>NC_065594.1:82174890-82482033 GCF_024542745.1 Macaca thibetana thibetana | reverse complement strand
ACTCTAAATCTTTTGCTTTAGTAAGTTTCTTATTTTCATTCCGGAAGCTTTTCAGCTTTTCAGCTGATAAATCAATGGTCTATAATTTCTCTTTTCGTTTATTATTTAATCTGTTATGTAAAAGACTTTAAGTTATTTTATTATACAAATTTTAAACATGCACAAGATTGCAGAGAATAGCACATGAACTCTAGCACACCGCTCCCCAGATTCAACAGTTCTCAAGAGTTTTCCATACTTACCTACCCACGTCCATTTTCTTTTTCTTTGTTAAAGTATTTTAAAGAAAATCCTAGACAACATGTCCTTTCTCTTCTGCATACTTTAGCCCCTAAAGTATAACAGCATTATCTTCCTTGCTCCCGATGTTATCACACCTAATAAAATTAACGATAATTCTTCAGAGACATTTTATAATCAGACCATGATTAGATTCTTCCAGTTGTCTCAAAAATACTTGTACAGGGTCGGGTGCAGTGGCTCACGCCTGTAATCCAGGCATGGTGGCACATGCCTGTAATCCCAGCTACTTGGGAGACTGAGGCAGGAGATTCGCTTGAACCTGGGAAGCAGAGTTTGCGGTGAGCCAAGATTGCACCAATGTACTTCAGCCTGCGCAATGAGAGTGAAACTCCATCTTAAAAAAAAAAAAATACTTGTGCAGATTGTTTATTCGAATTAGGATCAAATCAAAGTCCATTCATTTCATTTGCATATTGTAATTTCTAAGTCTTTTTTAATCAAATTGATTCCTCCCTCCCCTCTCTCCCTCGCTTTCTGACGTTGGCTTGTTTAAGAAGCCAGACAAGCTGTCCTATAGAATGTCCCATATTTTGATTTCTTTTTTTGCTTCCTTGTGGTTTTAACTTCCTTCTTTAGCCCTTGTGTTTCTCTAGAGGCTTAGTTAGATTCAGGCTTAACTTTTTTTTTTTGGCAAGAATACATTACAGTTGGTGCTGTGTGCTTCATATCACATTACATCAGGAGGCACCAAATGATCGGTTTCCATTTTTAGTGATGCTGAGATTGATCAAAGAATTCAAGTAGTGACAGCCAGACCCCTCCATTCTTCCCCACCAACCAATCCTGAAGTAATGTTATCCTCTGGTGACTGCTGTGCAACTCAATTGTCTCACTAGGGATGGCAAAGCGACGGTTTTCTCATTCTGACATTCCTTATTAACTTATTAGCTGGAATTCCTCAGTAAATAATAATTTTCTCTCTCCAATTAGAGCTATTTAATTATCCTGAAAGACAAGATGAGTGCTTAATTCATCTCTTTTAATTGTAAATTTTCAGAGTAAGGAATTGGTGTCCTGGTATTTGCAATAGTGTCCAATGAGCTGGATCTCTCTTTCTCTCATATGTTCAATTTATTCATTTACTTGAATGAATATATTTTTCTTATTCATGCCCAAATTGTGCCCTTTTGGTATGACTTTATACTTGTTTCTCTTTTGTCATACGGAAAATTTTGGTTATTAATAACATTAGTCTAATTATCTATTTTTATTATCCTACACTATGTAAAAATTTCAAAATACTAGTAATACAGTATACCTACTTAAAATTAGACTACCCAGTCAACTCCAACATTTACTCACACTTGTATTTGCCCTTAGAATATATCTCTATAAGCACGCATAGTCAAAATATTATGTTCTAAAATCACTTGAAACAACTCTTTTATCTGTATGCCATACATATTGACTCATTTATTGTTGTTTGAATTTAATTTTAATTTTTAAGCTTTTTTTTGAGATGGAGTCTCACTCTGTCGCCCAGGCTGGAGTGCAGTGGCACGATCTCAGCTCACTGCAAGCTCCACCTCCCAGGTTCCCGCCATTCTCCTGCCTCAGCCTCCCAAGTAGCTGGGACTACGGGCGTCCGTCACCATGCCCAGCTAATTTTTTGTATTTTTAGTAGAGACGGGTTTTCACCGTGCTAGCCAGAATGGTCTCAATCTCCTGACCTCGTGATCCACCCGCCTCGGCCTCCCAAAGTGCTGGGATTACAGGTGTGAGCCACCGCACCCCACTTAGTTTTTAAACTTTTATTTTATTTTTGAATTGTCTCTGAAATCAAAGCTATATAGCAAATGACTCTCAAGAGGGTCCTGCTTACATTCCTGTCCCTTCGTTCTACTTCCTCCCTCTCCATAAAAGCAGCCATTTTTGTTAGCTTTAATTTTATCTTTCTAGTCTTTCTTTTAACAAATATAAGCAGTACTTGCATTCTCCTTGCTTGCTTGCACATTGGGTTGCATACTATATATTTTTTATTTTGAGACAGGGTCTCACTGCGTCACCCAGGCTGGAGTGCAGTGGCACGATCACAGCTCACTGCAGCCTCTACTTCCCAGGCTCCAGCAATCATCCCACCTCAGCTTCCCAAGTAGCTGGGACGAGAGGTGTGTACCACTACGCCTGGCTAATTTTTGTATTTTTGGTAAAGATGGAGTTTTGCCATGTTGTCCAGGCTGGTCTCCAATTCCTGAGCCCAAATGATCCACCTGCCTCAGCCTCCCAAAGTGCTGAGATTATAGGCGTGGCCACTGTGCCCAGCTGGTTGCATACCATATGTACTATTTTCAGTGTACTTTCTTCATTTAGCAATATATCCACCACTTACTCCACAGCAGTATGTGGTGGCCCTCCTCATGCCTCTTACTGCTACATGGCATTACATTAGGAAAATGTGTCACAGTTTATGTAACCAGTCCCCTAATTAGATGCATAAATCATTTTATATTTTTGCTAGTGTGCCTTTGGGAAATTGAATTGCTGGGTCAAAGTATAAATGCATATAATTTTTTTCTAGACATTGACAAATTATTCTCCATTTTACATTGCTACCAGTTTTAGAGTGTCTGTTTCTCCAGTCTCTTGTCAATAAAACTTATTGTCAAACCTTTGGATTTTTTGTTACTATGACAGATTAAAGCTGGGGACAGTTGCTCATGCCTCCAATCCCAGCACTCTGGGAGGCCAAGGCGGGCGGATCACGAGGTCAGGAGTTCAAGACCAGCCTGGCCAACATAGTGAAACTCTGTCTTTCCTAAAAATACAAAAAGTAGCCTGGTGTGGTGGCAGGCACCTGTAATCCCAGCTACTCGAGAGGTTGAGGCAAGAGAATCGCTTGAAACTGGAAGGCAGAGGTTGCAGCGAGCCGACATCATACCACTACATTCCAGCCTGGGCGAAAGGGTGAAACTCCATCTTGGAAAAACAAAAAAAAACAAAAAACAGTTTAAAATGAAATCTCAATGTAATTTGACTTACATTTATTTTACCTGCGTGCAATTCAGCATTTTTTCGTATGTTTAAGGTCATTTTTATTTTTCTTTGAACTTTATATTTTTGTACATTGTTTACTGTAAGTTAATTTGTACATCTTTTAAACAAATTTTCAGAGACCGATATGGTTTGGCTCTGTGTCCCCACCCAAATCTCACCTTGAACAGAGATCTAGCCCTTTATCAGAGACTTAAATTGCAAATATCTTTTCCTAGTTTGTTCATTCATCTTGTGATCTTGCATCTGAATTTTTTTTTTTAGATGGAATCTCGCTCTGTCACCCAGACTGGAGTGCAGTGGCATGATCTCGGCTCACTGCAATCTCCACCTCCCAGGTTCAAGCCATTCTTCTGTCTCAGTCTCCTGGATAGCTGGGATTACAGGTGTGTGCCACCACATCCAGCTAATTTTTGTATTTTGAGTAGAGACGGGGTTTCACTGTGTTGGCCAGGCTGGTCTCGAACTTCTGATCTCAGGTGATCCACCCTCCTTGGCCTCCCAAAGTGCTGCAATTACAGGCGTGAGCCACTGCACCCAGCCTCGCATCTGAATTTTTTGTCATACAGTATTATTTAAATCTTACGTGGTCAAATTTGTACCTTTTTTTGAGACAGAGTCTTGCTCCATTGCCTAGACTGGAGTGCAGTGGGGTAATCATAGCTCACTGTAACCTCAAACTCCTGGGCTCAAGCAATCCTCTTGTGTCAGCCTCCCGAGTAGCTGGGACTATGGGTACATGCCACCATCCTGGCTAATTTTATAATTTTTAGTAGAGACGAGGTCTCGCCATGTTGCCCAGGCTGGTCTCTAACTTCTGGGCTCAGTGGATTCTCCTGCCTTGGCATCCAAAAGTGTTGGAATTACAGGTGTAAGCCGCTGGGCTCAGCCTAAATTTGTACATCTTTTAGACATTGGTTTTGGATTTTCAATCATGGTTTTAAAAGTTTTCTTAAATCACAAGTTATAAAGAAATTAACACATCCCTTCTAAGACTTATAGTTTCATTATTTACATTTATATTTCATCCATTTGGAATGTATTCCTGTGTATTTTTTTCCACATAACTCAATATTATTTATTAAATAATTCAAAACTTCCCCATGACTTGAGATAATACCTTCACTATTTATTGAACTTCCATAACCATATATGTCTGTTTCCAGATGTCCTATTCAAATGCAAACTTTGGCCTGTTTTTCTATCACATATCAATACCATGAAGCTTTGAATATAGAAGTTTTATAATGTTTTAAATATCTGATGGGATTAGCCTCCCATATTGTGCTTTTTTCCAGAACTTTCTTTGATAGTCTTGTTTATTAATTTTACTTATTTATTCATTTATTTTTTGAGACAGAGTCTTGCTCTGTCATCTAGGATGGAGTGCAGTGGCACGATCCTGGCTCACTGCAGGCTCCACCTCCCAGGTTCAAGCGATTCTCCTGCCTCAGCCGCCCAAGTAGCTGGGGTTACAGGCATGCACCACCACACCCAGCAAATTTTTGTATTTTTCAGTAGAGACAGGGTTTCGCCATGTTGACTTGGCTGATCTTGAACTCCTGACCTCAAGTGATCCGCCTGCCTTGGCCTCTCAAAGCGCTGGGATTATAAGCATGAGCCACCTTGCCCAGCCTATTAATTTTTTATTTAACACAAACACTATAATCTAGCTCCAGAGGGCAAAACCAGCATTTTTAATGGAATTGCGTCAGATTTATATAGTAAGGGGGAAATTACATCTTAAGGAATTAAGTCCTCTTATCAAGAACGTATTGTGTTTTTCCAGTTGTTTAAGCCAACTTTGTGTCTTTTATTAGTATGCTGTATAATGTTACTCCAGTCAGTAATGAGCCGCGTACATGACCAAACTACCTGACTAAGGAGTGTGGACCAGGAAGAGATGAAAGAGATAGGGTCAGAAGTCTTTTAAATCAAGTTTTCAGGAGGCTGTTCCAATGATCAACAATATCAGATGCCGGTGGGCGTTAGGGAGAGAAAGGGCCATTGAGTTTTGCTGGTGGTTCACAGAGTTGAAAATATGGCAAAGATTAACTTCCAGGGCCACAATGATGTGACCAGAGTTGGTTAATGGAACTTGAACAATAACACCATAACCTGAAAAGGTGTCAAGAGTTTCAGGGCACCACCATAGTCCCATGAAGGGCCCAAAGGTCAGGCTGTGGGGGGCGGCAGGGACAGCACACCCTGCCATGAAATCGCCCCGTTGTGAGGCAAGTAGGTCAACTTGTGTCAGGAGCTTAGTGGGAACCCCGCATCATAAACATGGAGCCCTGCACGTCGTGCCCATCCACAGTGGTGGGTGCGTTCCCACATTCAGCACAACAATGGGTCCGAGGAGCAACGTGGCCATCTGCCTAATGCAGACTCCACCAGCAGCTTGGCTCTAATTGGTCTCATCAGAGAAGGGGCCCTGACCATTTCCATCTATGTGAGTGACCCAGATGTTTCTCTCAGAAGTCACGATTTGTTTCCACAGTTTGTGTGACCTGCAGACGGGATGCTGTTAATCTGGAATCTGTAGTTTTCCAAGTGAGACTGACCAAACACTTAGCCATTGACAACAGCCCAAGAATGACTAAAAATAGGGCAAGTTGCATCAAAGGCAGTCTTGGCTGGACGTACAAGAACAGCCATGCATTCTGCTTCTGAGCAGAGAGCTCACATCTGTTTTTGGATCTGTGTAGTCCCAGCAGCTCAGGGGACACCACTGGGGTTCAGCTTGGAAAAACCATCAGTGACCCAGGCCCCTGCATTTAGGGGAACCTCTGTAAAGGGAGGGCCCCAGGAAGCCATAGCTTTGCCTCAGGTGGGAGATAGCATTCCCCTCAGAGGGCTTGTGTCCACTGTTTTGTGTACAGCCAAGACGCTGCTGGGGCCAGGCTGTCCGAATTCCATTTTCCAGCCTAGGCTTATTGGACCCTTCTCACCATGTTAGTGATTGAGTCTGGCTTTAAACAGACCAGAGAGTCACAACGGCTTTACAGGTCAGGTGTGCAGTTCAACTAGAGGACAAGACCAAGCTGATAGCTGATTTTCAGAAGGAGTCTGCCTGGTGGTCACAACAGGGAAGTGATGAGTTCAACACTTCTGGGTGTGTGTGTGGGTGGAGGGTGTCTCCCATTGCCAGGGACTCCATTTGGCATAATCATTGGTCACCGTGACCTGAAGCTCAAAGGAACCAGGAGTGCATGAATCTCCTAGGGCACTAGCATGTCTCTGCAGGTGGCTCTTCCCAATCAGAATCATCCCCTCTGGCACTTTCAGGACAGGGAGTATCAGGCATGTCAGTTCCCATCATACCTCTAGATGGAGAAGGAACTATAGCAGCTGCACTGATTAATTTTATACCTTACAAGAAAAACGTAAATTTTATATTCCTGTTGGAAGGACCCTTTGTATGTATTTCTGCTTAGGTGCAATCAGGAGAAAGAAACCAGCCAGTAATTTAAACAGGGAAAGTTGAATGTAAAAGAATTAGATATAACAAGGGATTGGAATAATGAGGCATTGACTAGTAAAACGAGAACCCTAAAAAATGTGGAAATAACAAATATAAGCAGCAGCCTCCATGCTTAAGGCCGAGATAGAAGTTGCCTCTCCCCTCAAAAGGGCTGAGATCCAGAGCCTGTTGAGAGGGCGTGGCCATGGCTCACTGGATTGCGGAGAAGTCGCTGTGGTGCTGCTGCTAGTCACATTGGTCAGAAATCTGCCCCAGAGGGTTCTGGGAAAGCTGTTTGTAGGGAAGGGCTGAGCTACAAAACTACTCAAGGGTGCTGGTAGGGGGGTGAGTTGCTGCTGCTGGGTGCTGCTGGCTGCCATGCCTTGCGGAGACTGAGAACTAGAGAGGTGATGAGCTCTGCAGGAGCTGGGTCCTGGGGAAACCATGGCTCTAAAGGAGCTGCACACTGGGGAAGCCGCCAGTCTGCAGGAGCACACCTGAACCAAGGGGCAAAACCCTCTCCTCTGTCTAGTCCACTGACAAAGTTTAGCATTGTTCCAGCTGGCAGAGTATTGAAAGGGCCCGCATCCATTTGCAAAGAGTGGGCAAAAAGGGTGAATTTGGAGCTGAAAGGTGGTAAGTGCATGATTGACACAGTGCATCTGTTGTAAGGGACCTCTACTTGTATCTGTATCTTTAAAAAATAACTGGAAGCTAATAGGAGAAAATATTAAGTTAACATTCTATGTGGTGGGAATTTTGGTATTTCTTATATTCATTTTATAACTTTCTATATGTTTTAAATTTAGTAAAGAAAAATCTTAGTGAGAAAAAGTGATCGGTATATAGTAGTTCAATCTCTCTAAAGTAGAGAGTATAAGAGTCTTAAGCATCTCTCTACTTGAAAAGAAACTGACTTGCATAATTTTTAAAAATTGTGTGACCTAAATTCTGTTGAAGAAATAAAAAGAAGTTGTTCCCAGTTTTCATTCGTACATTCATTTATTCTTTAAACTTTTTTTTTTTTTTTTTTTTTTGAGACGGAGTCTCGCTCTGTCGCCCAGGCTGGAGTGCAGTGGCCGGATCTCAGCTCACTGCAAGCTCCGCCTCCCGGGTTCACGCCATTCTCCGGCCTCAGCCTCCAGAGTAGCTGGGACTACAGGCGCTGCCACCTCGCCCAGCTATTTTTTGTATTTCTTAGTAGAGACGGGGTTTCACCGTGTTAGCCAGGATGGTCTCGATCTCCTGACCTCGTGATCCGCCCATCTCGGCCTCCCAAAGTGCTGGGATTACAGGCTTGAGCCACCGCGCCCGGCCTATTCTTTAAACTTTTAATGAGCATTTTTTTCCATGCCAGTAACCAGACCGGGTACAAGGTCTCAACCCTCACGTTCCTTACAGTCCAGTGGGTAGGAGGCAGAAGCAGATTCTCAGATAATTAAAGTGGACTTGATGCAGGTGATGCCTCGTTGTGATGCAGGAAACAGTAAGAATTATCTAGGTAAAGAGAGGCAGGACACATTTTTCAGATAATGAATTAAATGTTTGGGAAGAAAAATGTCTAGCCCAGTTTGTCACTTATGAAATAATTAACCCAAGAGAATGGAAAAGGTTACACTCTAAATAAAGAATGTCTGTAGACATGAGCTATATTTTAAATAAAATCATTAATAAGTTTGATGGAGTCGAAGTTTTTATAAATGATTTATGAACCTACAGCTCCTATTGTGCCAGAAAAGCTAAAAAAAGAGAGGCTATATTTGGGCCTCAGTCAGTTTCTTGCCTATCTGCTAATGTTGATGGTTTTAAGTGGTTGGGATAACGTGGCATGCATTTCAGACTAGAATCAACACATTCTGGGACAGGTGACATAGACAGCTTTCATGAGATGAGCGTTTTATCACATTCATCTTCTGTAAAGTGAGAGCAGTGTGACATTTCCTTGCTCTCCTAGTCATCCTGGGCTTCTTAAAGAGATATTACAACATAAACTTGAGGTTTTCTATGCATGTGTAACTGAGTATTTCTGACTTTATTGTCTCTGTATTAAGGCATGCTGTAATTCTTTCTTTTGGGAGCAATCCCTGTGTTGTTATTCCAATACCTAGAGTGATTCATACGTCTGGAATGACAAGACGATCCCATATTGGAGCCACTAATAATGCCATCGTTATTGCTGTGCTGGGAAGAGATCCAAGACTAGTAACTAAATCAGCTGATCTTTAATGTGTGTAAAGCACTTAAGCTACCCTGCAATTCAGGGTTTCAACTTGCACAGACTTGACGATTGAATTCTGATTTCCACTCAGGGTTTTCTATTAACATTGTGAGAAAGGATTAGTAAAATATTAACTTATGGAATTTTGTTCTGGGAGAACTAAAACAGAAGCTAACCTATTATTGCAAAGAAAGTCTCTTAACTAAAACGTTAAATCTTGAAGAATATCTTTGCTATTTACTTTTATTATGTGTGCAGTTATTAAAAGGACGTTTTTAGAGTATTTTTAGGCTTACGGCAAAATTGAGCAGAAAACACACAGACTTCCCATACACCCCACATGCCACTCACCTCTCCCCAGCCTCACCCACTATCAGTATCTCACACCAGAGTGTACATTTGTCACAATTGATCAACTTACATTGACACTTTACCACCCAAAGTCTATAGTTTACATTAGGGTTCACTCTGAATGTACATTAAGACAAATATATGACATGTACTCACCATTATCCTCTCATATAGAGTAGTTCCACCACCCTCAAAGTCCTCTGGGTTCTACCTATTCATCCCCCGCAACCCCACCTCCTGGAAACCACTGATCCTTTTACTGTCTCCATTGTTTTGCATTTCCCAGAATGCCATATGGTTGGAATCATACAGCATGCAGCCTTTCCAGACTAGCTTTTTTCACTTAGTAATATGCATTTAAGATTCCTCCATGGCTTTCCATGGCTTGATCATTTCTTTTTAGTGCTGAATAATAATCCATTGCCTGGATGTTCTACAGTTTACTTATCCATTCACCTATTGAAGGACATCAGGGTTTCTTCGAATTTTTGGCAGTTACAAATAAAGTTGCTTTGGAACCAACCCAAATGCCCATCGGTGATAGACTGGATAAAGAAAATGTGGCACATATGCACCATGGAATACTATACATCCATAAAAGGAATGAGATCATGTTATTTTCAGGGAACACGATTGAAGCTGGAAACCATAATTCTCAGCAAACTAACACAGGAACAGAAAACCAAATGCCGCCTGTTCTCACTCATAAGTGGGAGTTGAACAATGAGAACATATGGACACGGGAAGGGGAACATCACACATCAGGGCCTGTCGGGGGCTGGGGGGCTAGGGGAGGGATAGCATTAGGACAAATATCTAATGCATGTGGGGTTTAAAACCTAGATGACTGGTTGATAGGCACAGCAAACCACCATGGTACATGTATACCTATGTAACAAACATGTACATTCTGCACATGTAACCTGGAACTTAAAGTAAAATAAAAAAATAAAGTTTAAAAATAAAGTTACTATAAACATTCATGCACAGGGTTTTTGTGGACATAAACTTAGGGTTCCATAAATTTTCAGCTCATTTAGGTAAATACCAAAAACCTTGTTTGCTGGATTGTATAATAAGAGTACGTTTATTTAGTTTGGTAAGAAACCACCAAGCTGGGCCAGGTGTGGTGGCCTATAATCCCAGCACTTTGGGAGACTGAGGGGGGTGGATCACGAGGTCAGGAGATCGAGATCCTCCTGGCCAACATAGTGAAACCCCGTCTCTACTAAAAATACCAAAAATTAGCCAGGTGTAGTGGTGGGCGCCTGTAATCCCAGCTACTCAGGAGGCTAAGACAGGAGAATCGCTTGAACCTGGGAAGTGGAGGTTGCAGTGAGTCAAGATCGCGCCATTCCACTGCAGCCTGGACAACAAGAGTGAAACTCTGTCTCAAAAAAAAAAAAAAAAAGAAAGAAAGAAAATCACCAAACTGTCTTCCAAAGTTGCTGTACCATTTTTGCATTCTCACCAGCAATGAAAGAGACTTCCTATTGCTTTGTATGCTCACCAGCATTTGGTATTGTCAGTGTTCTGACTTTTGGCCATTCTAATAGGTATATAGTGGGATCTTGTTTTAATTTGCATTTTCCTGATGACATGTGATGTTGAGCATCTTTTCATCTGCTTATTTGCCATCTATGTATCTTGTTTGGAGAGGTTTCTGTTCAGATCTTTTGTCCATTTTTGATTGAGTTATTCATTTGCTTATCATTGAGTTTTAAGAGGATTTTTTTTGCATATTTTGGATAAAAATCCTTTATCAGATATGTCTTTTGCAAATATATTCTCCCAGTCTGTGATGTCTTTTATTCTCTAGGTGGTGTCTTTTGCAGAGCGGAAGTTTAAGCTTTAATGAAGTCCAGGATATCAATGTTTTCTTTCATGTCTGGTTTGTTTTTATTTGTCTCATTATTTTCTTTCTCACTGCCCTTGATGACTAATAGGGACCTCTCCTCCTCTTTCTGTGCCCCAGTTGGATTATGCCATTTCTGTGGATCCTACACAATTGCCATGGGCATCATATGACATGGTGTTTACAGATGGGGTTTTGAAACTGAAAAGCAGCTGTACACCTATCAGGTGACATTACGAGTCTCTTGACAGTACACACACACACACACACACAGAGAAACACACCACATGCACATATATATCCACATGCTTTTATTTCTTTCTTCTTTGGCCAGTGGGTTGTATTCATTATACTAATTAAAAAGAGACCATCCTTCTTTAAAAAACAAAAGAAAGAAAGAAAAATGTAATAAAGAGACCAATTTTTAGTTAGGTGCAGTAGCTCACATCTATAATCCCAAAGACTTGGGAGGTTGAGGTGGAAGGATCATTTCAGCACAGGAGATCAAGGCCGCAATGAGCCATGATTGCACCACTGCAAACCAGGCTGGGCAACAGAGCAAGGAAGACCCCAACCTGTTAAAAAGAGAGGAGAGAGAGAGAGAGACCATTTTTTTTGTATTACAGTTGACAGTAGCATTTGAAATCTAAGAGATAACCAGTAAATGTCATCTTTCATTCCAGAGGTTTTAGAAGGTTAACTTTCTCCGTCTCAGGGAGAAGTGTATCTATTTCAGTGCCCTCTGTCTCTGGAAGGTACAAAAATTCTCACATGTCTCAGGTTCCTCATGCCACTTCTTGGTCTATCTGTGCACTTCCTTGTGAAATCTAGTTTTAGCAAGAACCCTGCTAAGTCAGTTTAGCCAAAACCTTTGATATCTGATCATCTTCCATCTTCCTCATCTTCAAGGTAAGGTTCCTCATCCTCCACCATCCCTTAGGTGACGTCTCATACCCTGATCTGTCTTCAGCAAGAATCCTGTTAGGTCGATTTAGCCACAATCCTCCTTACCCGGATGTTACCTCATAGTAATTTTCTATCCACTGCCCCCTCCCTGCTCCTTGACTGTAAGTTCTTACTTGCCCCTGCTGTGGTAGAACTTGACCCTGTCAACTTGAAATAATCAGAAGAATTAGAACCCAGCTTGAAAGAGGTTATTTAGGCTTTGAAAAGCTGAGAATATAGAATATCCTTCCAGGAAACACAGACTCCGGAGAAATGAGGTGGGTGCTCTGATGTTAAAAATTAAGCTTTTGCTTATATAGGCAGAAAACAGAGAAGTTTAGTTCAATTATAACGTTTTCTATACAAGGTTAGTTTATGAGTTACAACAATTTAAATAATGACAGTTTGTTTTCTGTTTGTTTGCATTTTCTTCCCAATTTAAAACAGTATATTTAATATTGCATCTTTAGACAATATTATGTGATAGCCATAAAGCCTTTGTGTGAGAAAGGCAGGGAGAAAGTTTATCTATAACGAAGATCCACAGTGAATAGGGAAGAGGTCTTCCTCAGGGCCTTTAAGTCATTTACACTTCATAGAACAACATAGGGAAGGAAGAAGGCTAATCTCTAATCAGAGAAACACAGGTTTCAATTGCCTGGGTTATGTTTGCCTGCTCGCCTGACTCAGGTCCCATAATCACATTCATTTAAGGGTCAAAATAATTTAAAGTTCCAAAAGCTTAGATTTTAAGTTACTTATTTTCACAAGCCCCATCTCCCCCATCACAAAATCTCACTGCCGTAGTTCCTCCACCAACCCTGATGGTCCTGAATAACATCTGCTTTACTGTGCTGTAACAAGCATCCCTGAATAATGTTTTCTTTAACAGAAGCACCAAGAACTATCTTTGTGATTTTGCAAGATTTTCCCAGTTTACATTCATCTCCTGCTTCAGGGTTTTCTTTCCATTTATTTTGACAAAACTACATGAAACTTGCAGTTAACTTTAACTGAGTAATTAAAGACAACAAAAAGCAAACAGAGCTGGAGACAGAGAGAGAAAAAGAACCCCAATGAATTAACTGTGGCAGCACCAAGCGATTTGATGTTTTCTGGCCTATAGGCCTGGCTACGGGGCACCTAGAACCCTCAGGGCTAGAAGTTCCAGCTGCCCATTGACTAAGCTCTAGGAAAGGAGAGGCAGGAGCAGAAGAGGGCGGGGAGGGGAAAGGAGAAGGGCAGCATGTGAAGCTCTAAAAGCTTCTGATTTATTTTGCTGAAGATCTAGTCATCAGCTATAGAAAGAAAGGTGTCATTTGGTAACTGTCATAACCAGGTAGTTTATGATAGCTCATATTACCTCTATCCCACTGTAATGAGAGTATTTATTTGAAGCTGTCTCTCCATCAATTACAGGGAAAGATCTTGAGAAAAAGACAATTTCATGTAACATCTTTCAATATATTTTATTCCATGGTACTTTAGAATTTCTGTTATATAGCAAATGGCATATTTAAAAAGTACCCTTTCTAAATTTCTGTTATTGGTATATAAGAATGCTGTTTTTGGGGTTGGTTGCGGTGGCTCATGGCTGTAATCCCAGCACTTTGGGAGGCCGAGGCAGGCGGATCACCTGAGGTCAGGAGTTTGAGACCAGGCTGGCCAACATGGTGAAAACCCCTCTCTACTAAAAATACAAAAATTAACCGGGCGTGGTGGCGCATGCCTGTAATCCCAGCTACCTGGGAGGCTGAGGCAGGAGAATCACTTGAACCCAGGAAGCAGAGGTTGCTGCAGTGAGTGGAGGTTGCACCATTGCATTCTAGCCATCTCAAAAAAAAATAAATAAATAAATAAATAAATAAATAAATAAATAATGCTGTTTTTGTACACGATCTTATACTCAGTTGATAAACTCCTTCATTAGTTCCAAATAGTTTGTCTGTAGAACTTATTGCATATTCTAGATAGAAAATCATGTCGTCTACAAACATGAAACTTTCATTGATTCCTTTCCTATTGTTACAGCTCTTATTTCATTTCCTTGCTTTTATCATACTGTCCAGACTTCTGCACAATGCTAAAAAGGAACAGTGACAGTGGATATTGTTGCCTTTTTCCTGTCTTTGTAATTTTCCTCCATTTAATGTGTATATTATGTATAAATAATGAATATATTTAATGTGGGCTTTCAGTGGACACGTGTTGTCATGTTTATGAAGTCTACATATATATACATATATACACACACACATACACACACGCACACATATATATACACACTTTTTTTTGAGACAGAGTTTTGCTTTGTCACCTAGACTGAAGTGCAAGGGCACGATCTCAGCTCACTACCACCTCCGCCTCCCAGGTTCAAGCAATTCTCCGGTCTCAGCCTCCAGAGGAGCTGGGACTACAGGCAGCCACCACCACACCAGACTAATTTTTATATTGTTAGTAGAGATGAGGTTTCATCATGTTGTTTAGGCTGGTCTCAAACTCCTGACCTCAAGCGATCTGCCCGCCTCAGACTCCCAAAGTGCTGGGATTATAGGCATGAGCCACTGGGCCCTGCCAAAGTCCCCTAATATTTATGTTGGTTTTAAAAGACCATGAATGATGTTGACTTGTACTAAACCTTGTTTATATATCTTTCAAGATGATCATATAGTTTTTCTTCTTTAGTCTGTTAAAGGGAGAAATTACATACAAATTCCCTCTTTCTCACCTCCCACTAATATCACAGGATGTGCCCTGTATTTTTCTTCATGCTTATAGAATAATCATTTGACAAGAGTATGCACACAGCACACACACACACACACACACACACACACACACACACACACACACACACAATCAGGCTAGACTAGAAGTATGTGTGATAACAAACCCCCAGCATCTCAGTGGTTTGTCCCCTAAACGTTTGTCTTGGTCATATAAGATCTGCACGCAAGGGGCAGTGGTTGTCCATGAGAAGGTGCAGCTATGGAGGCAGCTTCCTTGAATGCTTTCATTATTTCTCCATCCAAAGACTTTGCTTTTTACTAGAGAATGGGGGCGAAGCAGATTGGAGAAGTTCCCAGAGACTTTTCCTTCCAGAACCTGGTGGAGTTGGTATGAGAAAGGTGCTATGTCTCTCAGAGACGAAGGAAACAGAACCACAGAGCTGAAGAGGCACATCTAGGCCACTCATTTGGAAAGGGGGAGGGCTCAGCTTCCAAGGAACAGGCTCTCTGTTGCTTCTCACCTGGCTAGATATTTAAATAATTCAGCCTATTTCCCCCCAAACCTTGACAGCATGGCCTCATGGGAGAACATGTCTCTCCAACTGGGTCCATTCCTTCCCCTGTTCTAGGGGAAGGAATGAAAGGAATGCCGCGTTGTGGCACATCCCAGAATAGTTCCACCAGGTAAACACATTCTTTCCTAATAGAAATCTGTTGGGAAAAAATGATCTTTCTGAACAGTGGTCAACTGCTGTTGCTAAAATCGGAGCATGATTAGCGACAACTAAGTCCCCTCTCAAAAGTGTCATGTCCAAGCAGCAGACGGCACTATGGAAAGAACGGACAGCGTTGGAAGCATCTGCTCCTGGCTGGGAGTCGTAGGATGTCAGAGTCATGGGGCAGTCTCTCCCGCTGCTTCCCAGGCCTCACAGTAAAACAGTAACCGAGGCATCCTTGCCCCTCCTCAGCTTCCAAGCTGAATCACTGTGAAGAGATGGTGTTTCCACACTGATACATTTATTTCACTTCATTTATCTGAGGATGAAAGTGAGCTGCCGAAAGGTATCATTTATTAAAGTGGAAAATAGAATCAATGTCATTACCAGAGTATCCCTTATTTCAAGCACATTTTCAGTGTCAGACTTTCTCATCCAAACTTGTTTCCCAAGCACGGCGTTCCTCCATGTAATTAATATCACATGCTTATAGCTCAGCTGAAAAGCATTCTTGGCTATTTTGATAACATGAAACCTGGCTGTTACCAGTTGTGATTTACACGTGGTTGCAGTTGGAGATTTTTCTAAAATTACAATAAAATTTCTTTGTGGGGAAATCTGTTTTAAGGACTGGATTGGGGAAAGAAAATAAAAAAATAGAAGTGAACAACTAAGTGTGTCTATTCACCAAAGTGCATATAAGTTTATCAAGGCAACACACTGGCCTTCGATCAGAGCCACTTTACAAGGCAGGTGATTTATGGACAGCCAGGCCGTCCCCTGCAGTGAAGCGTGGGGCTTGAATGCTTAGGGACAGTCATGTGCTATTTTTAAAATGAAGAGACTATAACTTCACTGCGGTTTCCAAACTTATTGGATTATTTTACTCCTATGCTTTATTCCCTTCTTCACTGGTAATGTTGGTCATCTAAGACGAAACGGAAGTAAAATTTTCCATGTTCATAAGTCTGACAAATTTTAGTTTACAAAATTCCTTTCTCTGCAGGTGGAGATTTGACACTGTACCTGAGTGGATACGGGATTTAATTGTTACCAGAGCCAAATCCAAGGCGGGAAGAATCCCATCTGAAGATCCCAAGGCACAGGTGTTCTAAGTGGCCTCAATCGTTGCATCCCATATAGAAGCAGCTGGCAGTCTCAGCGGCTGCTTTCAGGGGACTCCCCCAGAAGTCTAGCCAGTGCAGGGATGGGTCAGGGGACATTGCAGCAGCCCTGGACCGTTCGACAGATAGGGTTCTGAGCTTTGGGTCACTGTGTTACCAGCTAATTGAGGGACCGGAAGTTATGAAATTGCCTGATTTCACTATGACCTTTTCTCCATTACACACTGAAAATCACACACATCGAATGTCAGTGGTTCCAGGGTTCTTGAAGAATGTCTGTGTCTCCAATGAAACCCTCACTTCTCTGGGAGGGAATTCCCATTGAGTCTCCCTTATAAGTAGGCATGGTGAATATGTCTTGCATTTGTCTGATCAGTATCTCTTCCTTTGTGGACCTTTTAGGAAAGATCAGTGTGGAAATCAATGAGCCTCCTATTGATATTCTGGGATGGGAACAAGAAGAGCAGCCCATGGCAAGCTGTGGTGAAACAGCCAATCACGTTATTGTCAGTGGTCCCCTGGGATCACGTGCCTGTTACGGAGGAAGCAATGGAGCCAGGGGAGAAATGGACATCATCTAGAGGTTTGGACTTGGGGAAGTGCAACTCCATTGCTTTTAGTTGCAATAGCTGGAGGAGACTTCAGATTATTTTCCACTGTAGAAAGGGTGGGTCTCCATTGTGAAGTTGTATTTATGGAAATAAGGAAGTATGTATGCACTGGGTGAGAAGAAGGGTAGGAGGGCTATTATAACCCTTGCCTTTTATGAGTTATGACCCTGCATCCCTTTTTTGAGCTGCCAGCCTGCTCTTTGTGATTTGGTGCAAGGCTTCCCACACAACCCAGTGCTGACTATAGGGGTGAACTTAGGACTAAGTTAGAGCACTCAGAATCTTTTTCCCTAGACATTGAATCTTGACCATAGATACACAGTGATGGATGGTGACTGCAGTTGTGGCCTTCAATGGCAATGTTTAAAGAGAAGGTCTGTGAACTCCTGCTGCTGAGATCTCTGAAACCAGAGCAGCCCTGTACCCTTTGTATCTCAAGGCCGGATGTGTTATGGGACCAACAAGTTCATATTCCACTGTGTAGTAACAGGCCAATGCACTGAGACAGCCAGGAGGCAGCAGAGAAAGTGTAATGATTGCAGGGCTCCTAGCAAGGAGATGGGAGGAGACCCTCAAATCCATCTCCCCGAGAGTTCTGAGTTGCAGTTTTAAAGGGGATCTTGGAGGGTGAGGGGCTGGAAAATTGGGGTCATTGATTGGTCAGGGCGAGGAGGATGAAATCATCAGGATGTGGAGCCTGTGTGCTTTGGTGAGTCAGTTTCTTGTGGGGTCCTTCAGACCTGCTGATGCTGGTGGTTTTAGTGGCATGCAGGATGTCAAAGTATATCTCAAAGGAAAACAACATTTCATAAGGTTCCAGTTGTTATCTCTAGAGCAGATAAGGGGATCTATAATCTTGTAACAGGGTCTATGTGATTCTAGGACAAGAAACAAACAACAACAAGGAAGCGTGTCAGAGAACAGGCCGCCCTCACGATCAATGCTGGGTGTGCTGCAAACTTGTTTCAGTTTCATTTCTCTCCCTCCCTTCTTCCCTGATTACTTGAATGAAGTTTATTGGGATGGTTTCAGATGCTCAACTTTCCACATGATTAGGTGAGTGACCCAGAACCCTTCCAAAGAACCCTGTGGACTCAACCCTCTGCTTGAACAACATACAAGATAATATGAGACATTTATTTATTGAGGACCTTCTAAGCACCTGGCACTGTGCCAGATTCTTTCAGATGTATAAAATTTCACTTTCTCCTGATGATTCCGGAAAGGAATGACGGCATCTTATGAAGCTGTAGCAGATGCTGTCCTGGCCTCACTCACGTCTCTCAGACGTGTTGGAGTGCCCCGGCTGCTGCTCTGCACGTGTAGCTGAGGTCCTGGTGGAAAAATACCACCGGAGCTCTCTGAAGCTGGAGTGGAATAATTCTGAAGCGTGTGTTTTGCCTCCTTTCCCAGTGTCTCCTCATGAGGCTAAACTCTGGTCACCTGCTCCTGTTGCTGGTCTTGTGGCACACATGTGGCAGGCTGTCACCCTTTCCCTGGGTTGTGTCCACTTTTCTTGTTGTGTTATTCATACTCTCCAAATAAAATGCTTTCACTCAAATCCCTGCCTTTGTGTCTGCTTCTTCAAGAAACCAAACTAAGTAAGATGGGGGCTTCTGGGACGCTTGGAAGATGCAGCTCAGGGTTGGTCCTGTGTTAATCCCTCTATCAATGCGAATCCACCTCCACTGTATGGATAACACTGAGACACAGGAGAGGCGAGAACAACTCACCTGACATCACTTAGTCAGTAGACACCTGGGATGGCAATTGGGGTTTACCCTTCATGGCAATGTTGATCCTTTTCCTGGCCCAGGGTGGCTTGACCTTTGCACTGTAGACATTCTGAGCTGGGTAATTCTTTGCTGTGCAGGGCTGCCCTGTGCATTGTAGGAGGTTTTCCTGCATCCTCTATGCACTAGATGCCAGGAGCATCCTACCCCTTATTGTGATAACTAAAAATGTCTCCCCAAAATTGCTGAATGTCCCCTTGGCAGGAGGGGAGGATTCCCCCTTGAGAACCACAGCCCAAGAGAGCCAGATTCCATAGGAAAAAGGGCAGTGCCCATCCTGACGGAGAGAGGCGAGTGACAGCACACGGACAGCCTCCTTATGGAGACTTTGATCCAATCTTGTATCTTCTGACTCCAAATCTGGCCCACTTTCCATTATGTAGGCTTCTTGGGATCAATTGTTCCATTGCTGTACTTGTTAGAAAGTTCTTTCCTGTTGAGCCCAAATCTGCTTCCCGGTAACTGACTTCATCAGCGTGCCCTCTGAAGCCATGCAGGAGTTCTAATCCTTTTCATGGGCTGCACTTCAACTATTTGAAAACAACTTGTGTGTCCCTGCCCTGTCCCCTCCCTGCCCTGCCTCCCGCCAATCCCTCCCTGAACCTTTGGAGCATCCCCGTGGCTGCTTGGGCACTCAGAGGTTCACTCAATAACAAATTCAGCAACTACAACACCTACTATGTGCCAGGTGCTACCCTATGTCAGGAACAATTCTCAGACAGGGAATTCAAACTTCTTGGTTCCTTCTCAAACCTGCAAACAAGAATTGCCAGAGCCTGGAGTTCATGCATGTTAAAGCTTCCGAGGGATTTGGGCATAGTCTGCCTACAGTTAAGTCCAGCATTTAAGAGCCTTTGATCTACCGTGGTCTAGCTCCAGGCAATAGAGCTCTGATTTGTATCTTAAAGCAGCTATCTAAAAGATGGCTTTGAAGAAAGTATTAAAAAGGAACTCTTTTAAAAAATTATTTATTTATTTATTTTGATTATACTTTAAGTTCTGGGGTACACATGCAGAATGTGCAGGTTTGTTACATGGGTATACACGTGCCATAGTGATTTGCTGCACCCATCAACCCATCATCTACATTAGGTATTTCTCCTAATGCTACCCCTCCTCTAGTCCCCCACCCCCCAACAGACCCCGGTGTGTAATGTGTCCCTCCCTGTGTCCTTATGTTCTTATTGTTCAACTCCCACTTATGAGTGAGAACATGCAATGTTTGGTTTTCTGTTCCTGTATTAGTCTGCTGGATGATGGTTTCCAGCTTCATCCATGTCCCTGTAAAGGACATGAACTCATCCTAAAAATAGGATGCTAGGTTAAAGAGGTACATGTTTCTATCAAGTCACACTTTCAGTAAAATAGCTTTTAAAAAGTTTATGCAAAAAAAAAGCCTAGAAGTTGATACAAAAACAATGTTCGTGAGGTTTCCTTCTCTAGATAGTAGAATCAAAGGAGATCAACATTTTTTCCTTTGTCCTTTGCTTCATTTTAAAGCTTGTAGAATGAATGCGTATGTGTGTCTATGTGTGTGTATATATGTATATAGATATACACACACATATTCATGTACATTGCCATTAGTTTTTAAAAGATTTTTGTAAAATTGTACTGATGGCCATCTTTTTGCTATTTCTCATAGGGACTGATGACCCCTGGAAGAAATAAGTCACAGACATGCAGAATGCGATCATAGACTAGGAGCATTTGGGGAATAAGAAAGCATTAGAACGACAGAGCAAGAACAAATGCCTGGTCATCCCCCATCATTTAAGAAAGTGGGAAAGGTGATTTATATGGGACCACAGCACATCTAGATGAACATCCTGAGTAAAAAGAAACTGACATAAAGAACACAAAATAGTGACACCAGAGAAACGAGTACCAAGGGTGGGTACAAAAACATAAAAGGGCTTTTATATCTACTCAAGTTAAAACACCATTCATCCAACTCCCTGGTTGAATGTAGCCTATCACAAATGATTCTTTAATTCCCATTTGTCTGAGGCTTTACTTTACATGACCTATATTCTATTTTAAGGGTTTCTGAGCTTCACAAATGAGCACATGATTTTCCTCCTTCCCTTTCGACTGTCCCTTATTTCAATCACATAAATCACAATGGCTTACTTTTTCTTGGAAGAGGGTTTCTGATTTCCTCTTCTCTTTGCTCCTTCTAAATCCCCCGGATTCAGCGTTAAGCCTTTGACTCCTGTCCCTTCTCATGGATAGACATTCTCCTTTCTTCCTCCCAAAAGCATTCCTTTCCTCTTGGTAGATCCGTGAGTTCTTTCTGGCTGCCAGGATATGGGTCCTAGGCAGAGCCTGGGTGGGCATGTCCTCCCTGTGGCTACCGGAGTTTGGTAAATGAGCACAAAATTCGCAGGTCTGTGCAACTGTCCAGCACCCACTTCTTTGAAAAGTGAATTGGAAGTCTAATGTTTCCTACCACATCGCAGCAACTGGATGCCACAGGGGTAGCCTCTGTTCTGTTGCAGTGATATTCCTGAAACTTTTGAAGGGAATTCCATTTAATGTTGCTAGGACTGTGTGTGTGTGTGTCTGTGTGTCTCTGTGTGTGTGTGTGAGAGAGAGAGAGAGAGAGAGACAGATAGAGAGAGAGAGAAAGAGAATTCTAGCAAAGTAATGTGTCTATGAGGACTGGTGGATAATGCTACCCTAAATAACTTGGGCTTCCACTGGCTGGCTTTTGTTCATAAAATGCTAATCCTTTCAGGTGTAGACCTATATAAAACATTGGGGATTAAAGGTGCACAGAAGCTCCACTCTCTTCTGCTGCATAAGGTAAAGCTATGTTTAACAATTCAAAATTATTCTGGGCTTACTAACAACGAGTCATTTCCAACTCTTTATTAACTATGAACATGTGATGTAGATCATAGACGTGCTGAACTAATAACAGTCAGTAGACTATAGCAGTTCTTTTGCAGATGGCTTTTCAGAGCACAGCTGTCTTCGGGAAAAGTTAATTTATCACATCTACAGTGATGGAGAGGTCATCATTTCATTGCACAAGGAAAACTGTCCTTGGTATTTGACTGAAAATAGTTCTTTCCTTGCATGGAAAATGAAGATGCCTTAGATTGAATGTGCACGGTCCTATGGTGACAGGTTGAAATTCCGTATACAGCGTCACACTGTGTATTTCCTCTGTAACTTTGAAAACAATAACAACAGTTGATATCGCATGAGCAGGAGGCTTTGCATGGGCGACCCCTCTTAATTCCCACAACCATAGTATGAAGCAGTCTCACCGTCATCTACGTGATTTACTTGTATTGTACATGGCACAGGCAAGAGTCAAAGGCAGGCAGGTTTCTCACCACAGTGCTGAGACGTCTACACTGCGGACCCTCCAGATACTTTCTAACAACCAGTCTGCTATTTTCTAGGGGGAACAATCCACTTCCTGCAGCTGTGAGAATGTTGGAAAGAAGGAGCAAGTGAACGCCTGCAAGAGAAACAAATCCTCCTGTGAAGCAGAGCCTGGTAGAGCATTCTTGGCTGGCTTGGTGAGCTGGAAAATTGGGGCAAGTAGTTGATTATGTGATTCTAGAGTCAATGAAAATGCCACATTACTTCCACCATAATCTCATTGCTTTGAAATCTGTTGTGCGGACACGTGTGGGGCACACAGCCTCCCCCAGGTGTAGACAGAATTACCCACATGGTGGGGGCCTGGCACTCTTTCTCATGCTTTGTTCCCTGAGGGCAATTTCGTGCCTGCACGGCTGGATTTGGTGCTGGTCTTAGGTGAGCTAGTCAGTCGTGGCGTGGCTGGCATGTCCAGTTTCCACCCTCAGTTGGATGGAACCTCAATGTGATGGGCAACTCCTGTGTGTGAGGAATAAACCCAGGACAGTAAACACAGATGAGAACCATTTACATTTTGTAAAAGGGACTAGAAAATGTCACTGTGACGGTGTAGACTTCAGATACACAAAACATGATGAGAAATGTCAGGACAAAGCAGGCATAGAAAAACAAGTCAGAACCAAGGCAACGTGGGCTGCGTCCTGCCTGCTGAGTAAGAATGGAGACTTGGGCTGGATGGCCCATCCTGGCTGTGACTCCTGGCATCATCCCTGGCCAGCTGTGCTTGGTCTTGTGCTGGTTTTTAATCTCTCTGAGCCTGAATTTCTCTCATCTGAGACAAGGCGTCATGCCAGTGTCTACCTTATAGGGTTTTTGTGAGGATTCAATGAATACACATCAAGCCCTTCAAGAACTATGCGCAGCAACAATGTGAGAATTCCTCCAGCAATGTCAGGCATCGTATTTTAGGACCAATCAATGATCCCAATAGCTAGGTCTCTTGTTCTGGACCAGGTACCATTTCCTGCGCTTTAATAATCACGTTCACTCTTCTGTTTCTCACGGCAGCCTTGGGAGGTAGGCAGATAGTATGATCGCCTTTTCGCTGATGAGGAAATGGGCCCTGAGGGACTGAGTGAGTTGCCCAGTGTTAGAGAGGGAGCCAAGTCGAGCTCCTGGCCCCGGTCCCAGTGCTTTCTACTGTCTTGCAATAGAGCCTCAGAGGAAAGCAGAGCAGCCTTGTGTTGGCTCCAAATCCCAGCTTCTAATCCATGATGTCATTAACCCCAGAATCCACACGTCCCCCCAGTGGTATGCAAGTCTGGACAGATTTTATGATTCAATTCCAGAAGTTATTAGAGATACAGTATGGAGTTCCAGAACTTAGTGATGGGCTACAGTATTTGGAGTGGGGAGGAGGATGGCAAAGAATAACTTTTCAAAAGAACAAGAACTTGCTGTAGGCCCCTGAGCAACATAAAACTGGTTTTCAGGCCAAAGCTGCTGTTTTGGCATTTCTTCACGCACATAGGTTCAGTAATGCTGAATGGTTTCTCTGCACCTTGCTCTGCAAAGCCAGGATAACAGCTCCTTGGGTGGCTGCTTTGCTCACTCAGGGAACTAAGCTGAAAAGCAGGCGTTCTTTTCAGCTAAGATAAACTACACCTTTCGGAGCCCTCCGGGAATGTCTTGGGCTGAGCGACTCGGGCCTTGTCCAGCTTTTTCCTCTCAGCAGGCTCCGGCTATGGACGTGTGTCTGAGCTCCGCGCAGCAGCCTGGGCGCCGGGAGGAAGGACTGAGCTCCCCGGGTGGCTGGTTACAGGCTGAGAAGAAGGGGGCTTCGCAGAAAGACAGCACCGGGGCAGCCCTAGAAGGTAACCTCCTTCTTCACCACTTCAACAGTTGTCCTCAGTTGCTTTCCTGGCGATGACATATTCAAGTAAATTTCAGTGACAAGAATTTCCATTTCCTTTTAACACTAGATTTTTTACTATAATGAAGCTTAGCAGAAAAGTGCTGTTTTGCAAGCATAAACATAATTCCTGTTTTTTCATTATTTACTTTTAAAAGTAATTCCTGTTTTTTCATTATTTACTTACCAAAGTTCACACATTTGTTTTTATTGCATGTATAGATTTAAGCTTGCTATATTTTTGTAACAAGAACTTAAAAGAAGAAAAAAAAATCTAGGTTCGTTTCTGCTTTTCCCCAAAATACATTCTTGGCAGCTTTGTCATATAGCGAATCTTTAGAAATCAAACTGTATTTTCCCATTAGGACAATGTAACAGTTTAGGGTTACATTTCTGGGCATGGATTCAGTTGTAAATAAATAATAGACATAACAAATAATATAATAAAAGCCAAGATGCAGCATTTACAGTGTTTATAATTAAAGGTGGTAAAAAATACATCCCAATTCTAATAAATGAGAATGTTGTCTATTTTTACTGAATTGTTTACATAAAAATGCAACTCTACCTTATCTGAAAATCTGATCTCTCTAAAACTATCAGAATAGCACAGATAGAATAAATGAAAATATTTCAGGTGTAATAAACATACATTTCTTTATTGTTGTAGAACCTCACAGGGTCTTATGAGAGAATACATGTATGTCTATATTTCCTTGCAATGTTGATTGGAAAAGTGTAGCTGTCAAGCTTAATATTTGTCAGTTTATTTACCTGTGAAATGATGAGCCATTCAAAATCAGTCTACTTACTCTTCCTAGTCTCTAGAGAAAAATAAGTCCCCAGATGGTGACATATGGGAGGAGGGACAGGCATGGCCTGGATGAGAGTGGGGCAGGGCAGGGAAGCGGCAGGGGCTGGTACAGGTCCCTGATACTCTGAGCCACCACCCAGCAGTGTGCTGGTGATGGCTTGTACTGGCACCTGAATTTCAGTAATTTTTTTGTAGCTGGTTGTTATATATAACCATCATTCAAATTTAAGTTAGAATCTTATTATTAAATAGATTATATTAAAGACAAAGGATATTAAAGACAAAGGTATATTAAAAGCGAAGTTGATAAATACTCAAAAGTCATCATCAATTATTCTATTACCTCTTCCTAATATCTACGCTCTCGAGGGTAATCGTGTCTATGGTGCCTGTGTGGTAGGAACACTACACAGTGGCGAGGTACTGCACGTCTTTCCCCAGCGACGTCATGCTGCTTCTCTGAAATCGGCATAGTGGGATTAATGGTTATTAAACATTAATTACCCTATTCTTCGGCCTTCTTCCTGCCTCTGAACCAGAATTCAGAGTCAGTCTCTCAGTTCTGTGTGGTAGGAGCTGGGATTCTGTTAGATGTCGGTGGCTTCCCAAAAGAGGTGGGGAGAGCTACAGGGCTCCCTCCTTTTTCTACAACCTCCCTACAGCCTCCTACCAGGGCAGGTGACAACAAAGGACAAGGTCTCAGGACTGAATTGGCTACCTTTATTAGAGGGGTCTTGCAAGTTCACTGAGGTCCCAGGTTTCTGGAAGCTCACCTTTTTTGTCAGGGCAGAGAATTCTCCTTCAAAGTGGTAGAACATACTAAATCAAAGTCCCAGGCGAAAACAACACTGTGAAGGGCCGAAGACACCCGTGATGCTAATTTACAAATGAGTCACTTCATTCCCGTTTTTTTCAGTGTGCTGCACACTGATACTTTTGTACTATACAACAAAAAACGAATTTCTAGATAAATTAAATGAAAATATAAAGAGACATAGAAAATACAAGCTCCGCGTTTTGTTCGTGGATTTAACAGACATGGTCAAATGGTTGTGACTGTTTCTAAAGGCTCACTCCAAATCCCTCTACTTACTGTGGAGCTGTTACTGGCATTTGCAGAGCAGTGGCATGGAACTGTTCCAGTGTGTATGGCATGAGTGACACCTGAAACACCCAGAGGCCCTGCCCCTGACCTGAGGGATGCTCTGCTGACCAGGTTTCTCCCAAGACCCACTTCCCTTTGCCTCGTATTCACCTCCTTCTGCCTTCCACCTTGAGTGCCTATTTCAGATTAAAACACTTCCAATGTTCACTGGCTGCCTCCTCTACCTTTGTCCAAAGCCCGTATTTTACCTCCTGTTAAACGTTTTACAGTCATATCCCAGGCCACAAAGGCAGGTTTCGTGCAAACAAAACTGACCTTCCTCCCCGCCAGTCTCCGCACTGTTAATTCTTTCCCAACGCTGGGACCAACACCTTTTCCTCTGCTCCTGATCCTTCTTCTGCACACTTTGACTCACTGCTCTTTTTACTCCCAAACACTCTGGAAAACCTGCAAACACTTGTGATCCCTTGGTGTCGGCCCGATCAGGTGCTCTTTTCCTCTCATTTTATATGTCATTTGAGAGCTGCTAGCGTGGGTCATGGGTTTAAAGGAGTATTTAAAGCAATAGTAACTTAATAGCCAGAGCTCAGTTGACATCCTCCCCCAGGGATGTGGGGCTGGCTGGGCTTGGGTGGCTTCTACCTTTTGAGCAGCAATTGTAGGAAAGATTGAAGGAACACGCTCCAGCCAACATGTGGGAATGTTACTTCACTTCAAGACCTAAAAATAGGCAGGTCTGGCTGGGCGCGGTGGCTCATGCCTGTAATCCCAGCACTTTGGGAGGCCAGGGCATGTGGATCATGAGGTCAGGAGTTTAAGACTAGCCTGACCAACATGGTGAAACCCTGTCTCTACTAAAAATACAAAGATTAGCTGGGCGTGGTGGCACACACCTGTAATCCCAGTTACTCAGGAGGCTGAGGCAGGAGAATCGCTTGAACCCGAGAGGTGGAGGTTGTGGTGAGCTGAGATTGTGCCACTGCACTCCGGCCTGGGCAACAGAGACTCTGTTTCAAAAAGGGGGGAAAAAAGGCAGGTTTGTGTTTACCTAGTTGCTCTGTATCCAGACAGCTCATTTGTGCAATTTTGCTGGTAAATTCGCCGTTTTTCCATCAGCAAAACATATGGTGGGGACGGATCCACACCTCTTCTGTCCTCCCCTAAATAAAGAAAGGGCCCAGAGCATTCTCTGGCATTTTGTCATGTGACAAAAATGTCACATCCAAATTTCATGTCCCCGTCATCCCATGTAATTCAATTTTGTGCCAATTTGCAGGCGTTCTCCTTGATAGCATCATCCCCTGTGTTTAGGGAAAGGTCGCTCAATCTAATGCCGTCTTACAGTTGTACCAAGTGTGTCTTTGCACTGGATTTTAACAAATCATGAACTCCAGTTTATTTTTCTACTTCACAGAATCCAACAGGATAGAACCATCTCTTCACAGCCTCCAGAAATTTGTTCCTACAGATTACGCCAGCTACACTCAGGAGCATTATCGGTTTGCAGGAAAGGAGATTGTCATCCAGGAATCCATAGAGAGTTACGGAGCGGTGGTGTGGCCAGGGGTGAGAGAAGTGTCACGTTTGTGATGTCAGGATTTCTGGAGATAACAATTCCGTACTTCCGAGTTGCCTTGGACAATTTGTTAAGTTCCTTCATATCCTGTGCTTCTCAATTTGAGAAGCCCCTGCGGGGTGTTGGTGGTGGGCTTGGGATCAGCAAAAACAGTATTTCTTTCAGAAACACTGGTTTTACTTTAAGCTCTGTTTCTTGAAACATTATTTTTATATTAAATAAACTCAGCTATATGAGGAAGTGAATGCAAAACTTATATACATTGTTAAGAAAAAACCCAGAGATTTAGAGTTTAGATATTGCAGTGGGCATCTCCGAGACATGCCCGTCAACCCTCAGACATTCATCTCTCTCTCTCTCTCTTTTTTTAAATTTTGAGACGGAGTCTCACTCTGTCGCCCAGGCTGCAGTGCAGCGGCACGATCTCGGCTCACTGCAACCTCCACCTCCTGGGTTCACGCAATTCTCTTGCCTCAGCCTCCCGAGCAGCTGGGACTATAGGTGCGTGCCACCACGCCCGGCTAATTTTTGTATTTTTAGTAGAGATAGAGTTTCACCATATTGGCCAAGTTGGTCTCCAACTCCTGGCTTCAAGTGATCTGCCCACCTTGGCCTCCCAAAGTGCTGGGATTACAAGTGTGAGCTACTGCGCCCGGTCACCAGCCATTCATCTCTTTTCCATGGGGGCTGTGTCGGTAGGGACGTTTGGAAGCATGACTTTGCGGCATGTTACCCCTGTCACAGCCCTGAGAGGATGGCGCTGAAATGAGGGCAGTCCTCTGGATTTTGAGTCAGAAAAGCTGCCATTTCCGGGCTGGGTGGTCACAAATGTTCACTTCACCTCCATTTGCCTTCATTTCCATGTTTAAAACCTAGGGTGGTGGTAATGTCTACAGCACTCCTGACGTGGTTGTCAGAATTGTGAGAATTAATTTCAGGTTGTGAGATTAAATGAAGTCCTAGTGTAAGCTCAAATGAGCTGTCCTCATTAAAGTAATATTCTTGCCACCTTCAGCTGAGGAAATGGGGATGCGGGCCCATCTGCTGGCGTGGTAAACCTCCCGACTGGGGTGCAGGGCAGAGCCAAGTTGGGCAGTGGCCCTCGGAGCCAGCGCTGTCGCTTTTCCCACTGCAGATGTTGTCAGCTTAGAAAGGCTCCAGATCAGAATTTCTCAATCTGCAGTCTTGTTAAAATGCAGATTCTGATTCAGGAGTTCCAGGGTGGGGCACATTTCTTACACATTGCCAGGTGATGTGTATCTGCTGGGCCAGGGCCGCCACACTGAGTAGTCCTGGTTAGTGGTTCCATAGGGCTCCCTCAGGTCATCTGGTGATGACACAGGATGGGGAGAAGGGTAGCCAAAGGGCTCCAGGCTCTTAGAGTGTCGACCTTCACTCACTCCCAAACAGGGAGCTCTATTTTTACACCGTATGCATATAATTTCCTTCAACCAAAGGCTTTTCTTTGCCTTAAAAACAAGTTTGAAAATCATCAAACTACTCACAGCTTCCTATTGTAACACATTTGGCAAATAGACGATAGCAGTGGTGTAGCGATAAAGTGGTGTAGTAAGAGATCAGAGGCCGGGCATGTGGCTTACGCCGTAATCCCAGCACTTGGGGAAGCCGAGGCAGGAGGATTGCTTGAGCTCAGGAGTTTGAGCCCAGCCTGGGCAACATAGTGAGACCCCATCTCTCTTTTTAAAAAAAAATAAAAACGAAGAGATCAGAAATTGAAAAAAGACTATTTGTCCACCTGACTGTTTTATTCTGAACAAGGTATCATTCATGTACCAAACATTAGCCTCTCACGAAACCTGTTTCCTGAAAGCTGCATAAGAAGGGTATCTAGAGTGGGATGGCACCCTTTTCCTGTGCGACTTTAGGTGCAACTCTGTGAAAAGATCCCTTCGGAGTTTGCTAATAGGACTAGGGGCTGGGGGGAATGTTTACAATGTCAAAAGACATAGCTGTTCCCGAGAAAAGCTTGGTCTCCAGATGACACCCTGGGGTCAGCCCCTCACAGAGCAGGGCACCAGGAAGGATGCCTGCAGCCATCTCCAGGAAGTTTCTCAGAGCTGCCCTCTGAATGGCTCCAGGTGACACTCTCTTCCTGATATTGACCTCCTCCCCCCCAGCCCCCACTACAAATACTACTCTTCTTTCCTTAAGGACCAAATAACTCCTTTCTTTAAAACTTCCCTTCTAGACTCTGGAGCTCCTTGCAGTGTGCTGCGGTTGGTGCTGTTTATGTCACACCCATGTTGCTATTTCACCCACCACCCTGGCCTTCCACACCAGCTGGCTTCTCCCCGGCCCCTTGAAGTCGGCCCTGACTCCTCGGCAGCTCTGTGGTGATCCCTCTCCCCTCAACCTGCTGTACGCTTCCTCTACAGCACTTACTTCCCCAGAATGCAGTTTGTAATTGGCTGACATGGCCCCCAAGCCCCACTACTGAGTTCCCAGACAGTAGAGATGACTGCGTCATATTCATCTTTGCTTGTAGCAGTTCAATATGAACAGATGAAGATGAAATGGAGTGACACACAGGATCAGGTTGGCTACTAAACCTACCACTGGTGATCCTAAGAGTGACACATCTCAAATCATCCTGGTTGCCCCCACTCCAAACTGGGCCCCAAATCGAAAGTAGAGTCCAGAGGAAGATGGGGGCATATCGTTAGCTAGGGCCTAAATGTGTAAGTAAATCATAGAGTTCATTATTTTTTTAAATCTCAGTGTTCACATTCCTCACTCTAGGTTATTTATACTCAAATTTAAGTAACTTTGTCATTTCTTCTCATAACTCTTCCTAATCTCTCCATTCCAGGGCACTGCTGGTTGATTCCTCATGGCCATAAATGTAAACACCTCAGCAATCAATGCAAATCAAATACCCTTTACTCTTTGTGGAAAGGTTAGAGGAAGGTGGAGGCAGAAGAGAATGAATAAAGAAGAAAGGGATGTTTGATTTCCTGTATAAAAAACTAACAATATTTAATTATATATTGTTATATATATAACTAAACGTTGATATATAAAACATTTTATATGTATTATATATAAAATTTAGTTATATATTGTTATATATATAAATGTTGATATATAAAACATTTTACATGTATTATATATAAAATTTAGTTATATATTTATATATAACTAAATGTTGATATATTTATATATTATATATAAAATTTAGTTATATATTGATATATAACTGTTGATATAGAAAACATTTTATATATAATATATAAAATTTAGTTATATATATTGTTATATATAACCAAATGTTGATATATAAAACATTTTATATATATTATACATAAGATTGTTATATTTTTTATATATATAACTAAATGTTGATATATAAAACATTTTATATATATTATATATAAAATTTATATATTATATATAACTAAACATTGATATATAAAACATTTTATGTATTATATATAAAATTTATATATTGTTATATATATAACTGTTGATATATAAAACATTTTATACTATATATAAAACTTATATATTGTTATGTATATAACCAAATGTTGATACATAAAACATTTTAAAAAATCTCCTTGCTACTACTCAAAGTGGGTCCATGGGCCAGCAGATGAGCATCATGTCAGGGCTTGTTTAGACGTGCAGGATCTTGAGTCCCACTCTTGACCTACTGAATGAGGATGTGCATCTTTAACAAGCTATCCAGGGGATCTTTTTGCACACTGAAGTCTGAGAAGCAATTTCTGAACAGTCTGTTTCTTAGAAGAACCACATTTTAAAAAGTCACTAACCCGTTGTTCAATATGGCAAAGCACTAGCCAACCTGAATTTTGGTAAAGGAGTCAGGAAAGAGGTGTTCAAGTTTATAAAATGACATTTAAAAAAAATTATTTCTATAATTTAAAAAACTGTCTTACAAGAAAGAATTCTAACATAAAACAACATTCTTAAAGCAGCTGGAGACCTATGATTAAACCAGTGGAAGAAGTTGCTGTTTTTTCAGCCCAACATTGCCCTGATTTGAAAGAGCTAAGCTGATCTACCATTCTTCCTATGCTTTGGAGATTGAGCAAATCTGAGGGAGGCAATTTTAACAAATCTGTTTCCCCAGTTCCTTAGATGCAATTTATTATAACTTCTTTATTTCAGAGGTCTATATATGGCATTGAGTGTACATTTGGGTTCTGATGAATATAAACTGAACATATATAATAACACGTCTTTTAGTATTTAAATTTGGGTGCCAGAAAGGGTTGCTACTGACTTCCAACGTTCCAATGCCCACATGAAAAGTTATAATTATTTTTCAGGCTACGGCTTTGTGTCAGTATTTGGAGGAACATGCCGAGGAACTGAATTTCCAAGATGCAAAAATACTTGAAATTGGTGCTGGACCAGGCCTTGTTTCCATTGTGGCCAGTATTTTAGGTTTGTTTATTCCTGACCTACTATCCAGACCTTTACTGTAACAATAACAAGTGCTTACTCTATGACAGGCTGTGGTTTAGGTGCCTGGCCCTGACTTCACTCAGTGACTCTCCCAAAAATGTCATGCAGCAGGAATTACTGCTGTTATCCACAGAGATAACTGAGTCTCAGAGAGGTTAATCAACTCCAATCAACCAGTTTCCATGGGACGAAGTTGAGTCCAGAGGCATGACTCAGTCTCTGTTGTCAATCTCGGGGGTGGGGTGAGGTGGGGGAGCTACTGACCTCAGGTGGTTGGAGGCCAGGGAGGCTGCCCACCATCTTACAGTGCACAGGACAAGACCACCCACAAGGAAGAATTAGCCAGCCCACATTAGGTCAAACATGTCCAGCCCACCCACCAGTAGAGCCAAGGCTAAGGAATCCAGTTGTTTCTTGTGTCTCTCCCTGTGTCTATGTACACTGTGGTTGCCCAGATGTTTCCAGGTCATTGTTGCAATTTTTCTTTCTCTCTTAGGAGCTCAAGTCACAGCAACAGATTTGCCTGATGTCCTGGGAAACCTTCAATACAATCTTTTAAAAAACACACTACGATGCACAGCACATCTGCCTGAAGTGAAAGAACTGGTATGGGGTGAAGACCTGGACAAAAACTTTCCCAAGTCAGCTTTTTACTATGATTATGTCCTAGCCTCGGACGTGGTCTACCATCACTACTTCCTGGACAAGCTGCTCACCACCATGGTGTACCTTTCTCAGCCAGGGACGGTGCTGCTTTGGGCAAACAAGTTCAGATTCAGCACTGACTATGAATTTTTAGATAAATTCAAGCAAGTTTTTGACACAACACTGTTGGCTGAATATCCAGAGTCATCAGTCAAACTTTTTAAGGGGATACTAAAATGGGACTAAATCCAACAAAATGCCTTTCACAACGTTAGTGTGTCTTTTGAGCGATGTGTTAGAAATTGCTTTGTTAATAAAGACTTCTTTTATAGGATTGAGAAGGTAGTGCATACAAACAACTTGTATACTTGGAACTAATGTAACAATACTGCAGAAACTTTCTAAGATAACTTAAGATTATCTGGTTAATCTAAATATCTAAAAAGAAAAACTATAAAAACATGAAAAGTAGCTTTGTTGGTTCCAACGAAGTTACATGTTTAATAGATCTTATATGGATAAATTAATAAGTGAATTTCTTCCCTGTTTCTGCTATAGAGCATATGTTTAAACTTGTCAATATACTGCTGTCACATGATTTTTGAAACTGGGCTTGACAGAGTCACTATATCTTAGCTTGAAGACTCTACTTTTGCAGATTTTTAACTGCAGCAAAAAGAGGATATTGAATGATAGAAAACAATTAATAGGCTTAAAGTTGATTAAAAGTGAAAAATAAAACTGCTGGAATAAGAACAATGTTGTCTTAAGAACTTCTTAATTTACAAAGACTCTCCCTCCGTGTCCATTATCTTAATAATTTCTAGTTAATTTCTATATTGTCTTTTTTTCACAGTATTTTAGGCTCTCCGGTCACATACTGTTCTACATCATATCTATATATATCTCTATATATCTCTCTCTATATATAATACATATTATATATATTTGCTTTTACAACCATTTACGGAAAGGTAAGAACCTTCTTAGCCTGTACAAACAGGCAAGTTAGATTTGGTTCACAGCTCATAGTTTACCAACCCCTGGAACTGCAGGCAATCCACAGTGAAATTATTAGAATTTGTAAGAGTTTAGGCAAGGTTGCCAAATGTCAATAGTGAAAGCTCAACCTTATTTGTAAATTCTAACTACAGATAGTTAGAAAATGAAATTTAAATAAAGATACCACTTACAATTGCCATATTGAAGACTGAGGAATCAGTCTAACAAAAGATGGGCAAGAAGTTGATGCAAATGTATCTAGCATTATCGAGACAAATTAAGACTAACATAGGTAAGTGGGGAGACATCAAGTTTATGCATTGGAAGACACTGTAAATATGTCAGTTTTCTCCAAATTGATCAACAGCTTATGTGAAATCATTGTAAAAATCCCAATATACTTTCCTGTGGAATTTGTCAAGCTAAGTCTAAAATCATGTGAAAATAAAAAGGCCAAGAAGAATCAAGGCGCTCCTGAAGAACCTGGTGGGAAGATCTGCTTCATAAGAAGTAGTACTTTAAAGAGGCAATAATTGAGACAGCAATTAGTATGATTTGCTATTATTAATACATATGGGTATTTCTTAAAGTGATCTTTAAATCTGCCTGTAAAACAAGAAGTATCTGTAAGTTTAAGGAACAAATGGGCATTCTAGCCATAATTCCAAAGATTTAATTGTCTCTATTTTCTCCTTTATTGATATTGCTTTCTGAGAATGAGTCTCTAAGGTAAATTTCGTGATGTTTTTAAACACTCTTCAATTTTTCTTGATGGTGATTAAGGTTTCTTCTTTTAAAATAAACAATAGCTGATTCATCAACAGCAAAATCTACCTGATACAAACCTGTTTCCAAGATTTTAAGACTAATTGTTTTTTAAAAAGGAAATCATGCTTCCCCCTACTCCCACATATATATAAGCGTGTGTGTGTGTGTGTGTGTGTGTATATATATATACATACATATGGTGCTAAAGAAGTTGCCTTTCTCTCAAGCAAAAGGGAAGGAAAATGAACATTCCTTTTCCAATGTCCTTTACGATACAGAACTTATAAGATCAGAACCCCCAAAGCAGAAGATAAGTTGTAGGAAGAGGCAGTGTGTCTTCTACATTTGGATGCTATGTGAAAAGCACAGGGTGTCTGCCTGGTGACTTCCAATTATTCTACCCAATTTTACTTGGAGCCGCTTCTCTGTCTCGTGTGAGCAAGGCCAGGAAAGTCACTCAATCTGGAAAACGTTGATTTGTTAGTATGAAGCCCAGTAAGCAAGTCAGTTGATTTCAGCTTAAAAATAGATGTATACATCAATGGAACAGAGTCCAGAAACAGACTCACACATATACGGCTAACTGATATGTGACAAAGATGCCAAGGTAATTCAATGGGAAATTATAGCCTTTTAAATTAGTGATGTTTGAACAAATTGTACACACACACACGACCTTGACCCTTCTCTCATACTACACACGAACATTAAATTGAAATGGATCACAGACCTAAATATAAGAACTAAAGCTATAACAACTGTAAAACTTCTATAGGCAACATAGGGTAAAACCTTTGTTACCTTAAGTTAGACAAAGATATCTTAGATGTGATACCAAAAGTACAACTTGTAAATGAAAAAAATGCTGAGTTGGTTCTTATGAAAATTAAAAAGTTTTGCTCTTCAAAAGACTATTACACACACTGGGCCAGGTGCGGTGGCATGTGCCTGTAGTATCAGCTCCTCAGAAGGCCGAGGCGGGAGGATCACTTGAATCCAGGAGTCTAGCTTGGGCAACATAGCAGAAACACACTGGGAGAAAATATTTGCATCACACACATCTAAAAACCAGCTTGTATCCAAACTCTCACAACTCAAGACAGACAATCAAACAACTGAAAAAATGGGCAAAATATCGGAATAGAAACTTTATCAAAGAAGATATACAAATGTCTAGTAAGTTCATTATTTACTGGAGAAATGCAAATTAAAATAAGATACTGTATCACAACCAGTAGAATGGCCAAAGTTAAAAAGGTGACATCATCAAGTGCTGATGAGGATGTATGAAGCTTGCAACTCTCACACATTGCTAGTAGGAATGTCAAATGGTACAGTCATTTTGAAAATGGTCTGCTAGTTTCTTACAATATAAAAAGAAATATACCATGTCTCAGCAATTTCATTCCTAGATTATCTATACAACATTACTTGAAAAGATATGCCCAAAGACTTGTGAACAAACTTTCACAGCAGCACAGCAGCATTATTCCTAATAGCCTCAAATATAAACAATCCAAACATCCATCAACTGGTGAAGGAACAAAATGTGGTACATCACACAACACAGTATACACAGCAGCAACACGGAATGAACAGATACGCCCAAAGTGGCTGAAACTCAAGAACATTACACTAGGCAAAAGAAGACACAAAAAATTAAAAACTGTGATTCCACGTATATGAAATTTCCAGAAAAACTATAGGATTAGCAGTTCACCGGCTGTCTGGGGCTAGGGGTGAGAATGGAGACTGGCTACAAACGAGCTTGAGGGAGTTCTTTCAGATGATTCGGAAGTGCTAAAAACCCAGACTGTGCTGATGGCTGCATTCTAGACATTAAACTGCACACTTGAAATGGTTAAAGTTTATCATATGTACATTACACTTGAATAAAGCTGTTAAAAACCCCATGGTTTGTCCCAAATGTTATGCAAATTTTCTTTCAAATCCTAGATCTTTCAAATACATAATGTAGAGGAATCTACTAAGAAAACTAAAGCAATGAAACTCGTTCCTTTAAATCTCTTAAACTTTTCACATTTCCAGGGCAAAGGAATATGATCATATGCTTATTTTGTAAATCAAGTGTCCTTTTAGAATGGCTGAATTGATTAGTTATCTTTTTCTTTACATTATTACAGAAGGTTTTAAATAGATGAAAGTAGACGAACTGTATATTTTAAATACGTGCAGTTTATTATATGGCAACTATAGCTCAATATTCTGCTAAATAAGTGTATTTCAATTCATGGAAAACCGTGGTTAATCTAAACCATTACTTTCTCTGCTCTCATATTAATTTGAATCAAATCAGACAAATCATTCCTTTTGTAAATTCAGCTTGTATCTATACAAGATACATAATCACAATACTATCACATCTAAAATTTTATATTAACACATTAAAATATGCAGTGTTCAAATTTCCAATTGTCTCATAAGTGTCATTACATTTATTTTTAGTTTCAATCAGAACCCAACCAGGTCCAAATTTGATTAATTAGTTATGTCTCTTAAATCTGATCCTCCCTTCATCTTGCTTTTTTTTTTGTAGAATTTCATACTACTGCATTATGCAGACTGCATCATTAGAGTGTCGTTTAACTTGTTCCTCAATCCTGTTGTTTCTGTAAATTTTACAACTTAATGACTCAGGCTTGAAACCATCTAGCCCAAGCCCAACTTAGATCTCCCAAATTCCAGGCAAGTAACTTACTAGTGAAAATAAATTATTGTAGACAGCTGAGTTTTGAGGTAGCTTAACTTTTAAAACCACACATAAACTGAAATTACAAAATATATTTTCAGTTGCTTTGTATTCTATTTGCATTTTGGGTAAGACCTGGCCGATTCTAGAGTGAATTTGTTTGACATGACTGAGTAAGCAGGCAACCCTAGCTGCACAGTGAAAACCTGACAGCTGGCACTGACATTGGACCTGTAGTTATACATGTTTGTCCTTCGAGAGGACTCGGCTTGAATTCATTACATACTTGCCTGATGTTTGAAATCCTCTCACAAATCAGGGGTTCTAAATGAAACTAAAACAGTACATTTGCAGAGCTGAGTGCAGAGATATTTTGCAGCAAAGTGCTGGCAGGCACTGCACCATCACATCCTGACCTGGCTCTCGGTACCAGGAGGGCAGGTGGAAATTCTGCTGATTGGGATGCCCAAGAACCCTTCATGTTAGAGCATCACTTACATCTTCCTCTTCTGGTTTTCAGGATTTTACTTAGTCAGCTACCCTTTCTCAGTTTACCTCCCATGACTACCGATAAATTTTTCTCCCCTTGGTTTACTATGTTAACACAGACTCAGGCTCATGAAGTTCAGTTTCTCACTTTTTCATTCCTCAGAAAATTCTCTCCATTCAAGGTTTTCCCCCTTCCCCTTTTGGGGAGACAGCAAGGATCCCTCTTACCTATCTCCCTATGAAGGCTTCTCTGACTTAGATCCTAAAGGGAAAGACAAAGACACATGTATTCTGAATGCTGGGTTGTTGGGAGGACAGAGAAGGAAATACAGTGGAGGCAAAGACTCAGTTAATTCAAATGAAATAATTTTCTAGTTGGAACAGTCACATCGATTCAACACCATGATTTTCTTAAGGAGATTCATGAGGGTCAAGTGATTTGGCTTGTCAGTACTTGAGCCAGGATGAGACAGCAGAGACCCAGGCTGTGGCTTCCAGTCATCCAGTCCCTGCACATTTCATTAGAGCTGGGGGTGGAGAAACGGTTTGAGATTTGTGGTGCCTAAGAGGAGGAGCAGGTGGGGCTCTTCTGGGGTAAAGAGAAGTTCTCCCAGGAAGCAGCCTAACATGAGGAAGGAAAGAAATCCCATGAGATGGCAAAACTCCTCCCAGTAACAATTGGGAACTGCCTCTTCTTATTGGAAAGGGGCCACAGAACTAGTATTGGGCACATACTATGTACTGTCTCTAATGGTTCTTTAAAATGTTATTTTTACCTAGTTTTTTCAATTGTTTTCAGTGGGTGTGCGCAAACATTGGCTACTATGACCAGACAGGAAAACTGCTTGACTTTTTGAAGTACCATCCTACTGCTTGTATTATTTTTAATGTAATCACATAGAAACAGTAATGATTTTACTGAGGACATCTTCTGGAGCTTACTTGGGTCCACTTGTCACCACAGAAATGCAGAATGATCCAGACAGGAAACAGGAGCTAACATGGCAGCTTTGTATAACTGCCTCCAGTTACAGGAGTCATAAATGAATAGGCATGGCTCTGTTTCAGTACAACTTTATTTACAAAAACAGGCAGCAGTCCAGTTTGGGTTAAAGGGCCAAACGTTACTGATTCCTGCTGTATGTAGTACTTACCTGAAATAGCAAAACCTGGGTTGTAAAGCAAGGTCTGTAATTTAATTTCCAACAGGTGATCAGCAGTATAACCTTGGGAAGTCATCCTACCTTTACTGGGCTTCTCCATTCTCTTACTGGACTAGACCTATACAAATGGGGACCTGTATGTCTGTGCAGGTGACAGTCTGAGTGTGTGAGAGAGAACATGCATGTAGCTGTTCATGAATGGACTTCAGACCCTACATAGCCCAGAAGTTGTAAACAATATGCTTATACATGTATTTATGTTTCTCATAAAGGCTCTAACACTTTCATGAGATACAGCAAAAACAGGAATGACTAGATAGGATTACTGGTAGGCCTTTTGCAGCAGTAAATTTTAAGAGAACAAGATAAAAAAATACATACACACAATTTGCCATTAGATAAGGGATCATAAACTTTTTAATACTACTTGTGTCTGTTTATTTGGTGGAGGAATGACGAGAGATGCACATGTAGTAGCCAAAGATAAAAATAATAAAAAAGTTAATCACACAAGAATTGGAAATATATTCAAATAATTGTAAGCCTATAAGAAACACTGTAAAATAGATTACCTTATGTTTAATTTTTTGTCTATGTATTTAATGTATTATTTGTTACAACCCCAAATTTTATTTATGAAAAATTAAGACGAACTTTAAGAAGCTTCAATATTCACTTTTATTATTTATAAAAAAAAAAATTAAGGTACCAGAGTGCATATGGTGTACTGTGATCTTGGTTTTGCAAATTTATTCACGTGTTTTACATTATTTCAATTTTAATAAACATATCATATGTGTATCTTTACAATACCTGATAAAGATTCAGCTGTCTGGCACTTACACATGTATTCATAGAGTTCATTCTGATGCTCTGAACTTCTAGAGGATGTGAAAATGACTTGCCTATAATTACCCCAAGATGAAGCAATTGCCACTCATTTGTGCTGGTTCTATTTTTTCCCCTTAACTCAATGTAAACATTTGCCAAAAAGAAAAAAAAAAAAAAATCTGGAAATGAAGTTCTGTTAATTTTTAGTCCAATAAATAATTTTAGCTACGCTTAATGTAGCTTTTTTAAGGCCTTCATACAATTGAAAAAAATTAAAGTTGAGCATGTTAAAACCCTGTTCATTTATAAAATAAAAAATAGAACTTTACAGGTTTGCAGTTAAAAGTTACCCTCCAAAACCTATCATGCATGTCATAAGCTGCAACCCAACTCGAAGTCCTCTGTGCTGGCAGGCAGGGCACATCCCCGTGCCAGCAATGTGAGGCATTAAGAAAACATCATGATGTCAGAGGTCTAGATTTACATGTATTAAGCCACACGTCAGTGAATTCTCTGATAAATACACGTCATTTTAATAATCAGTATTGGATAGTGGATGAAAACATGCATTAGACTAAAAATGCCACAAATTTGTTTTTATATCCATTCACTATAAAACTTCCTTTTTTAAAATTTAAAGTCTTGTTTCCTATTTTAGAATACGCAATAATCGGGAGGATACATGATGGGGAGCCAGTTTTCAGTAAAAGATGCACAATGGGTCCATCCAAGTAACTTCATCAGCTACAACAAAATACAATAATATATTATTATAAAGGAAGTGACAGATTTTTAAGCTCAGTATTTAGAATAAATTCTGTATTAAATATTTAGTAACAGTAAGGTAGTAGCATACAGAATCTTCCTTGCACCAACCGTCACCCACCCACTGATCTTTCTTCCCACCAACCAACTTTTCTTAACTGTCAACCAACTTTCCTACCAACCAACCTATTCTTCTCATCATTGTCTCTACCAACTGTCCTTTTCCCTCTTTCCTATTAACCTGTCTTCCCTTCTTCCTTCCAACTTACTTGGTCCTTTCCTTCCTACCAACCTAACTTCCTTTCATTCATTTTTTTCTGAGTAACTATCATGTCAAACACTGGGAAAACAGCATGGAACAAATTCACCTCCTACTTTCAGGAAAAACAAATAATAAGCAAATTAATAAATGAATAAACAAGTAATAAGATATTTATCAGGTGTACAGTAGACATAATATTTGATACAATATAAACTAACTGGGGAGTTAGATGGTTAAGAAAGAATCTCTATGGAGGTGACACTTAAGTGGAGTTTGAATGACAAGAAGAAATTTGTGTGAAAATCTGGGAAAGACATTCCATCTAGCCGGAGTAGTTAGTGCTGAGGTCCTTTGGTAGGAAAAGGTGTGGCTGTTTCTGCTAAGCAGAGATGCTGGTGTGGCAGAAGCAGAGTTTATATGGGCAAGTGTGATATGAAATAAGTCTGGAGAGGTAGGTAGGGGCCTTATGGACCACAGGGGAGAGTTCGGATTTTATTCCAAATGTGATGGAGATTCAACAGCAGGTGTCAAAAGACATCTTTTCCAGCTGCTGTGTGGAGAATAGGCAGCGGGAGCGGGGCAGAGTGGAGGGCACACAAGTTAAGAAACACTCCCTGATGTGAACGTCGGCAGGGATCACTGGCTTTACAAACCTAAGCGCTCACGGATCCGATTCCACATGATGAGAACCACATGAGACATATCAACACCTGGCTCCAGAAAGAGTTCTCCTAATCTAGTCAAAGATCTGGAGGAGCTCATTTAAAATGTCCTGCAATTTGGACTGACTGGTGAAGGTAAACAAAAAGCTCTAAGAGTAAATATGAATATATCTTACTCTAATTATCAAACATTTTCAGAGGAACCTACTGGTCAGTTTTACATCCAAAGCGTACCTTACATATAAGGTATAATTAACCTGGACTTGCCCTTTAGCTGAATCTGCCACCACCAAACTCCCCTGCCTTAACGTATCCTTTAGGCATAAACCAATTATGCAAGTACAAAGACGAGGTCAGACTAAACTGACTTCTGTAGAATTCAGCTAATTTTTTTTACTTGACAACTAACTTGTGCAGAAAGTTCAACTACAGAATTTCTCTGCACATAATATGATACATGGTAAAATAATTTTAAAAATGCCTACCACCTCAAATGAAGAATAAAATCAAATATAAACTCCAGAAGTTCAACCATTTTAGAGTTGAGGCAACGTGCATTTAAAAGGAATTGTTTCCTTCATAAAGAAAAACTGGCTTCTACTTTTACAAAATTCAAAATGCATTTGCCCTTGCTGAAAACATTTGAGGCTAGTATCAGTTTTTTGGATAGCAGTGAAAAGTGTTTTTAAAATTTAAATAGCTTATTGACTGTCTCTCATGTATTTATTCTATAGTTCACATTATGCTAATTAGTGTAATAACTGGTCACAATAAAACCATGATTTCTATATCACAGTCCTAATCCTTTCTAGTTATCTTGTCACTATGCAATATCAAAGTGATGCTTAACAGTGACATTTTAAGTATCACTTACTTGAATACAATTTTTCCAGTTTTCTTTTGTTGGTTTTTCTTCCACAAGTTTAGTTGCAAATTTAAGGCCTCTCCCATACATTTTATTTACTAATGCATGTTTATATGCAAATGTCAAAACCTACAATGTAAAACATGATAAAGCTTGTTTATAAAATAATTTACATTTTAAGGCATTAGTTTTAACAATAAAATTAAGGCTTTAACAGAAGTGTAGCTTTTGAAATGAATATGGTATATCGAGTACATTTTTAAACACTTTAAAAAAGATAATTAGTGTCTTCAAAAGAGCTGAGTATTCCACAGAATGAACCATTTGTTTTTTAGGAAGAAAACTAATACGAGAAATTATTAGCTGTGGAAATCCACTTAAAAATACCTTTTCATGCATAAGAAACCAGAGCTAACATAAATAATTACAAAGACGCAAATCAGGATAGAAATACAAAATGCAGAGTCAGTATAAACTGCCAAAATTGCAAATGAGGATAGAAGTCAAAAAACAAGTATTAGATTATATAAGCATGGATTCTTTGGTACAAGTTTTTACCTGTAATTACTGCATCTGTCAAATATACTTATAATCATTTATATATATTTTTGGTCTCTACTTTGGAATGTGGAGAATGTACTCAAAGAAAATCCTATGACACTGATTTGTATTCTAAAGTATTTAACAATCGTTGCCATAAACACAGTAAACAGGTAATAGAATGCATGACCCCTAATATAGTAGTAGTATTGCAAAAATAGAATGATCTAAAACAATTTTATTATGATGTTCATCAAGTGTTTGTCAATCTCTGTTAGATTCCTCAAAGACAAAAACCAGGTTCTTATTCATCTTTATGTTTCCAGTGGTAAGCAGTGTTTGGCACATAGCAGGCCTTCAATAACTGTTCCCTTGTTTGTTCGCAGTAACAGCAAATATTGTTGGGGACACTGCATGTACTTGACACTCACTCATCACAGCCTAAGGCAGGTCATGCAGATAAGAAACTAAGGTATCACAATTTAGTAAGTTGCCTAAGGTCACATATAAAAGTGGTAGAGACAGGAGCCAAACTCAAGGGGTTTAATTTCAGATTCAAATTCCTGACCTCTGCTGCAATACTGGCTCTTTCAGTTTCCCAAATATAACTGAGTACCTTCTATAAATGCACAACCGTACTGTGCTGGAAAAATCTGAAGCATATAAGAATTTTCTTCCCACTTCCAGGGTCCTTTACTGCAAATTACCAGTTAATTCTGAGAACAAGCATCCGTCTACTAAAACAAAACGATGGTCTGTGATAAGTGAAGGGAATCCTACTGACTCCATTTATTTTCTTTATTTTCACAGGAAAAGAAGATTAATGACTTGTATAATCTCTATTGCAAGAATTATAGTAGAGACCTCAAAGAAATTAACCATGTTTTTGTAACCAAAATCCAAAAAAGTTCATCAACAATGCTTTTCCGAATTGGGTTTTAAAACTGATTAGCTACAAATCAAGATGATAATTATTTAGAAGTTCAAGAGTTTTGAGGAAAATAAGTAACATCTAAACTAACCAGTATGCCCCCTCAACCTGCCCCCAATCTCCTATCACCAACAAATTAGCATATAAATAGAGAAGGGTAGGCCTGAAGGCATTTTCTAGAAGACTGTCTTAATTTAGCTACATACATAACTGGTTTAACTAAAAGCCTACTACATATATTCTCAAACTTTTTAAAATTATCATGGTTTAACAGCCAGTTTGCAGGCCCATAAAATAATGTTTTTTTAAAAAAGGTGAGACAAACACGAAGTACTATGCTAAACATGTCATATTCAGAGCCCAGCTTAACTCTTTCCATTTACCTCCTTCCTCTTGTAACCAGCAATGCGGCACAGAGAGGTCTGTGAAGTAACCCCGAGAACTTTGCCAAAACAAGCAGCAGAAAGGTTACCTTATTGTCAAAAAGATCAGTCCATTTAGTAGTTTCCCAAAATGTTTCTGCCAGAGAATCCAAAGGACTTTCTCCTTCTTCCTCTTTTCCTTCTGCATCAGTGGAAATGGCTCCATCTTGAGCCTGGGTGTGAAGAAGATGGTCTGCCAGGGCACAACCTTTCCTACAAAGGGCATCTACGAGGGTGGATTTTTGTTTGTCCATGTCACTGTACAGCAAATTAAAAAATATTTCAGATATCAGTAAACTGTCTTTAAAAGTAAATTTTTATCTGAACTTAAATTTATGTATTCTTTTGCTTAGGATTTATAATGCAGAAATACTGTATATCCAGGTACATATGCTTGTATTGTACATCAAATAAGATGCCTTATTAGTAAACATCAAACGAGCTACTATATTACACATATAGATTAAATGAGTTAGGGTAGCTGCACCTTGTTGAAACAGAATGCCAGAAGCAACAGAGTTGAAAGGTTCATCACTATTCTAAATTCTTTTAGCTATGTAACTCTTAATGAGGTCAATGTCTTCTGAGTTTTCAGATTTCGTACAGACAGCAATCATTATATATTTGTCTATGTGTATACACAGAGGTCATGTCTTAAAACTTTCAGTTCATGACTAGGACAACCAAATATAATGCTTTACTCTGAATGTGCCAGCAACTGTCTCAGCATTTTAACACGCTAATTCATTCACATTCAAACCATTCCGAGTAAGAGAGACTATTAATTACTGCCACGTTGCAAAGGAGGAAACTCAGGCCCAAAGAGACTATGCTATTTGTTCAAGGTCCTCCACTTAGGAAGTGGCAGATCCAGGATTCTAAGCTTAGCAGTAGAAATCTGTAATCTGTGCTCTTAATCACTATGGCACACTGCCTTGATCCAGGGCAGGCATCTTTGTTTTCTTCAATGCATTCCAAGTGCCTAGGATAATGCCCGGCACAGAATGGAAACTCAATAAATCACTGCTGAATGAAATACAACCACCACCTACACTCCAGGGGAAAGTGTTAGTCTCTAGAATGTATGCTTATTTGAGGCATTCTGTCCAACTCATGTCAGATACACGTGAAAAAAATGTGGACTAGAAGTACTGAGAAAATGATGAGGCACTTAGCTGTGGAACAAACTAACGGCTAAGAGTGACTCTGAAAGACTCAGAGTGAAACGTGTAGCATGTGAAACCTGCCGGGACTATACCATCAATAAGGATCTGCAGTAGGAAAGGCAGCCATCAGCCCAAAAACTTGACAGCTCAAGGGCTCACCCACATTAATCTGTGCACCAAAGAGTCCTGTTAATCTAAGAGGCCGCATGGCAGGGAACATGAATGCTAAGTACCACGGAAAATGCTGTTGCTGAAACATTGCCGGAGACTGGGGTATTCTCAGAGGTTCAACGCCCATTTGATCTGGTACCTTGAAAGTGAGCAGGGAGGCAACGTGGATAGTAGAGCTGCTGAGAAATTCCTTCAGACTGGCAGAGTTCATCAAAGAGGACAATTACCAACCCCAATACATTTGCAATGTAAATGAAACTATGCCTAAAAGATCCCTCAGTGCTTCTCAGCACAGCATTTCAAAGCTTTAAGAACCAACTTTCACTCCCTTTTTGTGGAGATGTTTCTGGGTACTGCTTGTATACACTGGAATTAAGAAGAAAAGGATTTACAAGTAGACTTTTGGGGCTTCCAAGCTGTGGGGCATCTGCATGGCTTGTCATCGCCTGACCCACCCTCCTTCCCCTCCTCCACTCTTAGATGCCAAGTGCCATCCTTAAATGTCTTCTCAGCAGTCCTTTGTTTATGCCTTCCAACAACCCAAGGTGTCAGGCACAACTACTATCCTGATTTTGTGAAGCAGAAAAGGGGCTTGGAACAGCAATGGGTTGACAAGGCAGGTTTCCACACCCAGGCCAATGCTTGTAGAAGATCGATCAGGGTGGTGGGTAAAAGTTAGAGGGAAAGATGGAAACCTTCTTGGAAGGCTGGGGGGGTTTGCAAAAGCTTTGAAAGAGGATTTGGTTGAAGGCAGCCAAATTCTCTTGTCTGGAGCCTGAGAACAAAGGGCAGATAACAATGGAATGTAAAGAAACTTATCAGATAAATTTGTTTACTCCTGTCTCCAAAAACCAACCTTTGATCATTCACTCTACTTGGGGGTCGACAATGTTTATTACCCACAGATTGTGTTTGCTCCAAGCTTTTGTCATTAAATCTGTGCTAAATAAATGTGAACATCGCTGGCTTAGGGGGACTGCTATCTCTCTTCGGCCCCTAGTGCTGGCAGACCCCTAGCCCGCTCTTTCACTGGATACCTATGCCTGAGTACTCCTTTCCTTTCATCCGTCACTCAGTCAGTCTGCAGGACAGACTTGGCAGGTGGTGCCCCATGTGAGGAACGCCGCAATGGATCACAATGGAACCCTCAAAAATGAAGGTGAAGAGACTGCGCAGTCAGTAAGTCACTGGTGCCCGCTTGGGATTTCCAAGTTCGAGGGAATTGTTCAGGCTAGGGTTTCATCATGGGGCAACAGTTATCAGCTCAACAGCAACAGTATATAAAACTATTGAAACAGCTGCTTAAAGCTAGTGGAGCCTCGTTTTCACAGGCTCAATTAAGGGACCTAATGCAAACTGTTGTTTCCCATAACCCATGGTTCCTGGAAGAATGTACGCTAGACATAGAGCTCTGGGAACAAGTCGGGAGAAATCCTAAACATCATGCACAAGGGCAACAGGTCCCAGTAACATCTCTAAGGTTACAGGCCTTAGTTAGGGCTGCTTTGGTCCCACTGTACACAGAAGAGCCTACAAAGGGAAGGGAGGAGGAGCCATCATCTACCTTACCACCTCCTCCTTCTCGCTCAGCCCCGCTGTTACAGGGCAAAAATAACAAAGACAGAATGGAGGTTTTGCCTGAGCTCCCTCCTCCAATAAATTGGAGAAAAGACAAGGAATATGCTATAGCTATGGGACCCTGTCTTAGGCAAGTGGCATTAGAAGGGGAGCTCTTGGCCTGCCTGGTAATGCAAAATCGACAAGGCAATTAAGTGTATGAACCGTTAGTTTTAATGCTTAAAAAGACATAAGGAAAAGCATAAAAAAACAAAAACAAAACAAAACAAAAAACAGAGCTGCTAGCCCATTTACAAGAGGGTTGAGGTCACTCTGCAGATCTCTAATACTGTTATTAGAGATCCACTGTTACTCCTCCCCTACCCCTGACGAGGTTCTCTCAAAATCTTATTTGGGTAGAACAGTGACCTTTAAAGGGAGAGAAATTACAAAGAGCCCATGAATCAGCTGAGGAACCATTAAAAGCCAGCCATATACAACCGTCAAACAGCACTTGGAATTCGCCTATTTCTGTCATTCCCAGAAAGTCTGGCAAATGGAGACTTTTGCATGACTTATGGGCTATCAATGCTAATTTGCAAGCTATGAGGCCCCTTCAACAGGGCCTCCCTTCCCCAGCGGCGATTCCTATAGATTGGCCTATAGTCTTATTGACTTTATTGACTTAAAAGACTGCTTTTATACTATTCCCCTTGCAGAACAGGACAGAGAAAAATTTGTGTTTACAATAGCAGTTATCAATAGAGGCCAGCTCGCCAATTTCATTGGAAAGTACCTCCTCAAGGAATATTGTGTCAGTATCAGGTAAATCAGGCTTTGCTCCCCAGTAGAAAAGACTTGCCTAATTGCAAGATTATTAATTTTATGGATGATATTTTACTAGCAGCTCCAACAGAGCCAGTACTTTTAAGTTTATATGCCGCTGTCGTAAAGAATACACAGTTAAGAGGTTTAATCATAGCATTTGAAAAAGTACAATTGTCTTCTCCTTGGAAATATCTTGGATACATTCTAACTTACCGGTCAGTAAGACCTTAAAAAGTTAAATTAAATACTAACAACTTACACACCTTAAATGATTATCAGAAATTACTAGGCGATATTAGCTGGCTTCGCTCCACCTTGCGCATAACTACTGATACATTACAAAACCTGCTTTCTATCCTAAAGGGCAATACAGCCCTAGACTCTCCCAGGTATTTCACTCCTGCAGCAAAAAGGGAAATTGAGGAAATACAGCATGCTATTTTTCAGAGGCAACTGGATCACAAAGACCCACAATATTCAATATTCAGTTCAATTGTTTGTTTTTCCTACTAAGCATTCCCCAACAGGATTAAATAGGACAGATGTCCCCAGGGCTATGCTTCCTAAAATGGGTTTTTTGCTCATACACCGGAACTAAAACTCTATCTCCCTATATCCAACTAGTTAGTAAAGTCGTCTATTTAGGCTGCAGATGATGCCATCAGTTGCTAGGTATGACCTTGATGTCATCAGAATTCCTTTAAGTAAAAAGCAATTCGAGGCAGTCTTGCCCTTATCTCTAGACCTGCAAATAGTACTCTCTGATTATACAGGCCATATAGAGCATGCCCTTCCTGCTGATAAACTACTTCAGTTCTTATCTTGTACTCCTGTAGTTATGCCTACAAAAGTGGTTCACCCTCACCATACCTAATGCTTTAATGCTTTTTACTGACGGCTCTGGTAAAAAATGGGAAAGTGGCTATTTGGTGGAGACTGCGCAATTCCCTCATTCGTTCTGGATTTAATAACACTCAGAGAGCTGAGGTTGGAGCCTTAATATTGGCCCTGGAGACCTTTTCTGCTCAGCCTATCAATATTGTTAGTGACTCTGTTTACTCTGTTTGTTTATTGCAAAACCTTGAAACAGCCCTCATTAAGTCCACTCTTGAGCCCACCCTGTGTGTAGTTTTTCTTTGATCTCAGCAATTGGTGGATCAACGTACACATCCTAGTTTTATTACACACATTTGGGCCCACAGCTCACTGCCTGGCCCCCTAGCTTATGGCAATGATCAAGCAGACCTGCAGATTATGATGTCACTGCTTGACCAAGCCACCCATTCGCATCAACGTTTCCACCAAAATTGGAGAAAATTATCTAACCAATTTCAACTTACCCAAAGACTAAACACATTATCCTGCAATGCACAAACTGCCAGCTCACAGGCACGTCCGCTCCTTTAACAGGTGTTAACCCTAAAGAACTAGATCCTAATCAGCTATTGCAAACTGATGTTACACACGTCCCTAAATTCAGAAAACTAAGATATGTACATGTATCTGTTGATACCAATTCTCACCTAATCAGCACACATGCTCTTCCTGGAAAGTCTGCCTAATATGTTATTAAACATCTTCTTTTAACTTTTGCATTTATGGAGTGGCCCACAAAAATTAAAACTGATAATGGTCCAGCTTATGCCAGCTCGACATTTCAGCAATTTTGTCACACGTGGAGCATCCAATATTCCACAGGCATCCCTTACAACCCCCAAGGACAGGCCATAGTAGAACGTGTCCAATCTGCCCTTAAAAATACGCTCAGAAAATAACAACAACAACAAAGGAATATGAGTAAGGACCCTGCAACACCACTGGCACAAGCCTTATTTACCCTTACTTTGTAAATCTAAATGATAAATTTCAATCAGCTATAGAAAAGCACTTTGCTAAAACCTCTCAAGACATTAAACCCTGCAGTTTTATGGAAAGATATAAACAGTAATGTATGGTGTGGTTCAAATGAATTGTTAACGCTGGGAAGAAGATATGCTTGTGTTCACACCCCCTCAGGTCCTCTCTGGATTCCAGCATGAGGCATGAAACCATACCATAGCATGGCTAGGACCCAATCTGGTACCAGAAATGAATAAAATGACCCTGCAGGACCCATAGCCCTGGATGATGCGGCTTCTTCAGACGACACAAGCCCCGGACATTACCTGGGGGATGCTGAAGAAGAAAACTCAGGAGGCTAAGCGAATCCTGCTCCAGACATAGATATCATTCACTCCAGATAATCTGTTCCTTGCTATACTTTCTGCTGTACACTGCAACTCTCATAGGGTATTAAACCTTCGTATTCTCTCACTCTGCCTGCAACCCGTACCTGCTACCTCTACTGGGCTCATCTCTTAGATTTGCCTTTCTTCTGCCCTGTTACCTGGGCAGACACCACCTTCCCAGGCTCTAATAATGTAACTGCTTGGCTGGAAGGGGTTAATACACCCCCAGTGGGGTTCCTTAGTAACAGCACACATTGGACTGAGGTGCCAAGAAACACTACACGTCACTCCTTGATTGGAAAAGCATGTTACTGATTATACTCATGTTTGTCTTATATTATTTACTAATTCTAGGAATGCAAAGCTGGAATACAAGCAGTAATCATTATGCCAGACAAACTGATTACTGCACACATCTGTACTCTTCAATCGACAAAACCTGATGCAAAAAACAGAAAAGGGGGAGATGTAGGACACCAGTCAGGGTGGTGGGTAAAAGTTAGAGGGAAAGATGCAAACCTTCTTGGAAGGTTGGGAGGTCTCACAAAAGCTTCGAAAGACGATTTGACTGAAGGCAGCCAAATTCTCTTATCTGGAGCCAGAGAGCAAAGGGCAGGTAACAAGGGAATGTAAAGGAACTTATCTAGATAACTTTGTTTACTCCTGTCTCCAAAAACCAACCTTTGATCATTTGCATGCAGGACTGCTCTCTACTCGGGGGGTCGACAATGTTTATTACCCACAAATTGTGTTTGCTCCACGCCTTTGTCATTAAATCTCTACTAAATAAATATGAGCATCACTGGCTTAGGGGGACTACTAACTCTCTTCAGCCCCTAGTGCTGGCAGTCCCCTAGCCCGCTCTTTCACTGGATACCTGTGTCTGAGTACTCCTTTCATCCGTCGCTCGGCCAGAGTCTGCAGGGCAGACTCGGCAAATGCTGCCTGATGGATCCTGGCTGCCCAGAGAAGGGCTGGAATGATGCAGAAATCAGAAGGCAACCTGGAGGTGACATAGGTAATCTGCATTTGTCAGACCTGGGTTAAATTAGCCGTAAGAGCCCTTTCTATTTTAGCATCCTCTGATCATGTACTCTAAATGCTACATATCTAGAGTATTCCTCTCCTCTCCTTAGGTTGTGTACTGACTGGCTGAGATTGAATACCTTTTTAATACATGAGGCTTTTTCCACTCAGGAGAAAGTCAGCTTTTCTTTCTACAGGTTTTTACAATTTGAAATATTTATTAAAAAATACTTGTATTTCATTATCTCTTAATAATTTCCTATCTGGCAATTTCATCTTCTATATTAGATGGTGGTTTCCTAAAAGTAGAGACTATTTTGTTCATTTTTTAAGTCCCAGTCAGTGATGCCTTACATGAAGTATTTGCTCAATAAATACCTTGAAATCAAATTAACAAAAAGTTAATATCATTTTTAAGATTAGAAGATGGCATTTTATAATATTTGATGTTAGTGATTTAAGAGAAAGCAATTTTGCATGGAAATGAGAAATTAATGCTTAAGTTGGCTGCTACTTGCCCACAGATGACATCTGTAAGAAATGTTAAGTATTTCCTGATAGCATCTTGTAAAATATTTCAACTCTAAAAATTGTCTTCTGTCTAAACACAACCTGGCCAGAGTCTATTTCAGTCCGGCCAAAGCAAAGGCCTGGAGAGAAATTCTTTAATTACAAGGATAGACAAGTTGACCCAGTGTTGCTAAAAACTTAACGCAGCTCCACTCTCAGCATTTTTACAAAGTTTTATGGCTTCTTTCTAGTTTTATCCCGGCTTATTTCCAATAGCCATGATAGTCAGTGTCTAGTAATCTCCAAAGAGTAGAAATTAAAAAAAAAAAAAAAAAAAAAAACGAGATTAAAAACAGTGATTAAAAAAGACCAATAACAAAATAAAACTAATTTTGTATTAGTTTATGGCTCACTGTAATCCGAGATTGAGTTTCCTCTGTGGATGGTAAAATTGAGAAAACCATATGTGTTATTTCATGTAATATCTGAGTTTGAGAAAATCATATTATTTTCACAAAGTATAAAAAATAGCAAAAGCTAGAAAGTATATGGGATAGTTAATGTCAGGGGCTGCAGAGAGCTCAAGGAAGACTCAAAATGGGCCATTCTTTTTTAGCAACTGGTTATCACTGGTGATCTGCAGAAGACAGTTTTAAAGTGACCAAGGCCAGCCTCCTCTTATAATAAGATGAACAATGATCACCCTGAGACAGAAAGGAACACAATGAGGATGTGTGGGAGGCAGATGATGCTCCTTTTTCTGTGAGATAATAATGAGTTATGTTAACCTTCTCAAGAAGGCAGTAAGAATATACAGAGAAAAGAAAGGGCATGGGCTGTGGAGGCAGACCCTGATTTGACTATGTGCTTTCCAACGTCCTAGCAGTGGCAACTGGGCCAAGTCATCTAACCCCTCTGAGCTTCAGTTTTCTCTTCCTTAAAAGGGGGATACAAAGGCCTCTGCCTTTCATGTTGTTTGGAAGACTAAATTTAAATAAAACAATGTATTTAAAACGCCCTCAATAGTCCCTTGTATATAATCGGCACTTAATAAATGGCGGCTGTATTTTCTATTATTAACAACAACAACAAAATGGCAATGGTCTGAGACTATTCTTTTGAAAAATATGAAAAGGTAATAACAGTGGCCAAAGAACTAATTTTAAATACATTCTATCCCACTTGCAAATTATTGCTTGTAAGATTCGTAAGATCCTATAGTGTCAATATAAATGATATAATGGAAAGAATTCTAGCAGTTTAGAATCCAACTATTTTATGTAGAAAAAATACTAAAACTGATAAAATTTTTAAGGAAAATTTAGTATTTTCAGGCAGCCTGAATAGTTTTGGTTAATTAGTTATAATAACCACAAAAGAATCAGGATATTTCTACTAGTTAACGATCTTGTTATGTTGAAAATGAACCAAACTGATAAACAAGTAACTGACATTGGAAGAGCTACCATGAGGTGATGGTTTAAGAGTTCATGGAAGGGTGAAAGTGACCAAATGGTAGCTTGGTTCAGAGTCACTGGACCATTATATCAACATATGGAAATCACACTCTTGCACAGAAGGAACCATACCAACCACTCATAAACCCAGGGAAGCTTCTCTATTTACACACAGCATTAGGTTTTCTAAAGGCAAAACTCTAAATTCTTTCCTTCTATTCTCCCTAAGTAATACTATAAAGCCAGTTTCATAAAAGTTGCCAGATAGTTTTACCTAATTTTATTTTTTATCATTTATTTCACTACAAACCAAATATTGGGTTTTTCATGTTATTGGACCATAAACATTTTAAAAATTAATTTTACAGTGTTAATTTTTGTCTTCCTGATATGGTCCAATTCACATAAACCCTCTCAAGTGGTTGGACTGCTTGATCCCAGATACTCATATCTCTCCACCTTGACAGTACTTAATAGCAGAGAAGGCAAACTACTTTTCTTGGGCTTTTAAAAAGATTGGACAAAATTATTTTAAAATTTCTAAGGAGAGAGTATCCAAATAGTGTTAATTCCCATTATAAGGATATAACAAACATCAGAAAAGCAATATTCTCTATATTATTAGTCCCTACTTTTAAAACAAGTTAACTAAGAAATGAGATGCAAGAAAGATTATTTACTGGTTAGGTACTTTTTTATAGTAGCTGCATCAGGCCTGGGATCAGTCTTCATCGCAATATAAACTGCTAGGGCTGTTTGATCTATATGAGAAATAACAGCATTTGCCGCGTCAACAATTTCATTAAGTCTTTTCATTCGTTCCTGGAGATGAAAAAAGAAGTAATAAAAAATAGGTACATCAATCAGCATATGAAAGAAATTACACTTCTGCTGTCTCAACCATGAGAGCTACAACTGCAATGTGAGTAAACTACATAATTGAACCCAGGGGGCTCCATGCTCTCTCCTAATGTGATTTTTCTAATTGCTGATATCTATAAAACTTGAGCTCAGATGTATAATAAAAATACCTTATTTACATTCCCTGCTGGAGTACAATGGTAAAGTAAGCAAAATATAAACTTCATAAAAATGTAAAGTTTTCTTTTTTTTTTTTTTAACAAAGGTAATTCCTTTTCTATATTTCTTAAGATTCTAGAAATGTGATTGGCTATTGTTATTACTCTAGTTGCACACTACCTGAAAACAGGGAGGAAAAAAAAAAGCCCTAGCTGATGAAACCAGTTCTTTCTGATCCATCATGAAAAACACAAAGATGACAGTAAACATTATAATCAACAGTCTAACTGTGATTACCATGATGTTCCCAACAATTTGCCTCTTTCTTGTTAAAGTCCTTTAAGAAATCTCCTTTAAACACCCTTTGGTTCACTCTGAACCCTTGATGATTTTTATCTGATTAGGACAGCACTTTGCCACTGCTTTGATGACTAATGAGAACTGGTTCATCTCATCACAGGCTAGAACTACAGCCAACTCTCACAAATGGGAATCATTAACAAAGTTAATGCAAAGTAGGAATTCTTTCAGCGAAGGTGTTCAGATTTCCACCTGGCCAGGATTACTACCTTCTGCCCCTTACCCTTTAGGTTAAGGTAATGAGAACAGTCCTTAGGGTATCTTCTCTATTACTAATCTCACTGACCAAGCATGAGCAAGAATCCTAAACTAAACTCAGAGTAGTGGCTAGGTCTTATAATAACCTTCATGAAAACAGCTTAATACAACATTCAATTTGAGAAAACACGTTTTAGTTAGCAAGAACAGAAGAGAAAGATAATAATGCACTTTTCCTCAAAACACAAACCATATCTAATTACAAACAAAATAAGATGTATTAGAATGAACATGTCTAACCTTTTCAGCATCCAATTGATGAAGTCGAGCAACGTACAGAGGAAGATAATTAGGATATGTTTCTTTCAATTCGTTATAAATGTCACTAGAATCCAGCCTAAGTATGTAAGAAGGAGATAAATATTTACTTTTTCTTTTAAAAAGAGTATTTCTGTCTTCTCTATTATTTAACATTGCTTGGAAGTTTAAGCCAATAAAATAAGACATTAATCTGAAATGTATAGTCATTGACAAGGATTATCATTATTGGCAGGTAGTATAAATGGTTAACTAGAAAACAAAATAAATCAAACTGGGCTGGGTGCAGTGGCTCACAAGGTCAAGAGATCAAGACCATCCTGGCCAACATGGTGAAACCCCATCTCTACTAAAAACACAAAAATTAGCTGGGCGTGGTGGCACACGCCTGTAGTCCCAGCTACTCGAGAATCACTTGAACCTGGGAGGCGGAGGTTGCGGTGAGCTGAGATTGAGCCACTGCACTCCAGCCTGGTGACAGAGTGAGATTCCATCTCAAAGAAAACAAAAACAAAAAATAAAATAAAAACTGAAAATCATTTCAATTAAGAGTTCAATAAGATATCCAAATAAAAATATGCATCAATAGCTTTCTTACATACCAGCTATATTTATTTAAAAGGAAGAAAAGCACATTCTCAAATAGCTAGAAAGATGAAAAGATTTAAAAATGTCTAAGATCTATTAAACTCTTCTGAAAATTCTAAAAAAAATAAAAATTTAAACTTTTCTGAAAATTCTAAAGTCTTGAATGAATACAGTTATTCTACATTTCCTGATGCAGAGGCTGAATAACATTCTCAATTCTACCTGATTATATGTATCAGGATAAAAACAAATTAACATACAAATGCTAAGTAACTAGCACCAGAAATGGGTAACTTACATTAAAGTCACTTACTATATCAACAAAACTCCATAGTAGCATAAAAATAAGGTTGACTGGGATTTTGATACTCTTTTTTTTTTTTTTTTTTTTGTTTTGAGATGGAGTCTTGCTTTGTCGCCCAGGCTGGATTGCAGTGGCCGGATCTCAGCTCACTGCAAGCTCCGCCTCCCAGGTTTACGCCATTCTCCTGCCTCAGCCTCCCGAGTAGCTGGGACTACAGGCGCCCACCACCTCGCCCGGCTAGTTTTTTGTATTTTTAGTAGAGACGGGGTTTCACCATACTAGCCAGGATGGTCTCGATCTCCTGACCTCGTGATCCGCCCGTCTCGGCCTCCCAAAGTGCTGGGATTACAGGCTTGAGCCACCGCGCCCGGCCCTAACTTTCTATGAAAATAAATTTAACTTGTAGACAACAAAATTTACACTAATTCTTAGTACAAAAAAAATTAAGTCCTGTTTTTCTCTTTTCCCTAACAATTACACGAGGGCAAAATCAACACTTTCATTTTACATGTTAAAACTACTGCACCTTAATTATAAATTTTTTTTTTTCCAAAAAAACGTTCTAAGGTTTTTTAAGTTTTGTAAGGGAATGGTAATAATTTTTTGCTGTTTTCTTCTAAAACACCTATTAGGTAAACCTTTTCAATTTTTTCTCCACACAATTTTCCCATTTTAAGTGTGAATTTCAATGTTTTCCAGCATAGTAACAGATATATGCAACTATCACAACAGTCAACTTTAAATATTTTTCATCAGTACAAAAAGAAATTGCCATACCCTTTAGTTATCAGATCTCCCCAACCTCCCCAGCACTAAGCAACCACTAATCTACTTTCTGTCTCTACAGAAAATTTCCTCATTCTGGACATTTAATATGAATAGAATCATATTAATACAAGGTCTTTTGTGACTGGCTACTACCACTTAACATACTATTTTCAAGGTTCATTCATGTTGGAGCCTGTATTAATCCTATTCATGGCTGAAGAGGAGTCCCCTGTATGGATACATCACATTTTGTTTGTCCATTCATCAGCTGATGGATATTCCACCTTTTGGCCATTATGAATAATGCTGCTATAAACTGTCATGAACATGTTTTTGTGTGAATATAGGTTTTTATTTTCCTTAGGTATATACCTGGGAGTGGAACTGCTGGGCCATATGGAAACTAAGCTTAATCATTTGTAGAGCAGTCAGATTGCTTTCCAAAAAGTCTGCATCATTTTTGTATTCTTTACCATCAATGTCTGAGGATTCTGCCTTGTCCACATACTTGCCAAAACTCATCATCTGACTTTGTGATTCTAGCCATCCTAGTGTGAAGTTCTATTTCATTGTGATTTTTATGTGCGTTTCCCTGAAGACTACTGATTTTGAGCATCTTTTCATGCACTTACTGGTCATTTGCATATCTTTATAGAAATATCTATTCAGATTCTTCACCCATTTAAAAAATTGGGCCATTTGCCTTTGTATTACGAAATTGTAGGAATTACTTATGTATTCTGGGGGCTGGGTGTGGAGGTGGCTCATGCCTGTAACCCCAACACTATGGGAAGCTGAAGCAGGAGGATTACTTGAGGCCAGGAGTTCGACTAGCTTGGTCCACACAGTGAGATTCCATCCCTTAAAAAAATTAGCTGGGCGTGGTGGCGTGCACTTGTAGTCCTAGCTATTTGGGAGGCTGAAGTGGGAAGATCCCTTGAGCCCAGGGGTTCAAGGCAGCAGTGAGTTATGATCGTGCCACTGCAGTCCAGCCTGGGTGGCAGAGTGAGAGAGACCCTGCCTCAAAATATTAAAAAAAAAAAAAGGTCAGCATTCTTTACATATTCTGCATACAAGCTCCTTAAAAATATATAACTTGCAAATAGGCCTTTTTTTGCACTTTCTTGATGCTATGCTTTGAAGCACAAAAGCTTTTAATCTTGATTAAGTCCAAATTATCTATTTTTTTCTTATGTTACTTATGCTTTTGGTATCTTTAAAAATTGTTTGCCAAATGTGAGGTCATGAAAGTTTACCACTATGTTCTCATTGAGGAGTTTTATAGTTTCAGCTCTCTGATACATTTTGAGTTAACTTGTATACATGATGTGAGGCAAGGGTCCAACTTCATTCTTTTCACATATGGCTATCCAATCCCAGCATCCTTTGCTGAAAATACTATCCTTTCCTCATTAAATGGTCTTTCCATCAGCACCCTTGCCAAAAATAAAAATCAGCTGACCATAGACACATGGTTTTATTTCTGGACTCTTAATTCTATTCCATTAATCTATATATGTCTTACCCTTGTGCCAGTATAACACTGTCTTGTTTACTGTTGCTTTGTATTTAAGTTTTGGAATCAGGAAGTGTGAGCCCAACTTTGTTCTTAATTTTCAAGATTGTCTGGCTATTCTGAGTCTCAGGGAATCACATATGACTTTTAGAATCAGCTTGTTAATTTCTATAAGAAGTCTTCAAGGATTCTGATGGGAATTCAACTGAATCGTTCGATCAATATGAAGAGTAGTGTAATGATGTTAAGTCTACTAGTCCACAGACATGGAATACCTTTTCCATTTACTCAGGTCTTTTAAATTTCTTTCAACAATGTTTTATAGTTTTGATGTGTAATTCTTACATCTCTTTTGCTAAACATATTCCGACACATTTTATTTTTTTCAATGTTATTGTAAATGGGATTCTCTTAATTTCCTGTTAACTTTAAATTATTGATATATTTAGACTTAGGTCTTCGATTTGATTTTTTGTTTTTGATGTATCCTGTGTCTTTTTTTGTTCCACTGTTCCTCCTTTACAGCTTTCTTTTGTATTAAGTGATTATTTTTAAATGAACATTTAAATTTATTTAATGATTTTTTTCAGTTTATTTTTAGTTTTCCTTAGTGGTTGCTCTAAGGCTTACCATATACATCTTAACTTATAAGAATCAGCTTCAGATTTTTCCTACCTTAATTTCAGTGAGATATAGAAATGTTATCCATTTATAGCTCTACTCCCCTCTCCTTCCTTGTGTAGTATTATTCTATCTGTTTGTATCTATTACTGTTATACACCAATCAATTGTTATAATTACTTTACTATCTGCAGTCATTTCTTTAGCCCAATACAGTTTTGCTCCTTTGTGCTATCAGTAAATATATATTACAGAATATTACATTTAAATATTACATAGGCCTAATATATACACAACATTCATAGAAGAGCTTTTTAAATTAGTTAACAGGAAAAAAAGGAGAACTTCATGCTTTTATAATTCCATAATAATTAACTTTACCAGCATTTCTTTCCCCACTCTCACCGATGTAGATTCAAATTACTGCCTGAGATCACCTGCTTTCAGGTTGAAGAACCTCTTTTAGTACTTCTTATAAGGTGGGTTTGCTAGCAACAAATTCTCCGGTTTACCTGGGAATTTTTTATTTCATTTTCATTTTTAAAGGATAGTTTTGCTGGATATAGGATTATTGGTTGAGACTTTGAGCACTCAGAATCCCACTGCTATCTGACCTCTACTGTTTCTGCTCAGAAGTCAGTTGTTAACCTTACTAGTATTTCTTTATAAGTGATGAGGAGTTTTGTCTTGCTCCTTTCAAGATCTTTTCCTTATCTTTGACTTTCAGTATCTTTAACACGCTATGTCTATTTGTGGATTTCTTTCCATTTACTTTGAGTTCACTGAGTTCCCTGGATATGTAGGTTAATATCTTTCAATAAATATGGGGTGTTTCCAGCCATTATTTCACTGGATATATTTTTGCTTTCTCTCTGTTCTCCTGGTACTCCTGTTCCATGGATTTTGGTGCACTAATGGTATCCCACATTTCTCTGAGGCTCTGCTCTGTTCATTTTTTTTTCATTCCTTTTTTCCCCGTTTTGGAGAGAACCCTTAGGTACAGGGACTTCTCTATCTTCTGTTGCAAATGAAGTCAATTCCTTCAGGAAGAAATTAGGAGTTGTCAGTTTTATGAACTCCTTAGGCCCCACTGGCAAAATCACTAAGCTGAAGCTCTGGAACAGGGAGTGGAAGAATGGCAGGTTTTTCTTTGAGTCACACGCCCACTTAAGGAGCTTAGCACTCTCCTGTGGTCTTCTCAGCTTGCCTCGTGTGCTATGGAACCACAGCCTCCTGGATATTAGGGCCCCAGTGTTCCCAACAGTACTTCACAAGTAAGGGTTAGCAGAAGAAGAGAGTCCCCACCTTTTGACAGCACTCAGCAGAACTGAGACGCTACAACTGGCAGTGGGTCAGGATGAGAAATGATGACATCCTGCTCCTCCAAGGAGAAAAGCCTTTCCTCCCCCAGGAGCTGGAGCTCCTGAAGGCAAGATCGGAAGTAAAGTTTCTGGCTCACTGAACTGCGAGAGGAAAGGGAGGCAGTGGTCTTGGTTCAAATATCACAGACTCTTGCTTTTCTTACCCAATTTTTGTAGGTATTTTTGAATAGATGTTTCTTCATTTGCTGTATGTCCTTTGGACCATTTCCAGGGGCTTTTAAAAGTTGTTTTGTTTTGTTTTTAAATAATTTTCACTAGTTTTACTGGGGACCAGCATCATGGGTCTCCTCAGGCTGTCATGCCAGAAGACAATCTCTGCAATTTCACTTTTGAAGAATTTATATTTTATTGTCAACTGTTTACGACATCCTAAAATCAGGCAGAGACAGACCTGAAGACTTTGACTTCCAGTGGAGATACAACTTAGTTTTAAGTGGGAAAGGTATATTTGCATGTGAACTGACATTACAATGGTTCAATCTCTGGGAAATATTTTCACATCATGATGACTTCTATTCCCTCTAAAACCATGTAACTGCAAGGATGCATACATAATCAGCTAAAGAGGATTCCCATAAAATACCAGCAGTAAAAGAAATATTGCACAACAGATGGAAAAAGCAACTGATTTGACTACATAGAATAAATTTCAAGTAGAAAGTAAGCCCAAAGTCAAAGAGTAAACTAGAGTAAAATCTGTGGCAAGTGCAGAAAAGCATTAATATCTTTTATGTAAAAAGTTTTAATCAACCAGAAACATCTAATGTCTCAACAGGAAAAAAAGGTGAAGAATACGCTCAACTGTCAGAAGCTACACTAATAATGAATGATACCATCTAAAAAGTTCTCCTTTAATAATAACTAGAGATGTAATTTAAGACAGCAGTAATGGCCCGCTTTTGCATTGTGTAGTAGCACACATACATGGCTAGATGAGTGTAAATTATTATACTCATCTCAGAAGGCAATCTGGCAAAATATAGCAAGACGATTTTTACTTTTAAGATGCCACATGATGGAAATTTTAAAAAATCACCTTTATGTATAAAAATGTTTATCACAGCATCAGGAAGAAAAGCTATAAATATATATATGCAAAATAAAACATTTAAATACATTATGTTGCATCCATAGAACCATATACAACACAGACATTACAAATGGTATTTCACAGGGCTGTTAAATCATAATAAAAAAGTAACTGAAAAATGGAAACTAATTTTATCCACACTGCTACATGTACAAACACAGAAGAAAAAAATAATATGAGGACAATGACTATTTATGAATTGTGGGCAAAAGTGATTTTTCTTTTTTATACTTTCCAATATAATTATCTTCCAAGAACAAATTAGAGTGATTAAAATAAAAATTAAAACATTTAATCACAAAATTACAAATTTATAATTTAAATAAATTACACATTTATATAAAAAGAGGAAAATTTAAAAGCACCTATAATCCTACCATCTGCTGTTAACATTTTAAAATACGGTCTATGTATATATACACAATATTGTTATAGTTGAGAAAACAGAACTAAACATTTAAAGAATTAAAATACATTTAAAAACCTACTTTGTCATCCACTGAATTTTAAGATCTCGTAATGCTTCAGTAAACTCTTCTTTCAAATCTTTCTCTTTTTCTGAATCTTTTTCCTTATCTTTGCTGCCGTTCTTAGTCTTTGTTGGTGGAGGTATTAAGTAGTAATGAACAGGGATTACATCCTACGAATGTGGAGAGAGATTCTTAGATTAATATGCTTAATTTTACATATGTCAAAATCATCTTCAATAGCTACATGTCATGTAACATGGGCTGCACCTGAGTAGTACTACACTGTATTCTAGATTCTAAGGGTCACAATACACCAAAAATTCCAATCTCTGGTCACAGTAATTTTCTCACAAACTGATGCTGAGTACTGATACTTCAAATATCTCCTTTAAAATAAAAGAGAGAAGAACCCACTTTTCTCCATTTGAGTATATTTGGTATTCTTGGCTTTACTTGGCAGACAGATGACAAAAGTACCCTAACCTTTCACATTTTAAATCTGAGAAGAGGATGAAATAAGTCCAAAGTAAAAAAAGATCCTCTGAGTAAATTTAAGGGGACATTTACACCTTCATTAAACCAACAGGACTTACTGAGTCCCCGCGACGTGCCAGGTAATGCTCGAATAGGTAAAGAACACACCAGATGCTGACATCTGATATAAAGAAAACAAAACAGAATAAAAGGATAGAGTGACTGTCAGGTAACAAGGGGGAGCCGATGTACACAAAGTGGCTACGGAAAGCCACTCTGAAGAGGTAATATCTTATGCAAACGACCCTAAATGAACAAGGAGAAGATGAGCAAGTGTAAAGACCTGAGCTGGGTATAAAGCAAGCACAGCTGTATCTTCTGAGAAAGCAGGTGGCAGCCAACTTAAGTAGGGCTTGAGAGCATATGGTTTAAAAAAGAAAAGAAAAAATACTATATATAGTATTCTAAGCGCACTAAGAAGCATACCAGAAGAGTTTTACAAAAGACAGTGACATGATTAAAGATTTCTGCTTTTTGTTTAATGACTCTAGTTCCTGTATGGATGAAAATTTTGGTTTGTGTTCTATTTGGAAAATAGATTATAGAGGGTAAATGTGGAGGCAGGAAAACAAGAAGTTAGGAAACAAACCTAGGAAACCCTACACTGCGCCTTAGACTAAAAACAAAATTGGAGAAAATGAACAGATTTGAGATCTTTAAAGGTAGAACCAATGCGTTTGCTGACAATGCTGAAAAATATGTAGATGAATAAGATTAGGGATGGAGAATGGAAAAAGCAGCTCTGTGAGTGAGAAAGGGAAAACAAAAAGCACCTGGGATCATGGAAGCCTTGAGGAAAAACCAGCAAGAAGGAAAATGATCAACTGCCCACCTAGCTGAGAGGCAGTGTACGATGAAGTAGGAAGGAACTGAAAACCTGGCAGCACAGAGCCTGCTGACCCCCCTGGACAAGAACAGTGTCAGGGGACAGTGGAACAGTCCAGGCCAGAGAAGACAGAGATGAAAAGAGAATGGAAGTCAATACGTCTGTGGGTCTTTTGAGAAGTTTTGCTTTGAAGACAGCAGCAGAGAAATGGAGAGTAACTGTATTTATTTTATTCACAGATAAATCTTGACTTGTGAAAGGTAAAGCATTATTTGGGAAATGAAATCACATGCTATACCTGCTAGATTTGTTTTTGGCACAATAACTGGGTGTCCTTAATTAAGCCATTATTTATTAAGTCAGTTCCTCAATTTCTATCTTTGGGTTTGTATTTAAAATGGTGCTAAATTAAAATACTATATTCATTTTAATTAACAAAGTTCATAAAATTGAAACAAATGTTACCAAAAAGACATTCACTGAAAAAGCTTTACTCTGGTTGAGTAAAAAAATAATATTGCAAGTCCCCACCTCCCTGTAAATAGGATGTTTAGGAGCATATACTACACAAATATTCCCATTTTAACAATTTTCACAAATAAACACAATTTCAGGGTATAAAATGATGTAACAGTAAACCAGGAACTATGGTTGTAGTTCTAATAGTATTCCAACACAAAATAATAACTGCTATCTCCATACTGATTCATTTAAAGCACAGAAAACCACTTTGACATCAGATATAACCATATAAATCCATTCATAGCCACTGGCTGTCATTCTCCCTCTGAGGTCAGGGAGCCAGAACCTGTAAACAAAGTCCTTATGTGAAACATGAGACTGGGAAAAGGAAACAGGTCTACTGCTTGGGCTAGCTCTTTCAGGACCCAGCTGCCTGTCCTTCTCCTCTCCTTCTCAAGGTTCACTCTCTGGGCAGGCACTGCTCTGAGCAAAGCCAAGGTAAGCGCAAAATCTGAGCTGATCTTCTACCAGCAAGTTCTTATGAAAACAGACTGCATCCGTGTCATCAGTACAGTAAAGACAACACATCTAGGAATTGAAGGGGCTAAGTGGCCTCCAATATTTACTTTCTGTTAATATAGCTCCATTTTCCATGGAATTGAGCTTCTCTGCCACCCAGTGTGCTAGAATGAGCGGTCTCCAGTCTTTCTCCCTGAGCTTCCCGCACCTCCTCGCCGTATGAGGGAGAGAGGTCTGCTGCTCTTAGGGAGGCAGCCTGTATGTTGTGAGGCACTTCCTCCTCAGACTCAGAGATATGTGCTATTGTTTTAGTACAGAACAGAGAAAAGAGAATTGAATTTAAAATGAGCCATCTTTAAAATTAATTTAGGATTTACAATGAACTCTAACAAAGACCTATCAAAAGTAGGAAAAAAGATATCCTAGCAACCTTTTAACTATCATTAAAAGCAAAAAAGAGACAAAAAAAGTTTATGATGAATTATCTCATGGAAACAAAAATCAAGGTTTTGTAATCAGCATTTTACGTATTAAATATATCAAATTAACTATAAAAGTTAGTGTAATCCTACAAGATGTTTCAGGACAGGGAATTTTTTTATTAGTAAAAATTATAAACCTGGTAGTTTTAATTTCTAATCAAAAGAAAAATGGCGCTATTTCTCACTTGCTGTATCACAATAATTTCTTCTTTGTGCCAATATTAATATTTTTATGACAATTCTCAAGGGGTTAACGTAGTATCAATTTAATAGAAATAATTTTGTACCTTTAATCTTGAGAAATCTTGATTATGGTTTAAAGAGACAGTCAAGAAGAATCTTCAGAGCAGAAATGCTATGAAGATTTCTCTACAGTACATATTTAATGGTTACGTTTAGAAAAAAAGCATTCCAGCTACTCACGAAGTATTTCAACAGTGTTCAAACTGAACAGTGTTATTTAGAAAGTCAAACTCACCTGCCAAACCAATAACTACTCTCTGGGCAACACAATGCACTGTAAGTTAAATTGTGGTTCCAAATAGCAATTTCTTTAGTTCTTAAAATTATTAGTAACTGAATATTCAAAATTTTAAAAGCTTCACTTACACCATTTTAAAGATGTATATCATATTCGAGTGCTATTTATGATCTGTTAAAAGTGACAATATTCAGGCTGGGTGCAGTGGCTCATGTCTGTAATTCCAGCACTTTGGGAGGCTGAGCCAGTAGGATTGTCTGAAGCCAGGAGTTTTAGACCACCTTGGGCAATAAGACCTCTCTCTACGAAAAGTAAAACTTAGCCAGGCATAGTGGCACATGCCTGTAGTCCCAGCCACTCCAGGGAGGCTGACGTGGGAAGATCACTTGAGCCCAGGAGCTGGAGGCAACAGTGAGCTACGATTGTGCCACTGTAATCTAGCCTGGAGTGTAGAGTGAGACTCTTTAAAAAAAAAAACAAAAAAAGTATATTATTGCATTTTACAAGGAATTTTAAAAAGGGTGACATACTTTTTCAAATCAAGTCACTGAAACCCAGAGAAAAAATCTATTAAGAATTATATACAAAATGCTATTTATCTTCATCAACCGGGAATTATACATGTATTTTTTTCTTCGTAATGTGACTGTAAAACTATAATACTAATTATTTCTAAAATAAGAGCTTTATTGTGTACTTGCATTGAAGACAGAAAGGAAGAAGCAGAGATAACTCTAGCTGCTAAGTTCTTCAAATGAAGCTTTACTAATCATCAAGTAAATGCCTTTCTATTCATTCAATGTTTTCCTAACTATACAATCTAATTCAAACAAAATCTACCAAAACTTGCAAAAGGTCAACTAAAATAAGAAAAATAATTGCTATGGCTTTCGTGGTAAGTGCCTTCTATTTTTAATAGATTCCTAGAGTACCTTTTCCTTGTTCTCTAAAGCAGTGACTTGCAAACTATTTTCACAATGTCCCAAAGATATACACATTAATACATAAAATGAAATCACAATTTTATGAGTCTGATGAACTGACATTTCCTATTTTTTAAAAAATGTTGTTTTTATCCCATTACACGGCCCCCAAATCGGTCAAAACACCCAGGTGAGAAATACTGATCTTTAGATCTTTCTCCAGAAAGATGATTCCTAGTTATCTGTATTTTGTTTGGACAAATTATTTACTATTATGTAATAATATGGACATTTCAGAAGACATCTTAATAAAGGAATTTAAGCTGTTTACAGAATGGTGATTCCCCAGTTCCATATCACTATGAAATAAGAAATATAAAGTTATCTTTTGTTTATACATTAGGACATTACTGATTTTCCCACTGTAAATCTTTCTGTTTAAAAGGAAATCATGAAAATACTGAATGATGTAGCAGGTCTTCACCAGAAAGCGTATTAAATATGCAGTCCCTTTCACACACACACACACACACACACACACACACACACACACACGCATATATTTGTTTTGAGACAGGGTCTCACTTTGTGGCCCAGACTGAAGTGCAGTGGTGCAATCTCAGCTCACCGCAGCCTCCGCCTCCCAGGCTCAAGCGATCTTTCCACCTCAGCCTCCCATAGAGTAGCTGGGACTATAACTGTGTGCCACCACGCCTGGCTAATTTTTGTATTTTTTTGTAGAGATAGGGTTTCACCATGTTGCCCAGGATGGTTTCAAACCCCTGAGCTCAAGGGATCTGCCCAACTTGGCCTCCCAAAGTGCTGGAATTATAGGCATAAGTCACTGTGCCTGGCCCTAAAATATATTTTTAGCAGAAATTTTCTTTTCTGAGTTAAATCTGGCTCCAGCAGTAAATCAAAGATTGCTTAATATGCTGCAGAGAGGCTGATCAGACCACTTAGTAGCGATGGCCTTAAACTCTGTGGTCTTAGCGTAAGCTTTAATTGTCAGTGAACAGTCCTTATTTCTGTTCCTGCTACGTCCATCGCTCTTTCTTGTTTCTGTTCTTTCAGAACCAGAATTGATACAAGAGCAGGGAATAAAGTTCACTTTAAAAAGCTGCAACATTTTATTAATCAAATCACCCAATTTAAAAGTGCTTTTAGACTTTAAAAATAATTAAGCGCTTTAGCTTATATGGCTAAAAAAAAAACTATCACATCCATCTCTCTGTAAAATTGTAAATATGAAAAATTTCAAATATTGTTACTTGTTATCATATCTGTAGCAAGAAATGAATAGCATTAAAATGTCTGTATACACAGAGAAAATGAGTCTTTCAGGAATTTATGGTGGGGAAAAAAAACCCTTTAGAAAAGCAGTATGTCAACAATGCTTGTAAGTAGAGCTAAGAGCACTATACTTCAGAATGCAAAGAAAGGAAACTAAGGGAGACTTACTTAAAAAAAAAAAGGTTTATAATAGTGACAGAAAAAAGTTTAATATGCAAATAAGGCTTTAAGACATCTTTTTTAAGAACTGACAATCAGTACCTTTTTAAATTTTCCTTGTCGTTTTGCTGCAGACTGCCCCTGGGAGTTAGAACGACATTCTGTAAGAAAACATGCATAATCTACACAGGATGGAGACAGAACCTCTGTCTAATTGTCTTTCAGTTTATGTTCCACCTGTGTCACACCACTTAGAAGGCTCAGGTCTGTGATCAAGATGGCACGCTTTTAAAGAAAGCAACATTGCCACTTTCATTTCTTAAATAAGAAAAAGTACTCAAATATGTTATTACTAAGAGTACCTGTCAACTTCTTATTGAAAAATTTAGTAGATCAAAATCCATTACTTATGAAAGCATTTCTTAAAATAGTAAATTTAGTTGATGATCTAATCTGATTAAAGGGTACCACAACAACCCCACAGCCTATGCATTCCTATAAAAAGCAACAAAGTTACTGTGAAAGTCAAAGTGAAGTAAAAGTTACCTTCCCAACTACCAAAAAACAAGAAATGCTAAACCACTGAGAAAAGATTACATAAACAATGTGATGGAAGTTACTATGAACTCAACAGCTTTAAGTTACTGCTTTCTCCCAGGAAAGTCTCCCTTGATAAAGAGCCACCATAGTTAACACCACATATTTGTAATTTAATTTCACAATTGTCTCCTAAAACAATATAGCTGGGAAGTAGTAACTATTTCTGAATTGCTAAAAGCCCATTATTTTACTAATAATGCTTTTCTGTTACACTCTTCACAAGTAAACAGACTCTTCAGAAGTGTCATCTGTCATCTGAATGAAAATTCAGAGCTGAAGCCCAACAGCTGAAGCCCAATAGCTGAAGCAGCTATGCTTCCTGTGAAATGAAATCTACAAAAAAGACTACCAGGGTTTCTTAAATCAGTGCATGTATTAATTGCAAATCATTAACTATTGATTTACTTCAAATTATACTAAAGTATGTATGTATAAACAGTCTAAACTGAAACGAGACCCAAGAAATGTCAGGGTAGGCAACTTTTTCTAAGCACAAACTTCCCCAATTATGCTTCAATGACAGTAAATAAATGGCCTTTGATTCAATACTGACAATAAATATATATAATTCTTAAGATATATGAGATCTACTCATTCTGATAACAGCATTTATGTAGCAGGCTTAGCTCTGTAAGAAGTAATAGTAAAGAGAGATACAAAACTGTTAAGAATGACAACTTTTACTGGCATTGAGCTAAAATGATTTTTATGACAAAAGGTGATAGATCTATATAAACACCATTCTCATAATACATTTTTAATGAAAACACAGAAGGAAAAAACAAAAACAGGTAGGTACTTGTAAAATTGTAACATTTATCTCTAAACAACAATAAGAAACATATTTCTAACAAAAAGCATCATTTTGAAATTAAAAAGCAATACCAAAAGAAGTATCTCATATTTTCCTACTTGGAAACCATGGAACCATGTTTCCATGGTTTCTACATTGGAATCATGTGAAATTCCAATGAGAAAGGTCTGTAGAAGTGTGAAGAAACATGTTTTAGAGTAATAATTGTTCTGACTACTTTTTAAAAGCACCCCAAGATAATCTGATTTATTCCTATGTCCATAATCTTATATTGGTTAAATTTCTATTACATGTTCTAATCTTAAACATCATATTTTTTAAAGCCAATTTTGATTTGTATTTATGTGTTTCACGGGAAGTTCAAGTGTATTAGCCACAGGAGGTAAGACAAGTTCAGGGCCTGAGTACTGCCGGCTTGTGAAAAAGAAGCCTAAATATTTCAAAAGTAGTATACATTTTAAAAGACAACTAAATATTAACTGACCTTCACTAGTAACCTGGGAAAAAAGGATTAAATTTGTTTTCCCAAGAGTATCTTCTCTTTTACCCATTCTGAAATGTAGAATTAATTCTTATCTTTAAAGAAATGGAAATTTTGTAATAGGTAATTTCAGTGTTTAAAAAACTAATACTTACAGCTTTCTTTCCTAGTTCAGTCTTTGACAATGTTAAGGATCCTGCAAGATAGCATCCAGGTCCTGCCCCTTTAGGTATTCTAAACAAGAGAATTCAAAGAGAAAAAAAGCAACAAAAGAGAAAGTTTCACAAAGACAAGTAAGGGGAAAAACATGAAAACAATTCCATATTGAATTCATTCCCATAGCTAAGACTTCAAAAATCAAAGGAAGAAATGACTTCAGCCAAAAAAAAAAAAAAAATGACAACATACTCCAAATTTAGCCTAGATGTCATAAACTTACATTAAAAGGACTACAGTGTATAAGATGGGCAGTAAGTATAAGCAATGTTATCACTTACTTATCGTCAGGTAAGGAAGTAACAAAGAATGGCTGGTTATATTTGGGTGGTAATGTCAAGTTGCTCGATTTCTTCTTCCCTAGAAGTGCAAAACTATGATTTTCATGAATATCTAAGCTCAAGGTATTAGACAATCTATGAGAAACAATAAATGGAAGGTCTTTAAGGCGTTCCAAATCACTGATTTGCTCATGGCGAATTTGCAGTCGAATTGTATAATCTCCTTTCTCCAGTTTCAAAGAATACTAAAAAAGAAAAACAACATTTGGGAAAAGTTAAGTTTAACCAAGTCAATGGAAATCACTGAAAGAGGATACAGTGAAAGTTGCCATTCACAGACTTGCTTATAATATGTGAGGTACAGTGCAAGGCACTATCCAGACTTTCATATACACACAAAGTCCCTAGTATGCTGGTCAGCAGACAGGACCAGGGACATCAAGTGACTTGCCTAACATCACACAGAGTAAAGTATAAGAGAGCTGGAGTCAGGTCTGACTTCAAAGCCCTTATTCTTTCCAAAAATATTAGCAAAATTGGGGCACCACAGAATATCTAAGACAAATACACACACGTAACTTATGACTACTGGTAATCCTTATTTACTTTTAGAGACGGGGACTCGCTATGTTGCCCAGGCTGAAGTGCAGTGGCTGTTAACTGGTGCAATCATAGTGCACCATAGCCTAGAGCTCCCGGGCTCAAGCGATCCTCCCATCTCAGCTTCCTGAGTAGATGGGATCACAGACATGTGCCACCATGCCCAGCTGATCTTCAAATTACAACCAAAATGTCACTCCTTTATTACAGACTTGAAACAAACAGGAAACCAATAGAGATCAAGGAATACAAGTTCATTACCCAGGTAACAGGTTCAAAAGGATGAGATGCTGTATCCTGTGTCAGCCACTTTTTCTGAGATTTAAAAAGTAACCAAAGTAATAGCACTGCAGTAGGCCATTCTGTAATGAGATGTGACTGCTACTTGCTTTGAGGAAAATAGATTATCACTCCTTTAACAACGAATTGAAAAAAATCTCCATAAATTATTTTCATTTGTCAGCATAAAATTATACATGTTACAGGAAATGTCTCATTTCTTTGCAGTAATCTCTAAGGGATAAAATATCTATAAATTATGTGATTTTTCTCTTCAATAAAACAGCACAAAGCATAGTGCCTGGTATGTAGTAAGTGCTCATTACAGAGTTGTCCAGTAGGGTAGCAAATTTAAAAGTACAAATGAACCGAAGACACGTGGCCACTGCTGCAGTGCTCTCTTTAGCCCCCTCAGACTTAGGATCATTTCAAGAGGTTCACGTATCTTTGATGTATGCTTTGATCTACCTTCAGGTAGGTAGAATCAGTGTATAGGACACACCAAAAGTTATGCTGGCCAACTTGGCAAGCTTCACCTTTGTCCTCCTCTAATTCAGCACAACTACATGGTGAAAGAGTTGACACAATCTGTTCCTCACCAACTACAACAAACAACAGGCTCTTATGGTTTGTGAAAGTACTAAATGCAAAGCTATCATTTTCTTTTTTTAAAGTATGAACGTTACCATAACAAGAAACCAGGATTTTGTTAGTTCAGGAATGAGCTTCTGTATTTTATACCTGATGTGGATAGGCATCACCTGAACCCATCTGTCTTTTGTTCTGGTCAAAAATAATCCACAGTTGGCTGTCAAATTCAGATTCATATAATAGTTCGCAAAGTAGTGGGCAGCTTGGAGTTACTTCCCCACTCTTGGGCTATTAAAAAAAAAAAAAAAAGGATTACTTTGCATGATTTGCATATAATTTCTGATACAAATTTTTAATATTGTTATTGACATGAGACTTTTTCATTTAAAAATGAAAAGTACTTGTGGCAAAAAATTTTGAAAATATAGAACACATAGTATTTTGGCACTTATAAAAGTCACTGCTCTCTTACAAACTTTTGAAAACACACACCTGGCTATGTGTATTCATTAATAAAGCAATATATACATATTTCAGGACCTCTAATTACTTTATAAAACTGTAATCTGAAAACTCACTGAAACCAATTCATTTCCCTAACATTATAACCAAACTGATGTGTGTTTCAGTAACAGTTTTATTGAAATCTCATTGATCCAGCATTTACACTGGCCTCCATTACTTCCGCCACCCATTCCACCTGGGAGCTACTCTGATCTTTTCCTGTTCCAGTGCCTTCTTCACAGAAAGCAATCAGGCCCAGCACCATCATCAGAAGACAGATGGTATTTCTGAGCCTTCTAATCATCCCTGGGTCAGATGGACAGTGATCAGTGATTTTATCAACTAAGGCTCAAGGTTAGGTCACCACTCAATTACATTTTGTGACTTTACGACTGAATGGTATTTAATTACAAATTATAATTTCCTAAAGAGTAATTCCAAATTAACCAATGTTAATCACTTGATTCTGTTTTATATATATACACCATATACACTGTCCTTCCATTTTTGATTTTATGAATCATAAATAAAACACAAAAGTTCATTCTTTACTAGGCAAACACTTACTTGATGAAAGTTATATGTCAGGACCATCTCATAAAGTTGACGGTTATTTGGCAAAACATCTCTTGATCCTAAAGGTTTTGTTTTTGCACTCACTGGGCTGTAATGAGGAAACTACATAACTGGTTTGATTCAAGAGTTCATTGAAACAGACAAAACCATAAGCAACAAAATCTGTAACATACTGCAAAAAGTGACAGATGAACCTTCCTGAGAGCTATCCTTTTCAGTATACTCTACAATATTTTAACCATTAACTTACATAATTCTTTGATTGAATCATATCAATACATACAGTTTAAATTTTGCAATAAATATTACAAAGGCAATCTTTTCATGGCAAAAACATTTTCAAATACCAACAAATACCTCTTAACACAACCAAATCCCAACACTAGGGTGACAACTAAAAGTGTTGTAAAACAGGTTCTGATTTGTACTCCTTGTGCAAACTATTGACAGTACTGTGTTGTGCACAGCACAGACCTCCCCAGGCCCCGGGTGCTCACCAGATAGCAGGTGCCACACTCAGCCCTCCTCCTGGCCGAGGGAATGGTATTTTATATTTTTAGTAGTCCTCTGAAGGAAGCTGCTAACGTTCAGATTTTATAAAGGAGAAAACTGACACTGAAAAGCACGTTTTAAATATAGTTTAAAATGTCAGTGAAACATAATCTACTCCTTTAAATTTAGCTCCAATTTTTTAGATTTAGGAAGACAACATTAGAATGATATAAATTGGATCTATCTTCAAAGTTGTATGTTTTAATTTTTATTGATAATTCTAGGAAGCGGTGTATCTTTAGACATTACCGTGTCACTGACTATTGTCCCTAAATGGTTATTTTAATGCACTTATGACTAGGCTGCATGCTGATGAGCAACAGAAACCAGGTATCTTTATAACACAGTGAGTATGTGAACACAGGTCACAGTGCCCTGCTTTTGTAAGGGGAGGTACTGAGGCACAAATAGCAGGCTACAGTACTTAAGTTTCTACCATTCAATAAAAATTTCAGTATTGCAGTTTCTACAAATGATTGCATTAGGACTCACAAAATAATATCAGAGAGAATGTTAACTTGCTATTTTACGGCAAGAAATAAAAAGGTGAATGTCCACTGATGCTAACTAGTCATGACAGGGATCGGCTATCCACCATCTTTGACTTTGCTGGTCAGGTGGGACAGTGAGGCTGGAAGCTGATACTGGGACTGCCTTGCAGAGATCGGCAAGGATAAAATTCTCACCTCTAGCATGCAGATGGGTTAAAAAAAAAAGGCTCTTTTTTCAGAGTGTAAGAGATCCCCCCAATCTCTATTCAATATTTGTAGTCCCTAAAACATTGAATGATACCGTAGTGTTTGGACCCAGTTCTTCAAAGTTATGCAGGGAGCCAGATCTTCATATTTCAAGGAGGACTGAACATCAAAACGGTTGATTCCTTCCGACGCATGCTACAAAGGATATTTGTCAAATTACTTTCTCAAACTTTACGAAAAATAAGCAATATTTTGTACCTAAAATAAATGTGTCTAATATAAAGTTTGTAAGTACCCACACACAAAGCCTACTATTATCTTCAGAACCACAGGTAATTTCCCCTCATTAAAGTTTAAATCTAACCAATGAAATTACTCTCCAATAACACAAGTAACTGACATTAAAAATCATGAAAATGTTATGGAACTTACAATGTTTAACTGAGGAGCAGTACACACTATCCCATGGAAAGAAATGGTATAATCAATGTTGACATCACTGAGACTTGCCCACCAACGAGCAATGCAAAATTCAATTGCTTTTCCACCCTGCAAATAAAAGTAAATAAAATATATCTCTTATTTTTCTCAAATTACAGAATATAAATACTAGCTGTTTCAGAGCAATTCCATGTTTTCAAACTTTTCCTATTTGTAGCAAGAAAACTCAAAAATTTGAACAGCTATGCTAAGAGTTAGACAAATCATTTGCATGTATATTTGCAAAGATATGGTGCAAGTATTTAAATATACATAGTTATTTACTCATAACCCTATGCTTCTTGTCATAAAAGATCCTAGGCAGCTTCTGAAAGCACATATAATAAAGCAAATGTGATCTGATTACTTCAAAGTGAAATAAAAAATTAGGACCAAAAGAAAAATAATCAAGCATAATGACACAAGAAAGATACTACAACTTTGTAAGGTATACTCAATAGGCACAGTTGAGTTTGGGCTCAAAGCTGCCTGGCAGCTAAAACAAAATGACATTACGGTCATTTACATCTTTCTCCCTGTTAAAAAACAAAGATAAGAAAAGAAAAAAAAAATTGCTCTTAGCACTGAGTTTTAAAGTACGTTTTCTAGCAATCAGTGAATTTAAAAGTTTAAAAAGATGAATCATGCAACACTGATCCATGGAAGAACACAAGTGAAAAGTAACCAGAAACAAAGAGATACTGCAAAAATCCCACAACCAACTGAAAACACAAAGGAGCGAGTTGAAGGAAGAACATCAGTACTCTTCCTTCTGTGGAAGAAAGACTAGTCATCGTTTCCAACACCACAGATAAGAATGTAGTGCTGCCATCATTTGAGATAACTTAGACATGAAGCAGTAGCAGTCTTCCTCTAATGTAAATTAGCCTCATAGCTTCTTAACAACACAGCATTAGTAAAATAACTTAAGTGACATGCAAACAAGTCTTAAAGAAATTAATCTACTGTACAACAAAGAATAATCTAAATCAGGGTCCAAACTACAAGACACCAGAATCTACCAGACTAGTATGTTTCTTTGATTAAACTATTCAAGAATTACAGAGATAATTACCTCTAACTTGATTTCAAGTACCCTAATTAGATTTTCTATCTTCCTACTTCATTTTCTTTGGCATTAAAAAATATATTATCCCAATGTGCTAAATACAAAATATAAAATCAAATGCAAATACTTAGTCTTAGCCCATACCAAAAAGGCAAATAAATTGTTTTAGGATTATAAACTGTAGTTAAACTTACTAGGACAGGAAAAGCTTCAGTCAGTGTTCCTTTCTCTGGAAGAGAACAAAACTTATAGAATTCATGGCTTCGATATGCTCTTTGCTTCACAAGCTGGACTGCATGAAGAACAAACTTTGCTGACACCTCAGAAGAACATGAACACACTGTCACTTCTAAAATGAGAAAGAAAGAAGCAAAGCTTTAAACTTATAAGACCTAAAATTGACATAAAGTGGCTTTAATAATGCCCACTTAGGGAATAATTCCCATGTAGGGAATTAATAGGAATCAAAAATAAAATGATACACTCAAATCTGCATATTTTCATAAAAACAAATAATCAATAAAATATTAATAAAGTTAGAGGAGTAGAAGATTTTCTATGGGAAAGAAAGAAACTGGTATTAAAATGAACCAATATCATGATGCTGTAAACACCTGGAAACAGCAGGCTGTCCACAGATGCATACACAGTTATATTAATTGGGTACCTTTTAAAATCCCTCCTCGTTTTAGCTGCAAACCAATCAATTCCAGATAAAGGTAGGTAGGTTATATTTTTGGAAACCTTTATTTGTTATCATGCCTCAATTCCTCATTGATAACTCTTCCTAATCTCTCTTCTTGGTCTACTTGCGTGCTGTGTGCTTCCACAAAGCCTGGCAGGACTACACAGGCTTAACTTTACCCTGAGGCAGCGCTGGAGGTAAGCCAAGATCACCACAATGCCAGATTGGCAGCTTCTCTAAAGAATACCCAAGCTAATTCAAGGGAACTGAAGCAAGGCGCAATCCCGTGGCTGACAAAACCAAGTGGGCACAGAGCTCTCAGGACCTAGTCATTTGCCAAGAATACAAAATCTAGTGTTATGACAATATTTCTAATTATTTGAAATAAAACTAAGACTGTTAAATGCTCTGAACTACTTGCATTCTAGATCACTGGATAATTTTTATTCAAAAAACAAATTCTTTCCAATACCGACCTAAACCAATCATAAATCAGTGCCATTTATCACTAAACAAATACCCAATTCAGTATTATAGATTTGTATTCTTTAATTTACTAGTGCACAGGTTACCAGAGCCTGGAGCTGTACAACTCCAAGGGGCCCTATGAGAATGGTACCCCAGAAATGTTGAACACAGCAACTCTGAGTCCACTCCCTAGAAGTACTGTCAAGTGTGAGCGAAATCCCAACGAAGACAAGCTATGTATCAAGTACTCTATAAAATCCCTGATCCTTACAACAGACTAACAACTATATTTATAGTTGAAACAGAAGTTCAGAAAATTTAGAAACCTGCCTTCAGGTAACCATTAGTGTATGGCAGAGTGTGGATCCAAACTCAGACTTCTCAATTTCCAAAGCCCATGGCCTTGCCGCTACTCTGTGCTGTCTCCCTCTAATCCAGTTCTCTTAACTACAATGTCTTGGACTAGATGCTTTTAAGGCCTCTGGAAGCAGGGTCCTTGTCTAAGTAGCTCACCACCTTAGCCCGTTGAAAAGGGCCTGGCACACAGATGGTACAGAAAAATATGCTTAATGAACGAGTCTAGTACAACCCCTGATTATCCTTAGAAGCCTCTCAATGCTGCAATAGCTCCATTATAACCCAGTACGCAAATTAACAGGCAATATTGGGTACTGTTCAATTCATTGCTTTAGCTCTCAGCTTTTGCTATTATTTTGCCCTTACCTAGTTACATAAAACAAGGAAAGTCTTGTATTTCCTGTGCTACCAGGTAACAAACAGATGGACTGCATACAGATAGATGACCACAAGATGGTATGGGGAATCAAATACAACCAGTTATTCCCAAACCAGGTCATACATGTGTGGTATCAATATTGCATTTTCAATAAAGTCTCAGATGTAAATATATTTGTACTTTCATACAAGTACAAAAAACACACTCCGGAGTAAAATACAAGCCATTTTTACTAATGACACCTATCTACCTTATAGGGTTCTGATGGGACTAGACAAGATAATCTCTGTAAAGTGCTTAGCAGAGAGGCCAAATCCAAGAAGTATCAACAATGCTGGCTGCTAATTTAAATTGGGTGACACTTGCTTGACTGCCCATATTTGCTTCCTTCTACCAATGTGAGTGAGCTCTGACAATTGACACACCCCTCCATACTGACTGTTAAATTGTAAATTTAGGACATATAACTTGTGAAGGAAAATATGGTATACCCACAGCTCTTGTATAAAAGAATGACATGAGCACTCTCACAGGACTATAACATGTTAATTCAAGAGCTTTGTGTTAGGCAATCATTTACTCTCAACATTTCAGAGACACTGAAGTGAAAATCTCTCATAAACAGAGCTTCAAAGATTTAAAAGCTCTATTTCTAAAATTGTAAGAGTTTAACAGTTTGAGGTTTAAGCAACGCTGCATTGTTTAAACTGATTTGTAGTATTTTAAAAATTAGGCGGGGCGCAGTGGCTCATGCCTGTAATCCCAGCACTTTGGGAGGACGAGGCGGGTGTCTCATGAGGTGAAGAGATCGAGACCACCCTGGCCAACATGGTGAAACCTCGTCTCTACTAAAAACACAAAAATTAGCCGGGCGTGGTGGCGCACGCCTATTAGTCCAAGCTACTTGGGAGGCTGAGGAAGAAGAATCGTTTGAACCAGGGAGGTAGAGTTCGCAGTGAGCCAAGATCATGCCACTGCACTCCAGCCTGGCAACAGAGTGAGACTCCATCTTAAAAAAGAAAAAAAAAAAATTACTACCAGATAAGGCATTATTCTAAACTAAGCTCAAACCTTAAATACTAAAAACATCTTAAGATGCCTTAATTTGCTGTATGGGCCAATGCAAAATATTATTAGATCTTAAAAACGTTTTGAACTTTACAGAAAGTCTAAGGTGCCCAAATATATATATATTAGTACCATTAGTACCAGGGAAATACATGTTACAGATAAATGAACCTCATATAGCTATAGTCATTAGAATGTAAACAGAGATAAGTGGTCACGTGGATTTTAATTTTACCTACCAGCCCATGTTGCACCCTCAGGAACCTCAATAAAATGCCTTCGAATTTGGCCAGGTTTAAAGTGTACATCTGTAAAGGCTAGATCGTAATGTGATGATTCATTTACTCTGAAAATTAATAAAAATAATTAAATGTATATATTTATTATAAGACCACAGATACTCTGGATTTTATTGGATAAATGCAAAATTTATCCAATTCATTAGAAATAAACACAGGGACTTAGAAGCTGGTTACAAAACAGTATGTACAATATTATTCAACTTCTGTAGTAGGTTAGCAGAGACAACCTCTGAATAGCAGAGTACAGATGATTCTATTTTTTGTCTATTTTACGATTTTTAAGATACATTCACACACACTATTTAAAAAGCATTCTCTTTTTTGTTAAAGGCATTCTACAACATTCACAGAATTTTCCAATTACCAGATTCTAAACTACAGTGAGTCCTAGATATTAAAATCAGTGACAAAGTTTTATGTCACTGATATTATAGCTATGAGACTAATGTTAAATTAAGCTCCTCCTGTAGCTTCAAAACACTCCCATGATGTAAAACAGTAAAGAAAAGGCAAACTACTTTCAAAGTATTTTTGTAAGAAATCAATGAAACAAAGTTTAAATTCATAACTACCCACCATGGAAACAAATTTTATGCTAGCGACAAATTCTTGTCAGTAGGACAGTTAAGTGAGTGCCTACGACATATGAGGCCCTGTTATTAGGAGCTAGAAAAGGTAACAAAGAAGAAAATATGATTCTTTACCCTAGACAGTCTAGCATGGAGAGAATCATCATCAGAGACATTTAACATAAGATGCTCCAGATAGACAGGAAGAGTTAGGGAGCCTGGGAAGCTTCCTGAAGGAGATTGCGTGGCAGCTGACTCCTGAAGGTCTTACATATTACCTTGTCTAAATTACTACTGGATTTTGAGGGAATATACGGCTGAGAATTTAACTGCTGCACAATTTTCCCATGTGTACACCACTTTTTAAATTTATTCTCCTCAATTTCGTCCTGTTTCTCATGGGCAGGTATCTGTTGCATACTTAATATTTACCAGAGTAACTAACAGAACTGTTAAAGTTTAGAATTTCCACTTGGCTTCCAGTACTCTCACAATCTCAATCTCACCTTCATCCACTAGATAATTTATTTCATACATCCTGTATAACAGTAGTCCCTGTGCCTTCAGTGGGCTCACAGTCAAATAGTGTAAGTTAAATAAAAAATTACAAAATATTGGCTGAAGTCTGTTCAGGGGCATGTAAAATGTGCCACGAAGCAGAAAGAAGGGACTCCCTTCACCCAGGGATGACCAGGAATGCACTTGGTCATTAACTGAAGAGACAGGAAACTGAAACCAAGTTATCAGCTGTGTACATGCACAAATCCTGAGAAACCTGGAGTGCCAAAATCAGTGAATTGGCCAAAATGTGTAATTTGGTGTACGGAAAGGCAGGAAACACTGTCTACAGCTATAACTGTGAGGGAGATTGTGTGCTATTTTAAGGAGCTTGAACTTGATCCTTGGAGGTGCCACTGATATATTTTAAGCAGGAAGTAATATAATCTGCTGATTTTTTCCTTGGTTCCTGGGGAATAAGATGGAAAGTTAAGACTTTCTTAACTTCTGTTTCTACAGTAGATAACTAGAAAAGTGGGAGCATTAAGAGAAGAGAGTAAATCCCAAACATGAGGGAGACAAAAAGGGCAGGAATGGAGGTGAATCAAGTAATATTGTCAAATATTGCAGTGGGATCAGATCAGATGAAGGCTGGGTTAGCCTCTGAACTGGGCAATACAGAGCTCAGAGTGACTCTGGTGGAAACAGTTTTGATGTAGAGGCAGGGGAGATGCCAGGTGCCATCAGTTACTCTCAGAGTGCACAAGAGACAGCATGGCTGACTACATGACACCTAAAAATGCTAGTTGGGAGCAGAACTAAGACAAAATCCCCACTACCGGTTCTGTATTAGTGATCCCTTAAAAGTTCACAAGACTCCATGAATAGCCATTAAAATCTTAGAAGTAACAGTAAGCTGTGAGTAACCTGTTACTTACTTGGCTGCTATAACTGCAGTGATGGGAACTCGGAAGAGCGGACCTGCGTTAGGGGATGCTATATCATAGCCACATACCTTGAAAAAAGAATTGGTAAGTTTCAGTATCCATAAACAAACGTTTAAAAGGGGGGGAAGAGGTCTAAACTATTGACAGAATAAATCAATCTACTCTTAATATGTCAAGGTCTTAACCACAGGCTGACACCAGTTTCCTGACACTAGCTCACATAATTAATAGCAAACAGTCCAAACAAATGTATAGCAACATTTGACTAGTTCAAATGGGAAAATGAGACGTCAAGTACAAAGTAAGTGCATTTTAATTACTCCCAACTGAAAATTAGCTCAAACTAGTACTATAGATAACTTTAGATGTGGAGACACTCTTGTGATACTATTCTATGCCTGGTTTACAACTATTTGTTTAACAGATGCTTTCTTCATCTGAGTACTAAAAGGTATAACTAGCTGGGTGTGGTGGTTCACACCTGTAATCCCAATGCTCTGGGAGGCCAAGGCAGGAGGATCACTTGAGGCCAAGAGTTTAAGACAAGCCTGGGCAACATAGAGAGATCCCATCTTTACAAAAATAAAAAAATTTAGCCAGGCTTGGTGGTGCACGCCACTAGTCCTAGCTACTCAGGAGGCTAAGGTGGGAGTATCCCTTGAGCCCAAGAGTTCAAGGCTGCAGTGAACTACGATCACACCACTGTACTCCAGCTTGGGCAACAGAGCAAGACTCTGTCTCTTAAAACCACAACAACAAAAAACAACAAGAAGAAGAAGTAACTGCAGCTTTGTGTAGCTGACAAAAGACCAGTTAGAGGAAGACCTAATTGAAAGGTTCTGCTGTACCTCTTCTTTCTTTCTACTTATTCATACAAGGACAAAAGATATTCTTTAGAAACTTCACTGCTTAAATGAATACAGACACACCAGAAGAACTGCATAACCTGGCAGGTGGATAGGTCTAGCTATTTCTTAGCAAGAAAGCAATACATTGCAAATATTCTTTGGATTTTTTTTAACCTTTTAAACATTTTAAAGAGTGAAGAAAGTAAAATTGAAGATACATCAATACCTCTGTATAATGCAATCCTTCTCTTAAGCCCCTGGGATCCACACGTATGTTTATGTGTCTACATTGATTCATGAGTTCCAAATGGCTAGGACACTGAACCCAAGATGAATTTGAAGTCAGAGCTAAATGAAGCTGAAGGGATATTTTTTCAGAGTTTTCTGGCATGAAAAAGACCAAAAATTAAAGATGAGTATTTTTTTCTTTTTAAAAATGTTGCATCTTCCCAAATAAATTTAGCAACTTAGTTTGGTTGGCGGTAAAATGCATCCAAAACACAGCTTAAATAAAACAGTCAAACAATCTTCCTTACAATTTAGATTATTCATGATTCATTTATACTTTCACCAAGCACTGGTATGACCTTAAAATAAAGAGTTTAAGTGAATGTTTTCATTACTGCACACAGGTAATAGTATTCAACTGAAATGAAGACAGCCAGATAATAGTGATGACTATTTTTTTTCACACCTAATCAAGCTGCAATTCTCCTAGAGTGCTTCTACTTCTCATTCTTCAACTGAAAGCTCTCTCTTATACCTAAGCAGGTAAAGTGGAAAAGGAATTTGATGTTTTATCATCCACAATTTAATAAAGCTGCGGGTCACTGAGGCTCATTCTACTGTTTTCTTTGGTAGTTTAAGATGCTAACTAAATTGCCATTGTACAAGGACCCCAAATTGCTCTAATATTTTCTCTTATGACTATAAGATTTAAAATAATCATACTGGCAATTCATGTATTCTCTTCATAACACTGGCCCAAACAGCAATTCTTTATTATGATACCACTCATTCAAATAGCAAATGTGAATACTTCAGCTTACTGCCAGCCTATTACTGACCTGTGTTCTCTGGAAATACAGGTTCAATGCCAACGCCATGATCTGAAGGTGCAGCCACCTGAACAGGATCTCGGAGGTAGATGCCACGGTTATTTCCAACAGTAACAGTAAAACCTAATTTATTAGCAAATGATGTATTCTGAACGAGGTAGTCATAGGCTTTATCAACCTAGTGAAAAGAATATACATGGTAAGATATAAACAGTTGGGTCAAAAAATATTTTGTTGCAAATTACCAATCAATTTGATTTCAGTTGTAAAACAAATAGTGTTTATATTCACTTCTCAAAACTACCTGGTACCCCAACTAAGAGGATAATTCTACATTTTTAGAAACAATACCAGTCACATCTTCCACTCCACCCTATTCACACTGTTATTCTCAAGTGACCAAATTTAGGAACTAATCCCTATGCCATTATGATTGGACAGTTTTTGACCTCGATTTCTTTGCTTTGAATTTCTAACCTCTACATGGCCTCCATCTACTACATTTCCTGATCTTAGTGCAATAGATTTGTCTTAACTACAAAATTTGTTTGTGTATCCTTTTTGCTTAGAGTTATATGGCCATATAATCTATAATTCAGATACACTGAATCGTTGTTATAAAATGAAATATTACCCAATAATACCTAAGATATTATCTTAATGATACTTTACAACCCATTTTTCATATAGGCAACAATACCTGAATAATACCATGTCCTTGAGCAAATACTTCTATATTGTCAGCCTTCACTGCAGTGTTTTCTAGAGCTCTTCTGACTGAATGAACTGTGTAGTCAATGTTATTAGCTTTCAGACCTAAAATTAAGAAACAAAAACAAGTAGTGTAGCACTCACTATCTGAAACCTTAGCCGCCCAACAGTATGATCACCTGTAGACTCTCTGGTTTTAATGTCTTGTGTTTTAACACTCATTTTAAAATCTTTTTTGAAGACCTGAACTAAACAATCTGACTCAAACTGCTTGCATCATATGAAGGTTTTATTCCACAAAAATCACGTGTTCTCATTATGTGGTGGGCAGAGACTCTGGTGTGGGTTTTGTACCGTAATATAAATGTACAAAGCAGACACCGAAAGGCATGTGAATGACATTTTCTTTAAAACACTGCTGGGTTAAACTAAACAAGATGGCTGTTGGCGTTATAAGCCCCAGGGGAACTCAAGCAAAAAAGATGCTGAGGTCTCAAGACAGACCAATAAAATCAGAATCTCTGAGGACTGTCCCAGAGATTGCTATTTATTAAACACCTCTCAGATGATTCTAGGGTACAGCCAGGTTGGGAATTACTGTTTTATGGGAAGAATATGGAGGCCACCAATTCGTAAGATGAGTGCTGTATCATTCTTGTCCTCTCCAGAGCTCATCAAACATACATACATCGATGATACTGTCAGACACAACGCAAGCATGGAAACACTATGAAGTTATAACAGCAAATCAAGGAAATGACCAGTTTTGTGAGAATCTAAAAAAGGTGAAGCTCCATCAGAGGAACTGACATATGAGCCGCCTCTTAGAGAACGTATAGGAGTGTTCAAGGCCACAACATGGCAGAAAGGAGTACACCCAAAGATGGAGGCCAAGAGGCCTTGAAATATCTGGTGAGGCTGAAGAGAACTAGAAAGAGGGTCATGTTAGGATCCATCCTAAGAGTGTGGGCTCAACCTAGAAAAGGATGGTAGCACTTGACAGTGGTATATCATCACAGGTTTATGCTGGTAGCACCAGTGTGGACAGGCCATGCTGAGGAGATGTGGTCAGCAGAAGAAACTGTGGTGTGGGTCAGAAAAGGGGTGAAGAAAGGAGGCAGAGGAGAGACAACTTAAAGAGGGACATTTCTGTGGAGGGAGTTTCATAGCAGCCTGGCTACCCTAAATGTGAGTCCTGGCTAAACCCAGTGTCACTCTATTTAATCCTGGGCACCACTCTAGAAACCCCTCCTTCTCTTTCTACCTCATTTTGCTCACAGTATCCATTAACTTCTAACACGCAACATCTAGTTTTTTATTTTGTTCAAAGTCTGTTTATCCCAACCATAATATATATGATATAAACTCCACATAAGCAGGTAGTTTTGATGCTTTGTTCACTAATTTAGCCCCGGAGCTAAAATACTGCTTGATAGTCGTTAACAAATATACTACTGAATGAATAAATACACATTCAAATTGTCATTATCACATAAGTTATTTGTTACCTTAAATTCTACTTTGTGCCAAGGGAATTATCAATTCTACCACATGTTCTTACCATGAGAGCTTCAGAAAACAAAAATATCTGTCTGCAATAATGTAAGGACAATAAGGAACATGCTTACCTGAAAGGATCAGGGCAATGCCTCCACATGCATTGGGGGAAGACATAGATGTTCCATTCATTAGCTGCGTCCCTCTCAATGTCCAGTTAGGAACAGAAGCAATGGCTCCTCCTGGTGCACTGATACTCACACCAAGGGCCCCGTCAGCACTAAATGAAAAGCCATTGAAGTTTGCTTAGGATGGTGAAAGCTCAACATAACACGGGCATTTTTAAGACAGCCACTGGTTAAATCCAATAGTATAACACTGTGTACTAACTGCACTCATTACAAATAATGACAAAGATATTATTATGAAGAATCAATGGGGGAAAAACACCCAGCATAGCCATTTTCCCATAGGCAGCATTTATTTTTTCCTTATAAGCGTACAGAAATGTCCGTGTGTATATACATATCTGGGCATGTGTGACAGGCCATAGTGTCAGGTATATTTAGAGAGATGAAACAAATGTCACTGTTCTGACTCTTTGATGAATGTACTTCTCTCTTATCTGTAATAAGAAACTTTCCTTTTGTTTAACGTCTAATATAGCACTGTACAATAGAAATATAATGTGGGCCATATAAATTAACATTTTCTATAAGCCACATAAAAAAAGCTAACAAGACACTAATGCAATTAATTTTAATACGTTTAACTAGACATAGCAAAAATATTAGCATTTCAACATGTAATTAATAGAAAAAAAAGAAAAATGAATTCATTTACATTTTTTTTTGTACCAAGTCTTTGAAATCTGGTGTACATTTTATACTTACAGCACATGTCAATGCAGACTAACCTCACGTCCCTGATTGCTGCAATACTGGATAGCTCATGTCTAACAGGACTGCCCAGCTGACAGCTTCAACCAAGCAAAGTCTGATGAATTAAAGCCCTTAGAATTCATAACCACATTATCATCCAACAAGGCTCTGTTCTCTGCCCCAAGTAAAGAAGGAATGGCACAGAATAGCACACTACTTCCACCTTCCTGGCAAAGTGGCCATACATTCCCCCACAGAGGCTGCCAGACTCTCCTTATACCAATCTCCCAACTGAGTGAACGATTTTACTCGGGTAAAAACACTAGGGCAATTTGGCTTTACATTTTTATAGAGAACTGAAAGCAATACATATATATTCCTCTTGAAATCGGCTGATGGCACCTCTTTTAGGAAATATCTTAGAACGATTATTATTAGGGAAATATCTGTTGACCTGTGAAGATGTTCACGATGTAATACTGAATGACAAGTAGGTTACAAAAGTGCCTGAACAGTGTCATCTCCCACTAATTCATGGGAGAATGACTAAAAGGATGTTCATCAAAATGTCACCTGTACATATCACAGATAACAAGGTTTAGGGTGATTTTCTACCTTCTTGTTTGCACTGTATTGACTAATGGTATTCAAAATGAGCATTGGTATTTGATAGCATTAGAAAAAATAACTGGAAAGAATCATGAATTCTGACTACTTATTGCTCTTTACTAATTTTCCACTAGCCTGTTAAAGTGGTAAATGATAAAGCATTTCTATGTGTTTAAATCAGTATTCTAAAAATGAGTCTCAGCTGGGCATGGTGGCTCAAGCCTGTAATACCAGCACTTTGGGAGGCCGAGGCAGGCAGATCACGAGGTCAGTTCAAGACCAACCTGGCCAACATGGTGAAACCCCGTCTCTACTAAAAATACAAAAATTAGCCAGGTGTGGTGGTGGGCACCTGTAATTCCAGCTACTTGGGAGGTTGAGGCAGAAGAACTGCTTGAACCTGGGAGGTGGAGGTTGCAGTGAGCCGAGATTATGCCACTGCACTCCAGCCTGGATGACAGAGCAAGACTCCGTTTCAGGAAAGAAAAAAAAAACAAAAGTCTCATGAAACAGAAATGTTTCCTTAAAATTCAAAAAAAGCCAGTAATATTTTTCTTCTCAATTTATATAATAAAACTTCACAACCTGTTTATGTAGCTGTGATTACATGTGCCTGCCACCATGCCCGCCTAAATTTTATATTTTTAATAGAGATGAGATTTCACCACACTGGCCAGGCTGGTCTCAAACTCCTGACCTCAAGAGATTCTCCTGCCTCGGCCTCCCAAAGTGGTGTGGTGGGATTATAGGCGTGAGCCACTGCACCCGGCCCAGACATATGGTAATACGTCTTTAAGAAATATGCCACACATGCAAATGCCTGGAAGTAGTAGATGCTGTGTGTCTCAGTCAATGCTGATGTGAGGCAGTGTTTTCCAAAGATAACAGAACATGCTCTGCTCAGTGACCATTAGTCAATGCTTTATGTTTTGTACCATCTAATGTAATAATTAAAGCAAATTATTTCTAATAATATTTCATGTTTATGAAAAATGAAACAAATTCAATTCTTAGAACATCTGGTTTGTGAATCAGTATCTACTTTAATCCAAGCTTCCCCCATAATTCATGAACTCCTTGGTATTTTCTTAAAATAATTCTTTAAATGCTCTATGGCAAATATCAGCAAAGGCTGGTTTAAACATTCTCTAATACTTTGTTTTTACATTGACAATAAGATAAAACTTAAAATTCCAAACTCAGTTTTAGAAGAGAGTAAGTTTAATAATTTTACACTTTTATTAACTGAACATAAAACACATCAAGCTTTGCTGACTTTTGGCTCTTATCCTAAGCCACTCTTACTGAGTGTCTTCAGCTGGGCTGGCAGGGGCAGTCTACAATGACAGTGCAAAGCAAAGCTTTTTGATCCATGTGGATGTCCACAGCCTGGTTGTTTTCAATGACATTTGATAATAAACTACTAAGATTATTTTTTAAAGAGGAATCACCTAGAGAAAATGAGGAAGATACCTGTAACTCAAAGAATGTAACATTATTGCATCTCACCTGAACACAATTTTTCTAAACTTATCTTCCAATATTTCCCACTAATCTTATACTTCAAACATACTCAGTTACTAGTTATTTCCTCAAAAAACTTTACTCTAAAACCTGCTCATCTTTGGGTTCATGTTATTCTTGGCATATAGAACTCTTTTCTTCTGTCTCTCAACATCCTATCCATCCTTTAAGGCCAACTTCAATAGCATCTCCTCCATGAAGGGGTCAAGTGATTGCTCCCACCTCTGGAGTCCCATCATACTAAAATGGCATTTGAAACTCAGATCACAGACTGTTCATTTATGCCTTGCCCACTGTAGGCACTAAGGTATTTGCTGAACTAAATTCAAAGTCTATTCTTTTTATAAATTAACTCCAAAGAGATGAATTAAAATAGGCTTTATTTTTCATAAGGTTTATGTACCCGTTGATGGTATAACGAAGAATTACATAATTTAGGACTTAATACACCTCTTGAGAAAATTAGTTCCCAGAATCAGATAAATATAGTTCAGAGGGCTTCAGGGAACCAAAAGAGATAAACTTCATTTCTCAATCAGAACTTGTTTACTTACAGATCTCACCCAAAATTGCTCAAAGTAAGTTATAACTTCAAAAACATGAGCCACAGGTATGTGGGCCCTATAACTGTGATGCTTTATAATAAAGCTCAGGGCTTTTGTTTCACCAAAGTTCAAATATCAAAAATTATTTAAAACTAGGCCATCACTACTATATAAAGATAGCCAAGTCCCCACTTTTTCTTTAGATTCTTATAAATGAAGAATTATGGATATAGGAATAAGAATTTATACTCAGAATAGTGATGTTCTCCATGTAACAACAACACTATTTCATTTATTTTAATTATCTGTCCTTGAGATAAGACTGTTAATCAAAATGAAAATACTGAAAAAAAGTAAAAACCAACAGAAAAAAACTAGCAAACTTATCTAAAACTCTGCCCTTCTCAACAATGTAAAGTTTAACCAAATATACGTACTGGTCCCGTGTTCTACCTATACCTACCTAGGTCCTCTAGAAGACCAAGTGTATTGATTTGCAGGTAATTTCTCTCTCAGTGAATACTCAGCAACCATCATATCAGGAGAAACATAAGCACCAACACCTATGGGATGGATTTAATCATTAAGAAGAGAAAACAAATAGGGATTCTGATTCTAAACCCACTGTTGGCTTGAGTGAACTGCCTAATCTCTCAACACCAGTCCTCTCTCTAATACAATGAAAGAATACAATTTAATAAGGAAACAAGGAAAGTCTACTATGTACCAGACATTTTACTCAGAACTTTGCTTTTGGATACAAAATACCTATCTCCCAGGATTATTTTACAAATTAAATATGCTAATGCACCTAAAAGCATGCGTTTATATTTCTATGAAACAACTTATTTCAGTCCACTTTAAATTACAGTCAGTTCTAGATGTGCCAGTTCCCCTACTAGACTGTAAGTTTCCTGAGGACACACTTAAAGTGTACAGTGTCTTACACGTAATAGAGATACAAGTAACATTTTATTAATTATTGTTTTTTGTTTGCTTGTTTTTAAACAAATCTATTTCTAAAACAGGAAACTAACCTATCACACTTGATGTAGTTCCACCTGGACAACCAACTGTAGACAGGCATGGACCATTATTTCCAGCACTTGAAACATAAATTATATTATGCTTCCATACTGCTTCATTAATTACTTCACAAATTCTCCTGAAAAAGAGATAATTCCTTTGAATATATAATCAGCCTCTATTCCCAAAGTGTATATAGTACCAAAACCTTGTTTAAATATATGGTTACATAAATTTTGGTACACCCACCTTTGGTGGGACATGATACAGCTATTCTAGGTGATATACCCTACTTGGGCTTCAGGGTGGGGAGGCAATTATAAGGCCAAATTAAATGTGGGGAAAAATGCTAGATGTAAAACAAAAATATATGGGAAAATATACTACAAGGTAGTAAAATATTAGTAGTGACTGGGGCAAGAGGTGGTTCTATTTCCATTCCCCAGTTAACATACTCCTGAAGACACACCTCAGAAGATTCATACATACAATTATGAGCAGAAATTGACCCAAAGAACTAGTATCTTTTGTGGCAAAGGTAACTAAGGCCCTAGGAAGAACTTAAGAGCAAGATTTTAAAGTGTAAGAAACCTGCTTAAAGCTTGATAGCAAACAAGAAAAATGTACTGACATTAAGTAAAGGAGATGAGGTTAGACCATGAAGAAGAAAATGAAGTTAACATTAAAAAGCTACAAGGCCATGTACAGGGCCCTTCAAAGTTGTAAGTGTGAATATCTGAGACAGGAAAGAATATCAGCAAAAGAGGACTTCAAGAGGATGAAAGTTAAAGAAGTAGAGAAAGAAATGCACTTAAGTAAAAGAAGTGAGAGAAGAGGGAAGAATGAAATGACTGATGATAACAGGGTGCATGTTACAAGGACGGTAAAGTGATGTCTCAAAAACCAGATGATAGCTTGGTGATAGGAATGGGGGAGAGATGATCAATAAGTAAGTAAATACTCAAGGTAATTTCAAATAGCTACTAATATGAAGAAAAAAAAGGAAGGTAACATTAAGGTCAAGGCCATGACACGATTCGGCAGCAAAAAGACAATGAAGGCAACAAGGAAGGAGGGGAGTGGGGGTACATCCTAGACACACTCGAATGGATTGAGGAGATGTGAAAACTGACCGAGTCAGTGAATATATGACACCAACAGTAAGTTTTGCCGATGAGATGCAAGTCACTAAAGAGAACAGCAAAATTTTAGCAATTCTGGGGGTCTGTTGGGTATGTATATACAACTGGGGATGGCTTCAGAGGGAACTGGGTTCCCACATGCACTTGGGAAAAAGAAAAAACCACATTGGTGCGTCAGGTATCGGGGGAACCCACCCCAATAGTTCAACATAGGTTCTTTTCTATTTCCCTAAATGTCGGTCGGTCTGAGAAATAAAGGGAAAGAGTACAGAAGAGAGAGATTTTAAAGCTGGGTATCTGGGCACACATCACATCGGCAGGTTCCGTGATGCCCCCCAAGCTGCGAAGCCAGCAAGTTTTTATTAGAGATTTTCAAAAGGGAAGGGAGTGTACGAATAGGGTGTGGGTCACAGAGATCACATGCTTCACAAGGTAATAAAATACCTCAAGACAAATGGACACAGGGCGAGATCACAGGACCAGGGCAAAATTAAAAATGCTAATGAAGTTTCATGTCCCACTGGGCACGCACTGTCATTGATAACATCTTATCAGGACACAGGGTTTCAGAGCAGACAACCAGTCTGACCAAAATTTATTAGGTGGGAATTTCCTCGTCCTAATAGGCCTGGGAGCACTACGGGAGACAGGGCCCCGGCTTATTTCATCCCTTATCTGCAACCGTATAAGACAGACATTCTCAGAGTGGCCATTTCAGAGACCTCCCCCTAGGAACACATTCTCTTTCTCAGGGCTGTTTCTTGCTGAGAAAAAGAATTCAGCGATATTTCTCCTATTCGTTTTTGAAAGAAGAGAAACACGGCTCTGTTCTGCCTGGCTTTCAGGCAGCCAGACCTAATGGTTATCTCCCTTGTTCCCTGAACATTGCTGTTATCCTGTCCTGTTCTTTTTTCAAGGTGCCCAGATTTCATATTGTTTTTTTTCAAGGTGCTCAGATTTCATACTGTTTAAACACACATGCTTTATGAAAAACGTGTGCAGTTAATGCAATCGTCACAGGATCCTGAGGTGACATACATCCTCAATTTATTAAGATGACAGGATTAAGAGATTGAAGACAGACATAGGAAATCACAAGAGTATTGACTGGGGAAGTGATAAATGTCTATGAAATCTTCACAATTTATGTTCAGAGACTGCAGTAAAGACAGGCGTAAGAAATTATAAAAGTATTAATTTGGGGAACTAATACAAGTCCATGAAATCTTCACAATTTATGTTCTTCTATCATGGCTTCAGCCTGTCCCTCCGTTTGGGGTCCCTGACTTCCCGCAACAGTAATGATAATGATGGATAGACTGTTAGACCTAAATTGCCTGGGAAGAGAAGTGAGGATGCAGTGAATCTGACAGTGAAAAAACACCAGAGGAGTCTGTGGGTTGCACATCTCAGAAGAACTGTGAGGGAGACCTAACCAAGGAAGGGTCACAAAGGACAGCACAGGAATGCTCAGAGTTGAGACTTTAGGCATGATGCAGTGAATGGCATCAACATCATCACAGATGTGACCACAGGAATGGGGGCATGAGGCCTACAAGACACACAGTTACCATCTAACCACTGCAACTGTTCTTTCTTCCACTGTGACATTCAATCCGCTTATGAAAAACATCTAATGCTCTTCACTGGCTAAGGTTCTATGGCTAACAACTGTCAAGGAACACTCACCCAGAATTTGGCCAGTGAGTTGCTTCTCCGTAACTGTAGTTGACAAGATCACACTTATGATTTATAACTTCTATCATCTATTAAAAAGATTAAAGAGTCTAGTTTAGGCAACAATTTATAGAAACAGATTAGCCAGTAAAATAAGGGCATATATATAATCCTATAGTTTCTTAGCCAATCATATTCTAATTTATAAGTTACCTCCAGGCATATCACCATATACCTGGACATATAAGTACATAAACACAAAAAGGTAGGAGGAGACACATAATAAAGTAGTCAATGAAAAAAAAAAAGCTAGCATTTCTAGAAAAGAGTGGGGTTAGAGGGGGAGAGTGGTATAAGGAATGGAATGGTCCTTCCTAGGTTAAAAAAATCACTAAAATTAGGGCCAGGTGCGGTGGCTCACGCCTGTAATCCCAGCACTTTGGGAGGCCGAGGCGGGTGGATCACGAAGGCAGGAGATTGAGACCATCCTGACTAACACCGTGAAACCCCGTCTCTACTAAAAATACAAAAAAAAAAAAATTAGCCAAGCGTGGTGGCGGGCGCCTGTAGTCCCAGCTACTCGGGAGGCTGAGGCAGGAAAATGGAGTGAACCCGGGAGGCGGAGCTTGCAGTGAGCCGAGATCGCGCCACTGCACTCCAGTCCAGCCTGGGCGACAGAGTGAGACTCTGTCTCAAAAAAGAAATCACTAAAATTAAATATACTTTCCTACGTTAAAATGACGTACAGAATATTAGCTGAGGTTTTAAATTCCTCTTAGGCTAGAGAAAGCTGGCTAAGAGGTCTTTCATGTATCTCAAAATTGCTTGTTAGGAGATTTGCTAGAAATGACGAGTATGAAGTAATTTTTTCACAAAGGTTAGGCCAAATAACTTACCATAATAATATTTAATAAAAATAAAAATAAATTAGTAAATATTTTTGCTTTGTTAAACAAAGTCCTGTATAGTATATATATTTCAACGTATTCTTGGTAAACCAGGAGCACTTACAAACCTAAAAATATCCAAGATCATTAATCATTAATCTTCTGAATCAACAACTCACAAACACTCACAGCTCTTATGAGGCCTGTGCCTGTTTCCATTGTGCTTAGTCTTGTATCACCAATCTTGATGGAAAGAATTTGAGCACCAGGAGCTACCCCATTCCGTTCGGGTTCTTCTGGAAAGTGTCCAGCAGCTATACTAGCTACATGTGTCCCATGAGCTCCTAGAGACATAAAGGTGGGGAAATGACAAAACATTCTCATGGACTGAAAGGTCATTCAATTCAATCTGTACATTATTAATCATGATAAAAAGAATACACATTACTCTGCTACCCTATTCATGGAGAGCAAAAACTCAAGTCACAAAGGAAAAGTATTTGCAACATATATAGCTGACAAAGAGCTTATACCTGGAATATATAAAAATCTTTCAAATTCACAATAAAAAAAAGGGAGAATCCCCCCTTCAAACATTTGAAAAAGCATTTTATAAAAGAAGATATCCAAAGGGCAAATAAACACATGAAAAGATGTTTAATTTCACTCGTCATCTGGGAAACGCAAATTAAGCCACAAAAAGATGCTTCTACATACCTTCTAGAATTGCCAAATGTTAAAGGCTGACAAAAGCAAGTGTGGATGGAAGTACATACCACAAACTGCTGGCTGAAGTGAAAGCTGAACACTGCCACAGCCTATGAGCCAGCCATAACTACCTCTAGCTACACACAATACAAAAATGTGTGCACACATAACTAAGACACCCACAAAAACGTTCATGGCAGCACTGTTTATAAGATTCAAAAACTTAAAAACAACCACAATATCCATTAATAGTACATGGTTACACGTATGTCAATTCATAGAACTGACAATTATACAGCAATATATATAAACTACTACTATGTACTATGAGATAAAGCTCACAAAAATAAGGCTGAACTAAAGAAGTCACACACAGAAATGTATATTGAAATTTCATATAAATGAAAAAAAGGCCGAACCATCTGAAACTGGCACTATTTTATCATTTCTGATCATAAAAAGAGCAACATCATATGGTCCAAACTAATGTGGCAAAGGAGATCAGGTTAGTAGTTAACTGTAGGAGGTGGGAGGGTAGGTTACTGATTAGGAAGGGGCATGATGGGAGTTTCATTATGTTTTATTTCTTGACCTGAGTTACGGTTACAAAGAAGTGTCCACTTTGTGGTAATTCGAAGAGTTGTACAACTTGTGATTTTTAACTGTTTTTATACATGTTATATATAAAGTAATACTAAAACAAAAAACTAGCCTTTTAGTGAAAAGGTTTCTTAAAAGACATGAATATAGAGAAATACTCCACTACTCTCAGAAAAACAATAATACAAGCACAATGATAAATGACAACTGGCACTGAGCCTTAACGTTTGGGGACTATAGTGTGTTAGAGCTCCGGGGGAAGTAGGCAGGCATCTCTATGTGGCTTTGAATGGGGTCTGCAGCAATGTTGAGTCTCCTCTGCTCTAGCCAGATGCTGTCATGCAAGAAAACACTCACCCAACGTTGCGGATTCTGGCTTTCTTAATTTTTTCCCCAAATAAAATTGGGAAAGCACAATTTTAATGTGATTTTTCTCCAAAATACCTTATACCAGTTAGAATTACTACTATTAAGACTGACCATAGCCAAGTGTTGCTGAGGATACGGAGCACCTGGAATTTTCATACACCACGGTGGAAGTGAAAAGGGTACAGTCCCCTTAGATAACAGCTTGGATGTTTCTTAAAAAGTTAAATGGCCGGGCATGATGGCTCACACCCGTAATCTCAGCACTTTGGGAGTGCAAGGAGGGCGGATCACAAGGTCAGGAGTTTGAGACCAGCCTGGCCAACATGGTGAAACCCTGCCTCTACTAAAAATACAAAAACTAGCCAGATGTGGTGGCACGCGCCTGTAATCCCAGCTACCCAGAAGGCTGAGGCAGCACAATCACTTGAACCTGGGAGGCAAAGGTTGCAGTGAGCCAAGATTGTGCCACCTGCATTCCAGCCTGGGCGACAGAGTGAGACTCTGTCTCCAAAAAAAAAAAAAAAAAAAGAAAAAAAGAAAAGAAAAGAAAAAAGGTAAGTACATATTTACCATATCCAACTAATTCTCTCAGCTATCAGCCCCAAAATAAATAAAAATATATGTCGACAGATACCAAAACAATCTAAATGTCCATCAATGGGAAGCTGGATAAACAAACTGTGGTGTAGCTATATAAAGAACTATTACTCAGAAATAAAGAGCCAACTTTATAATCATAACATGAATGAATCTCAAAATCATTATGCTGAGTGAAGGAAAGAAAACAGTATTTTTTATTCCACTTCCATAAAATTCTGGAAAGTGCGAAATACTCTGGAGTGACAGAAAACAAATCAGCGGTTTCCTGGGATGTGGGTGGAGAGAGGCTGGATAATAAAGAGAACAAACTTTTGGGGGTAATGAGTATGTTCATTACCTTGATTGTGGTGGTTTCCTGGATATATTTATATATTTACATAAAAGTTTATCAAAGTATATACATGTATGTATGTGACGTTTTTGTACTGAAGCTATACCTCAATGAACTGGGAGGTAGGAGGGGGGCATTAAAGAGTTAAAGTCATTCCACTTCATTCTCCTTTCTCCCCCCACCCAAGGAGGGAGAACCTCCCCCAGAAGTAGCCATCATCCTACTTTGTGCATAATCTTTCCATCTATATATTTAACATTTTCACCATACAAACACACATATCCATAAACACTGCACAGTACTATTAGGCATGTTTTAGAGTTCTACATGTTTTATCATCAATATAATTTATGTATTGGGGTTCATACATATAGCATTTTGATTGCTATATAATACATTCAGCCCTCTGGATCCACAGGTTCCACACCAACTAGATGCAATTTAACCAACCACAGATCAAAAATATAAATATTAAAAAAAATAGTATAACAACTATTCATATAGCACTTACATACTGTAAGGTATTAGAAGTCATGTAGAGATGACTGAAAGCATATGGGAGAGCATGTGTGTAGGTTACACACAAACACTACATCATTTTATATCAGGTACTTGAGCATCCAAGGGACATTCTAGAACCAATCCCCCCAGATACCAAAGGATGACTGTATGATAGTAAGAATAACACACAGTTGTTGAAAAAATCTGTTTTTTTGTTAATAGGTATTTAGTTTCCAACTTTTTGGAAATCACACAACGCCATAGTGAGGATTCTTTTATCTGATTCTCTGTACTCATGGGTGAATTTCTCAAGAGTTAAGATTTCGAGGCAACATTGCTGTTCATAAGATAAATTCTACTGATGGATTTTTTTTGAGATGGAGTTTTGCTCTTGTTGCCCAGGCTGGAGTGCAATGGCACAGTCTTGGCTCACTGCAACCTTTGCCCCCCAGGTTCCCCAGGTTCAAACGATTCTCCTGCCTCAGCCTACCAAGTAGCTGGGATTACAGGCATGCACCACCACACCCAGCTGATTCTGTATTTTTAGTAGAGACGGGGTTTCTCCATATTGGTCAGGCTGGTCTCAAACTCCCAGCCTCAGGTGATCCGCCCGCCTCGGTCTCCCAAGGGATTACAGGCCTGAGTCACCGCACCTGGCCTATTGATGGATTTTCTGATGTTGGACCATGCTTATATTCTTGGACTGGATCCTATATGGTTATGACCTTAAAAAACAACATCTTGCAGGTGAATTAAATCACATTTATGATTCTGGACCTAGTCCTTTAGCTGGGATCTCTAGCTTAAAATTCTCTAGAAGGTTGCTGTGGGCTATTACAATGTACCACTTATCACCTCATATATCTATATCTCATTGGTCAATCTGAAATGGGATACCTCCGCTGGTCACAATGGAGAGCAGGTTTCCATCATCGTATATATTAACGGAGTAATTCAACATCTCAGCTGTGCCAAAAGAGCCATATTCTTGGGCTTCTTTGTAGTTTCTCAATACGGTAGATTTACTCAAGTCCCCATCTTCATTAGAATCAATGCAGGCTCTATTAATTAAAGAGAAACGGAGACAGTAAAATTTATTTTCTTATCTTTTTAAAAATCATGTAATACAGTCTCTCTGCTACTTTACTACATTACTACTTCTACCATAACAAATACAATGACTACCTGGTTTAGGCTGTTTCATAGAGCGGGCAGTAAGGATTAGGTAAGATAGCTTACAGGAACCAGTTCTTAAATCATGCACAAAGTGCTTTAAAAATACTGTCCTTCACAAAACTTTAGGTTGAAAACCACCTGAACTCTTAAGAATTAGAGCTAAAACTTGGCTTAGAGTTTTAGAGCAGTTTAGGATAGTTCAGACACGTGGCCTAGGTCTAATTTCCAGCTGCTGCTTTTAGTAATGGCTTCGAGAATCTAACAGTTTACACAAGTTCTTTGAAACTAGGTGAATTTTACTGAGCTTCAGTCCTATAGTTATAACAGACTTTTATTTATTTCTCACAAAAGCACTTTCTACATTATTTTATGGTTGTCTTCCTTCATGTTTTTCCATTTTACTAGCATTTTAGTTTTTAAATTACATTCCAAACACTTTAGAAGATAGCCTGATTAAAACAAAATACACCTAACATTCAAAAAGTCATAAATGAAATGAACATCATTAAAAGTTCAATATTATGTTTTTAGCTGTATGTTTTAGCTGCAAGAACTGTGTTTTAACAAGCTATGCAAGTCAGTCAAAATTGCCAAGTAAATTAATGGAAGCCTATTGGTAGAGCACAGAGAGAAGATTTATCATAAATACTGAAGCATATTTCATTAACAAATTACAACACTTTGGAAAAAAGGATTCTTAAAAATTTGTTTTTATGCATGCCCTAATGTGACTGATGTCATTTCAAATAATACAGAATATACCAACGTATAGGAAACTAAACACTTATGGGGAAAATGAAGCAAACAGCAAACAAGTCACGTATTAAAACAGAATCAGGCTTGAGACTGGTTGGTAAAATGCATGTCGCCAAATCTTCCATATGCTACAGAAAGTAGCACTTGTCTCCAAAATGTATGCAATCGGCAGCATCCATCCTGGAAGTCACCCATGAAGTCCTCCCACTGCCCTTCCCCAGCCCATCTAACTGCACAGTCCCATCTCCACAATGTGTCTGCCTATTTCCACTGTCTCTTCCTTACCTCTGTTGCCTGACGAGCTGATGGCCTGCTCTGCCTCTACGTTTGACTCCTGCTTTTTAAAACCTTCCATGTCTTCCAACGGCTCTTAACACTGAAACTCCAGAGCAAGGCCCCTAATAATCATCTGCTCACCTCCCTTACCTCTTGCTCCCATCATATCCTTTGTGGCCACACCAAACTTCTCACAGTTCCTCCAACATCCTCCGGATCTTTCCCCCACCCTTTCTACCTCTCTGCTTAGTTTACTGTGATGATCCTTCAAGTCTCAATTTAAGATGTCATTGCTACTTTTGGGAAATCTTTCTTAATGCTTCCTAGACTGGTTCAGACGTTCCCAACACTTGCTTCCACGGAGTCTAGAGTCCATAGAGTAGCTTCTATAGTGTCAACCTGATACAAAGAAGGTACTCAATAAACATCTGCCACATGATTAAAGAATTAATGAAATCATCATCTTTAACAACATTCTCACAGCAAATACAGTGACACATTCCACAGGTCAGTTTTTTATAACCACCATCATTGGAGTGACTCAACAATACAACCAACACATCAAAACATAAATTACTACTGACTTCCCTAAATAACTCGACAGGAGAACTATGAATGTGGTGCAAGGTTATAAGTTTCTGAAGGTCTAGTTGGCTGAATTCAAGTAGTAGTTAGAATACAGAGAAAGGATACGAAAATGAGGCTCATACACAGAGCAGGGTACATGTAAGCTGGGAGGATGATGAGGAAAGACTTTTGTTTTACGTATTTCTCGACCTTTTCACACATCTCTCAATTTTCTATGGAAAGAAGATAGAGCTTTCATCAAGAAACTAAAGGAAACATGACATAAGCAAGGTCAAAACCCACCGAAAGAAATCAACTAATAGCTTCTCCTTTATGTAATCCTCTGTAAACACTGCTTCTCTCAACCAGTTTTTGTTCCATTTGGAGTGACAGTGAGTCTGAGGCTCTGCGTCCTGACAGATGCTCAGAGCAGAGTCATCTGAGGCCACCCGTTAAATGCAGAGATATGCGCTTAACAATTAGCAGAAATGTGAAGAGCACCCGCTGGACATTCGTCATCAAACAAAACAAAACAAAAAACCCAAAGTACTTAAAAGAACAGTTCACTTTACCTCCCTTCGGAAATGGTTGGCATTTTTGAAATGTGAAATGAGAACATCTGCAGACAGGACTGGATTAACCTTATGTACCCTGGGATCTTCAAGGTTCTCTTCAAAAAATTTTGATCTAACCTGGAGATCAAAGCCCTACAGGATATACTGTATTATGCAAAGAAGTTACATTTTATCTAGTACCACCTGAAAGTATAATTATGCCATATTCATTTATTATAATAAAATGTTCTAAAATGTTATTCTAAGATTTCAGATTTTATTTCATTTAATGTTAGATTAAATTTCATTTCTAACTCAAAAACTCTAAACAAAACCCTTAGAATAGTTATCAACAAACTGCTACAAGTGAGTCACTTTATCAAGTACTGTGAAGACCAAGGAAACCCTGTGGAAACACACACTGGCACCCTGAACATCCTGACTCCGGATTCCTTTTCCTAGGACAAAGTCATCTGCAGTGTTTTCAGAACCTAGAGCAAACACTTTAAATGAAAACACCTACTGCCTCACTACTCAATCCCTGCTAGTATTTTAGTATTTCTCTAAGTCCTTTTGTCGTATATACTTTCCTAAATATGCGGTTTTGTATTTAGCATTTTCCTTGAATTTAACCTTGCCTCCTTCCCCACACTAAAACGCACCTAAGGCTTATCACTGAGTGTGACTGTATCATGTTACCCCAGATGGTGGATGTACCAAGGTTTATTATTCTTTATAAAGCCTCTAAAAAATAATTTTTCAAAACGTGCATGCATGTGCACACATCAAAACAACATATGTGAATACACATAAAAGTGCATTAATATTTAATATCATCTAGATTGAAAGTTATGTGCAGCAGTCATTTTATTAACACCATCGTCCCCAAATTGAGCCGAAATTTCTCATTCAACTGAACATTGTATATACCTTTGATTAAAGATGAGTTAGTACCTGCACACGTGGGAGAAGGGTGCATTGTGAAGGTAAACAATTGCGAGAGCAGTGAGGAAGCTGTCATGGCATGATCTGTATCTGCCCCACCCTGTGATGCAATTCTTTGCATATAAGCAGGGACACAGACTACAAGTAATTCTTGACTACAAGTTTAAGAAATAGTCCCTGTTTTTTATTTTGCAGAAATCCTAAAGCACACATATGGCTAAATATGTGTATTAACATGTCTTCCAGTTTTCATGCAGATAGTAATTCAAGAAGGCAGACTAACCAACTCCAAGAAGCACTATGCAGTATATAAGGCACTAAAAAAGAAACTGAAAAACGTACATGATAGGTAACTTGGTATAAATCACATTATTATTATTATTTTTCAGTTTTAGTACTAGAAACAGCAGCAGCAATAATAGCATACACTGATTGCTTACTATATCTAGAAACATCAAATTTAGTTTTCTCAAAGCCCTGTAAGTACCACTATCTCAAGTAACAAATGAGAAAACATTTACAAAAATACAGATGGCCAACATACTAATAAATTATTAATGAAATAGGTTTCTTTAAATCAGATAAAATTCAGGTTTAGTGTCAAAAATCATAACTAGAAGTTCAAGGGGCTTGTCCAAAACGACCCAGATTTGGCCCTCAAATGATTCTGCTGAGTGATACTGTCACGAATAAACCAAAATTTTGTGCAGCTCTGAGCACTTAATGTTTTTCAGAGTAGATAAGAAAACATTTGTAAATGAAGATCTATAAAATACATCAAGTTTACCTCCAGACTTCACCATCATGCCACACCAAGCAGTCATATACAGGGCCAGGATCGCTGTATTTCTTCTCGAAAGAATTCAGCAATTCCACTTGACTTTGAAGCTCCTCCTTGATGAGTTTATTTGCCTAGTCAATTGGAAAACTGATTAACATTAGTACATTCTGTACTTCTGAAAGTTGTATTAACATACAACAAAAGATACAATGTTAATCAATAGTAAATTTATTTTACCCTGAAAAAACGTAAGAAAATTTTGTTCTATCTATGCAACTTGTCATTCAATTCAATGAAGCAGATATCCATTCATACAGTAAAGATCTAAACAACAGTTATTTTACTCAATCTCATTTACTCACTCACTAGGCCTGCTTTGGGAACTACATTGTGCTACATGTTGGTGATTCCCTTTAGCCAAGATATGCTTGTTACGTATTTCTCATCTAACTCATTTCCAAAAGCAACTCTAAAACTGCTACAAAATAGGTTATCTATTGACTTTCAGATTTTTATATCAGGACCTTTTCTATCTCAAATTTATTTTCTTAAGAATCCAAATAAATAATAAAACCCATGAATCATCTTATCTCTTTTAGAAACTGCTATGTTAAAAAGAAACACTTAATGGGGTAAGTGAAACCTTATTTTAGCTCTGTGGTCATTAATAAAACCAAGTACTTTACATTCGATAATGTACAAACTAGACAACAACTGGCACTAGCATGTGTTACCTCTCCAAAACATTTCTCTAACCTAGAGTATATATAAAAAATAAGTTAGGTACTCAAATAATTAGGGAAATGACTGGTTTAAACAGAAATAAGCTGGGAGATAGAAAGGCATATAAATACTGATATTAAGACGAACAATATCTCTAGACTCACTATGTTACTATATTAAGATCCAGCAGGGATTGACAAATCATGGTGCATGGGCCAAATCCAGCCTGTGACAAAGTTGTGTAAATGAAGCTTTACTGGAACATGGCCTTCCTGGTTCAGTTACATATTGCCTATGTTTTCATGATACAAGGGGAGTGTTGAGTAGTCATAAGAGAGTACTAAAAATATTTACTATTTGGCAATTTATAGAAAAAGGTAGCAGTCTTTGATCAAGAGCACCTAATATTGCTTAAAATCAATCTGCCTTCTGTAAATAGCGTGGTGTGAGTATTAACCTAGAGGGAAGAAATATGGATTCAATTCAGAAACTTAGCTGTGCAATCCTGAGCAAGTTATTTGTCCTTATGATAATCTGAGGCTGTCACATCAGAAACTAGTAGGATAGCAAATTATCTTGGCCAATGATTACTAAATTCCACGCAAATCACAATCATGTAAAGCCTACCACAAATATCGATGCTATTTCTCATCCCACATAGTAAATCAGAATTATCAGGGGATAAAGCCCAGAAATCTTAATTACTTTTAAAATAATTCAGGTGATTTAGAAATAATCAGTTCATCAGTATCAGTTCCATAAATCAGTATATGGGAACCAAGGACTACACCCTCTCATGTTTTGAAACAAGGACCATGAGGTCTAACATATTAACTGAAAAATGAAGTATTCTGAAATCCCTTTTTAGAAAAGTGACAATAATACATATAATTAGAAAATACATAGGCCAGGCACGGTGGCTCACGCCTGCAATCCCAGCACTTTGGGAGGCCAAAGTGGGCAGATCACGAGGTCAGGAGTTCAAGACCAGCCTGGCCAACATGGTAAAACCTCGTCTCGACTAAAAATGCAAAAAAAAAACCAAACAAACAAACAAACAAAAATTAGTTGAGTGTGGTGGCACATGCCTGTAATCCCAGCTACTTGGGAGGCTGAGGCAGGAGAATAGCTTGAACCTGGAAGGTGGAGGTTGCAATGAGCCGAGATCACACCACTGCACTCTAGCCTGGGACAGAGCGAGACTCCATTTCAAAAAAAAAAAAAAAAAGAAAAAAAACAACAAAACATACTATATAGTTCCATTTTACACAAATCAAAATAGGCAAAATCATCTGCAGTGTTAGAAGTCAAGGCGGTGGTTGTCTTTGGGAAGAGAAAGGGAGCAGTGATGAGGAAGGGGCACAAGAGAAATTCCCAGGTGCAACTTTCATGGGAGAATTCATAACTAAACACAATTTTTGTACTTTTACCCTATATGTATTATATGTTAAGTTTTAAAAATTCATACACATGTACATTGACTTGAGGATAAAGGAAAAATTAGTAAAATTAACTAACTTAAAAGAAAATTTGTGAATAAAGAAAACTTGTGAAAAACAGTCTATTAGTTCTCTAAAAACTCTATGGGAATATGGTTCTAGGGTAATGTCTAAATGAAATCGACTAGCACCAACTTGAGAAGACCCGTTGTTGGCAACATCAAATTCTTCCTGTTTTCTACAGGCTTCTGCAAGGGCCACTCTGTGAACAGGGTCCCAGATCTTTTCCTTCCGTTCTTTCTGCAAAGAGAGAAAAATTGTTATAATTAGGCTGACAAATGCTCAGGTAAACCTAGACAGGCATTTGTATGTGAACTTTGTTGTTACAGCTGTGGTGCTACACAATTCTCATAGAGAGGTTTTAAAAAATCACTTCTGGCTGGGTGTGGTGGCTCATGCCTGTAATCCCAACAATTTGGAAGGCTGAGGTGGGCGGATCACCTGAGGTCAGGAGTTCGAGACTAGCCTGGCCAACTTGGTGAAACCTCGTCTCTACTAAAAATACAAAAATTAGCTGGGTGGGGTGGCAGGTGCCTGTAATCCCAGCTACTTGGGAGGCTAAGGCACGAGAATAGCTTGAACTCAGGAGACGAAGGCTGCAGTGAGCTGAGATTGAGCCACTGCACTCCAGCCTGGGCAACAGAGTGAGACTCTGTCTCAAAAAGAAAAAAAAATCATTTCTAATGAAGAGGATAAAGCCATGGATCACTTATTAAAAACTGGTTAGTCAATTCATTGCACCTACGGTTTAAGAGAAGTTTACCAAGACATATCCAGGTGTATTGTTATGTGTCATATTCCCCAATTTAAAACCTTCTCTTCTCCAGGAATACCTAGTACTACCTCAGAAAACTGACTGAATTCCCAGTCATTAAAAGGAAGAAAATGTTGTATTCTGGGCCCATACAAAATTGGGAAATGCCATAAGCCTAGCAGAGGACTAGATTAAGACTACAGCTGCACTTTGACAGATAATGCAGGCTTCCTCAATTTCCTCCCTCTCTATTTTTTTTCCATCCTCTTTGACTTGATAGGGTTCTGTATTACTGAAATTGGTTTTAACCTTATCTCCAGTGTCTTTAACTCATGGTATCTCCCCACACAGCTAAAGGAACAGTCCACGTTACTTTAACAACACTATATTTGCATATTAAATTATATCCTATCAACACAGCTGATTAAATTTAATAAACTGTATAAAATGCAGTCATGCAATGGTTCACACCTGTAGTCCCAGCACTTTGGGAGAATGAGGCAGGTGGATCACTTGAGCCCAGGAGTTCGAGACTAGCTTGGGCAACATGGTGAAACCCCATCTCTACAAAAAATACAAAAATTAGATAGGTGTGGTGGTGTGTGCCTGTAGTCCCAACTACATGGGAGCATTGCCCAGGAGGTTGAGGCAGTTATTAGCTGTGATCATGTCACTGCATTCCAGCCCGAAATTTTAAAATAACATATTATGCAATAAAAGTTATATGCATTATTCTTGTTTATTTTGCAGAATGATGAGAAACTGACAAATAAGGTAATCTGAGTAACTTCTTACGCTTCACAGGCCCTTGGGGAAATAACACTACAGAGGCAAGGGCCCATACATCTTATTCATCAGGCTCACTTCCCAAGATTATACCTTATCTTACAGCTGCAACCCTGGACTTGTATTAGGTACTTGTATTAGCTACTTGTACCAGCATTCTCAACACAGTAGTCACTAGCCACATGACACTATTTAAACTTAAATTTTAAAATATGACATAAGATAAAATTTCAATTCCTCAGTCACACTAGACATATTTCAAATTCTCAATAGCTACACAGCTAGTGACTACCATAATGGTCAGAGCAGAAACTGAACATTTCAAACATTTCCATTATCACAGAAAGTTTACTGAACTGTTTTAAAGCAGGCTCTTTATCATTCTGCTTACCACTCTTATTTTTCTAACGGCACACTGGTGCTTCTTACACTTCAGCAGTTTTAGGTCTGATTAACACTTACCTTAATACTAAATGATGACTAAGTGGGAGCAAGAAGGCTAGTTAAACAGGGGAGGGACATTATCACAGAAACTACAGGAACAGAAACGAAAAGGTGGTCTGGACTTTGAATTCACTGTCTTTAGCCTTTTTCAAGTAAAAAAGTCCTTCAAAAATCCAGCGAAAGCTATATCCCATCTCCCAGAAAAAAACACAAAAATCTGAATATAATTTCAGTGTATTCACAGATTCCCTAAGCTTACCCATGTACTCAAGATTAAGAATCACGACTTTACATGGATGACATTCCATTGAGCAGAATCTTTAAGCAGTCATTGTTTGAAAGCCACCAACCCCCCAAAAAACTAAGAGTTAATAAGATTTTATGAAATATTTCTTCAGTAGGAATAAAATCTGAGGAAAAGACAAGTCAGAAGAATATAAGTCATTGGTACCAGATTGTACATTACCTGTATCCTTTCCTTGAGAGCCTTAGGATAGAAGTCATAGCCATTTTTTATGCCAATATGATATTTGCCTGAGGGATTTGTCCAGCTTGCAGGAATCTACAGAAAAAAAAAAAAAAAAAGGGTAACCTGTTCATTCACTAAATGCTTTCCAATTCCAATGATACACTACTGAGCAAAAAAGTATATTACTTCTACTCTAACAAGCTTAAATTGGATAAGGATGCTCATGTATGACAACAATGTGTTTAATACTCTTAAGTAGTTAATGTCTTTATCACTTTTTTTCTTGTCCATAAATAATTCAACTAGAATAATACCTTTCATTTATACAATGTTTTGTAAAAAGTGCTTTCAACATACACTGTCTCAATAAACCATTAAAATCTGGTAATAATCTTTTAAACTATCTCAAAGTATTTTAAAACACTTTAAACTTTTAGTAGAGCGATGCACACAGTATGCTTAGTTTACAAATAGAGAAAGCAAAGCAGCAGAGAAATCAAATCACTTGCCCGAACAACAGGAAAGTTGAAAACTGGAACCTAGTTCTATCATGGAAATCAAAAATTCTGTATAAAGGATATGGGATTTAAAGTCAGATAAATCTGGCTCTGAATCCAAACTCTATCACTAACTAGAAGGAACCCACAGGCTTCTACTTCGTTATCTGTAAAAAGAAGAAAATCTCTACCTTATTCTTGTGAACAACAAAGTGAACTGAGCGTCAACCAACATGAATCATCAATCAAGAAAATGTAGGGTATTTATACTCTTTGCAATCATGGAACCGTGGTCATCAAAACCAGCTTTTAAATACGTATAAATGACAAGGTTGAAACACGCAGAGCTGGTAGCCTCATCAATCCTCAGTTGTGCAGTATCTTTAACTCATCCCCATGTCCTTCATCCAATTACTTCCCAGGCAGAAAACTTTTGGATGAAATTTCCTCACAACTAAATAGAGGAAAACAATCATTCACAGAGCTTCAAGGAGCTATTAATACTACGTAGTGACCTTTTGAAGGCCTATGTGCTATTAATCACTTCCAAATCAACTGGATGTCTGGAGAATGTGTAATTTCAAACATGCTGGCATACAAGCTAGCACTTTTCACTCAAAACTTAACCTTCTTTAGAGAATAGGAATTCTGAACTTTAACGTTTTTGCAACAGCCCATGGCAAAACAGTAACGCACTGCAACAACAAAATGGGAAGTAGTCATTAGCTTTTAAATTCAGAGTATTTATTCACCCGTGTCCCCTACACAGGTGGCTTTGTAACCCTCGGCAAGCAGCAACTTCTTTGTACAAAGACATTACAGAAAATCATGAAATGCCAAAAGATTAAATGAAGTAACTAATTAAAATAACTGCAAAATAGAAAGGCGTTAAGTTATATATAATCACACAATAAAAACAATCCAACAGAATTTATATTTAAATATAAATGAGATCCAAGTCTGCACGGTTCATGGAAACAGATACTTCTCAAATCACAACTATGTATTTTTCCTTACCACGAAGACAGACTAGTTACAAAAAGTACACCAAAAAAAATCATATAAAAGTTATAATCAGGGCTATCTAACTTTAGGCGAGTAAGAGTAAAGCTAACTTTAAGCGGCAATTATGAAATTTTATTTTGCATATTTGAGTATTCTACATAAAGTTATTTTTATTTCTAAGAATAAAATCTTTACATTTGACCATTTTAAGTTGCTATCTTAAAAATAGTTCTAATTATACAGTAACTACAATGTATTAAGACTGATTTTCATATGATACAAGTAATCTTTTTAATTACCAATTACACCTCATTTCTCTGACTCTCTTAAAGAGAGGATGCCTAACAAATCAAACATTTTTCTTAATGGGCCAAGTGTCACCTGAGTGTTAGGGTACCATGTGGTGAAGTCCTCTTAGAAGCTTTTTTTGCTTCCAAATGATTTCAGTCTTGCCAGCCTCATCACACAGGCCAGGGCACATGCACACTGTTTCCTTTGGCTGTCACTGCATCTAAGTACCATGCTGAATCTGGCCAAGTCATTCAATATACCTGTATTTATCTTTATTTATTTAAAAAAAAAAAAAAACCAAAAACATTTAAGACTAAGTGTTGATTTTTAAAATGACTTCCAGTTAAATGTGGTAAAAATGAAAAAAATTCCAAAATGCTACTAAAATTAGAATAAAGGTGGGGGAAGCATCCAAAAACAAAGGGACAAAGAGAATATGAAAGAGACTTTAGAAGCTCACCACATTTTGAAGGGTGCCAACTGAAAAGAAGGCACTAAAAATTAGAGTGAAAATTGTGGAATACATGGTGCTGGGTGAAAATTGTGGAATACATGATGCTGGGACAACTGGGTCTTCTTACAGAAAAAAGTAAACAGAACTCTTCAAATTAAGCATATAAAATCAATTCCAGGTGAATTCTAGAACAAACGAGAAAAGCTGTGAAACTTCTTAGAAATATAGGAGAATATCTCTATGATCATGGGGTCAGAAAACACTTGTTATACACTGCTAGTGGAAATGTCTTTTTGTAATTTTTTTGAGAAGGAGTCTTGCTCTGTCGCTCAGGCTGGTGTGCAGTGGTGCCATGTTGGCTCACTGCAACCTCTGCCTCCCAAGCTCAAGTGATTCTCCTGTCTCAGCCTCCCTAGTAGCTGGGATTACAGGCGCGCACCACCCTGCCTGGCTAATTTTTGTATTTTTAGTAGAGAGGGGGTTTCGCCATGTTGGTCTGGCTGGTCTTGAACTGCCGACCTCAGGTGATCCACCTGCCTTGGCCTCCCAAAGCGCTGGGATTACAGGCGTTAGCCACTGCGCCCGGCCTGGAAATGTCTTTCAATACAAACACTTGGTCAAGGAGATGTCCTGTCCAATTAAAAAACACACAGTTGGAAAAACTGTTTGGCATGACCTAGTGACATATCTCCATGATTCAGCAATTCTACTCCTAAGAACACATCCTGGAGACATCCACACACATGTGCACAGGATACACACACATCACAGCAGAATGGATAGAATGTGGTAGGTACAAACCATGGCATACTGCACAGCAATGAAACTGATAAATCATTGCTGCCCGTGACAACACGGGCAAGTCTTACGAAACTGAAATCTCACAACACCAAGGGAAAAACGATGTATGACGAAATTTTATGAATGAAATGAGACTGTTCATGTAAAGTTCAAAACTGAACAATATATTTTATGTAGCCACACAGATGTGGTAAAACTACACACAAAAAAGCAAAGGAATGATTATCACAAAAGTTGAAATAGGCTGTGCTGTAGGAGGATGCAGGAAGTTTCTGATGTACGGCAATACTCTTTATCTTGATCTGGGTGGGTACCATGGTGTTAGCTATACTATTCATAAAACTGTATATATGTGTTTTATGTACTTTATGTATGTATATTTTATAGTAAAAGGTTTTAAAGTTATATTCCCCTTTCGTACTTTCATCTGCTCATGGGAATACCATAGGCCATAAGTAGCTTACCATTGGTTTCTCAAGGAGGCCTAGGAATGTCATTCTCAGAGAATGAGGTTACTGAAGTGTTCAAAGCACGTAACAGTTATCTTAAACTGACAGAAAAATAAAAAGTCTGTTAGCAGTTTACGGGCTATGTGAAAAAAATAGACTATAAACATTCAATTCATTTCAAAGCATCATGGCTGCGTGCGAAGGCTTACGTCTGTAATCCCAGCACTTTGGGAGGCCGAAGCGGGTGGATCACCTGATGTCAGGAGTTCGAGACCAGCCTGGCCAAGATGGTGAAACCCCATCTCTACTAAAAATACAAAAAATTAGCCGGGCTTGGTGGCGGGCGCCGATAATCCCAGCTACTTGGGAGGCTGAGGAAGGAAAATTGCTGGAACCCAGGAGACGGAGGTTGAAGTGAGCTGAGATTACGACACTGCCCTCCAGCCTGGACGACAGAGCGAGACTGTCTTAAATAAATAAATAAATAAATGCATGACTACATCAAAGAAACTTGAAGACTTCATTGTGCTGCTTTCTAAAAACTGTGTACCAAAGAGTTGCAGAGATGCAAGTAGAATCCCAGTGATTAATAATTTTTCCTTTTATTGATTACTGCAAAATATCTAAACACCTGCACATCTCTGAAAAAAATTAAACTGAACATGTGTGTGAGTACACTTTATGGATGGATGGAGAACAGAGTTCTAAGAAGACTGGTGGAAAATTTGTGTAAGAACACTCCCATTGCCTCATCTCACATCCCGCCCAAACTTCACCAACCAAGCAATCTCCATAGCTGAACCGGAGAAAAGCTGATACATCAACTTTGTCAACACAGCAAAGAAGAGGTGATATGTCTTGGCTGTGTGTCTCTACCCAAATCTCATGTGGAATTATAATCCCTTCCTGTCAGGGGAGGGACGTGCTGGGAGGTGACTGGATCATTGGGGTGGGTTTCCCCCCACTGTTCTTATGGTGATGAGTTCTTAGGAGATCTAATGGTTTAAAAATGCATGGGGGTCAGGCACGGTGGCTGACGCTTGTAATCCCAGCACTTTGGGAGGCTGAGGCAGGTGGATCACCTGAGGTCAGGGGTTTGAGACCAGCTTGGCCAACATGGTGAAACCCTGTCTCTACTAAAAATACAAAAATTAGCCGGGCGTGGTGGCAGGCGCCTGTAATCCCAACTACTTGGGAGGCTGAGGCAGGAGAACTACTTGAACCTGGGAGGCGGAGGTTGCAGTGAGTCAAGATCATGCCATTGCACTCCAGTCTGGGCAACAAGAGCAAAACTCCATCTCAAAAAAAGAAAAGAAAAATAAATAAATAAATAAATGCATGGCACTTCTCCCTTTGCTGGCTCTCTCTCCTACTCAATCATGATGAGAAAACACGTCTTGTTTCCCCTTCACCTTCCACCATGATTGCAAGTTTCCTGGGACTCCCAAGTCATGCTTCCTGTTAAGCCTGTAGGACTGTGAGTCAATTAAACCTCTTTTCTTCATAAATTCCTCAGTCTCAGGTAGTTCTTCATAGCAGTGTGAAAAGGAACTAATACAAGAAGGATGAGACATAAAAATGAGTCTGCATGACATCACTCCAGACCCCTTGCATGGTGTGGCTACCTGAATATCTACGGCCAGACTTCTTGCTCATTCCTCTCCTAAACCCCAGGTCAAATGAGCTAAGGACTTCTTTAAGGTAACAGGGCATCCCAGTGGAAAAAATACAGTGTATACTGATATTACGGAGGTCCCCCTAAATGTTATCATTACCCTACAGTGAAACCCACCAAAAGACCCCACACAAGCAGAGGAGCTTCCAATCACTTTTTCTTGTACCTTGCTAAAATAAGACAGCCAGGAATGATTAGACACCTAAACAAAATATCTAATGTAAAAAGCAGAGAACAAGGAAAAGGCGGAGGCAGAGAAGGAGGAAGGAGAGGGTGAAGAAAAAGGGAGAAAGAAGAGAAAGCAGAATAGGAGACTAAGAAAGGAGAACAGGAGGAAGCGGAGGGAAGAAACAATGAAATAGAAATAAGTTAAAATTTTATCTCAGAGATAAAATGTTGCATATATGATACAAAAATATGCTCCCAGTGAACATGAAGGGGCTTTTGCAATTAAAAATAGGCAAAATTTAAAAAAATTCACACAAGGGTTACAATGTTGAGAAAATGCTGGAAATCTCTCGGGAAGGAAAAAGATAAAGGCAGTGAAGAAAAGGAGGGTGGAAAAGAATTTAAAAACTGGAGGATCAAGTCAAGAGGTCCAATGTGCAATTAACCAAAAACAGCAAAACAATGGAGAGGAAGTTACCTATGAGAAAATGCAAAAAAATGTCTTGGAAATAAAGGACCTGAGAATTAAAAACTCTTCTTCCACATATTAATTCTACAAATAAAGACTAAGACTAGAAAAAAAAAATCAAGAAATAAAAACTATTAGCATGTTATTTTAAACTGAAGAGAATTTAATGTATCAATGCACTGCTGAAGTAGAAAACAGTAGGGGAGAGGTGTTACGGGGATTTAACTCTTTTTGTTAGAAGCCTTGTAAAAATATTTGTCTTTTTAAACTATTAAGACATACTGAACACAATTAAAAATTAAGTGTAAAAACCCACAATGAAGGGCTGAGAATACTTAATAGTAGAGCTAAAGAAATATGACTCCAAGCTGAGAAAAGACAAACCTTATAATTTTTTTGACTTTATATAGATATCAATATTTATGATACATATATAATTCTACCTTTGAACACTAGTGATATTGTTAGTTCATGTGGTTTATCTAAAGCAGGGATTACTACAGCTATTTAAAAACAAATGAGACCACGCATGGTGGCTCATGCTTATAATACCAGCACTTTGGGAGGCTGAGGCAGGTGGATCACTTGAGGTCAGGAGTTTGAGACGAGCCTGGCCAACATGGCAAAACTCCCTCTCTACTAAAAATATCAAAAAAAAAAAAAAATTGGCCAAGTGTCGTGGCACATGCCTGTAATCCCAGCTACTCGGGAGGCTGAGGCAGAAGAATCACTTGAATACAGGAAGCAGAGGTTGAGATGAGCCGAGATTGCACCACTGTATTCAGCCTGGGCGACAGAGTAAGACTCCATCTCAAAATTAATATAAATAAATAAATAAATAAATAAATAAGTAAGTAATAATTTTATATGGTTCTAAGCCTGCAGGACTTACTGGGAATTCTCTCTAGTTTCCCAGAGTGCCATAACTCACGAGAATCCCAAGTTTCCCTTTGAAACATATTCTAACAATAAGGTTCACTTGGTGGAAGACGGGCCAAACTCTAGAGCAATTCAGATGGCTGAGCATTTGTAATCCGAAAATCTGAAATGCTCCATTTAAGTGTCATGTTGGCACTCAGAAAGTTCTGGATTTTGCAGCATTTCGGATTTTGGATTAGGGAGGCCCAACTGGTATATACAATGCAAATATTCCAAAATCTGAAACCTAAAACACTTCCGGTCCCAGGTGTTTCAGATAAGGGATTCTCAACCGGCAACATAAACTGGATGACTCTGACAATTGAAACTTTTTCATAGTTCCAGCGGCTGGAAGCTCAGCATCAGGGTGCCAGCATGGTTGAGCGCAGGTGAAAACCCTCTTCCTGGCTTACAGAGGCCACCTTCTTGCTGTGTCCTCATATGCCCTAGAAACAGCCTGCTCTACAGAGAGCTCTCTGGTGTCTCTTCTTACAAGGGTACTAATCCTATCCTGAGGGGACACATACTCATAACCTCATCTAACCCTAAATACCTCCCAAAGGCCCAACCTCCAAATACCATCACACTAAGGGATAGGGCTTCAATGTATGAATTTTGGCAGGGGGTAGGGACCCACATAATCAGTTCATAACACATGGAAAAGGAAGTATAACCTGGATTATTAATGGCTGCCATCTGCCCATGACAGCCAGATTTCTAAGAAGAACCAAGTCCCTCCACTAAGTGAAGGCAGGACCTAATGAGATGTCACTCCCATGATTACATTATGGTATGTATAGAAGGTGAAGGGATTTTGCAGATGTAATTAAGGACTCCGAGCAAAGCAAAAGGGAGATGATTCTCAGTGGGCCTGAACTAATCAGGTGAGTTCTTTAAAAGAAAGACTGGAGTCATCACCAAGGTCAGAGATTCTCTTACTGTCCTTGAAGAAGCAAGCTATCATGAGTTTTACAGTTGCAATGAAATGAATTTTTCCAACAATCATGTAAACTTGGAAAAGAAGCCTGAGCCTCAGCAGAGCCTTTAACCTTGACTGCAGTCTTGTGAGACCCTGAGCAGAGATCCACAAAAAGCCATGCCTGGACTCCTACCCCATGGAATCAGGGATATAATAAATACAGAAATACACAAGGTTTTAGGCTGCTAAGTCTATGGTACTTTATTACACGGCACAGACAACCAATATGCTGCCATAAAAAGTTTATTTGAAAGACAAGGCCTAAGTACAATTCAGATAGATGGTAAAAGGTGGGAAAAGCTAACTAAATAATCATAATTTTATATTCCAAACTAATTCTGCTTATTGCTTTAAATGATAGAGTACAGGATCACAAATTATTGCCATCCTTCATGTTCCTTAGCTCATGAGCCGCTCTGTGCTTGTTTTATACTTATTTTTCATGTTTAGCTTACCCAGGCCTTTCTACCAAGGACATAGAATAAGACAAAGCTGGTAGGCCAGGCACCATGGCTCACGCCTATAACCCCAGCACTTTCAGAGGCTGAGGCAGGCGGATCACAAGGTCTAGAATTCGAGACCAGCCTGGCCAGAATGGCGAAACCCTATCTCTACTAATAATACAAAAATTAGCTGGATGTGGTGTAATCCCAGCTACCTGAGAGGCTGAGGCAGGAGAACTGCTTGAACCCGGGAGGTGGAGGTTGCAGTGAGCCAAGATAGAACCACTGCACTCTAGCCTGAGCAACACAGCAAGACTCTGTCTCGAAAAAAAGAAGTTTAAAAAAAAAAAACAGAAAAGACAAAGCCGGCCATTTAAGTTAACAGCTACTATAGCCTAAGTATTTCTTCAAGTTCACTGGGAATACTACGAAGGGACAATAAAAGATGAAGGCAAAGCTATGATGTGGTTACTTTCTCTACCTTTATATTCAAAACAAAATTTGGCAACCTCATTGAAAAATACAGCCCAATTCTAAGCACCTCATCAAACAACAAAATAATGGCTTCTTCTAAGGCAGCCCCAATGACTCACTTCTTGTGAAACCCCTTCCCCTTCAGTGTGTGCTGGATTTCTCAACTCACTTCCAATAAGCTGAATATAGTCAAGTGATGGGTGGTCCCTTCCAAGATCACTTTTACAAAAAGTCTGTGGCTTTCATTGTGGGGACTCTCTCGGCTCACTCCCCCAGGGAAGGTGCTGCCAGGTATTGTAGCACTGTGGAGAGGCCCAATGGCAAGAAGACAAGGCCTGCCAGTGACCCTCCAGGCTTGGAAACAAACTTCCCCTCCTCTCCCAAGCTGAGCCTCCAGATGAAGTCACAGCCATGGCTAACCGTTTGCAACCTCCAAGGCGATTCTGAACTACAGGAACCCCATTAAGCCACACCCAGATTCCTCACTCACAGAAACTCCAAGGTAATAAATATTAGTCATTTTAAACCAGGAAGTTTTGAGGTAATCTGTTATGTGGCAATGGATAACTAATACCCCATCACTAAATGTAAGGTAAAAACATTAGATGCTTTGAGGCAAGAGTAAAAAAAAAAAATTCAAAAAGAAGACAAAAGCTCTGACCTTAAGCACTCTTCCTGAAAGGCCAACAATTTCACCATCCTTCGGCTCTACTTCCGTAGCAGTATTCACATCGCCACTTCCTGTTGTATCAATGATATCAACAATTTTTGGTTTTCCATCAGTTGTAACCTGAAAATTAAGAAAATTAAAATATGAATGGTAGATTTTAGGTTTTTATTCCTAAAGAAAACAATGCAAACCCACGCATATATGTGTGTGTGTATATACAAAATCTGCATTCACTTAAAAAAGAGAACTGAATTGTTTTAAGCCAAAAGCCTGGACAAATACTAGTAAGAAAATTTAATTGTGGAAACACTACAGAATCCTTCAAGTGGTTTCATATATTCAGTTAACAAATATTTACTGAGCATGTACTATAGGCGACACCCTATTTTAGGTGCTGGGGATATGGCAGTGATCCATACGCAAAAATCTCTGATGATCTTATAGTGAGGAAGCAGTTCAGTTAATAACAAAGTAAAATAAAGAACATGTCAGATGTGCTATCACACTGGGTATTAGGGAAAAAAATAAAAAGAACATGTCAGATGGTGAGAATTAACTACACAGAAAAATTAAGCAGGGAAGGGAGATGGGTGGTGTGGAGTTTTCAATGTAAGTTTGACTGGTCAAGGAAGATCTTACAGAGACGGTAACATTTGAGAAAAGATCTGAAGATGGTGAGCTGTGGGTTGGACAAGTATAGAGCTTTAGGGGGAAAAAATGTTTTAAATGGCACCATTATTGGATGCCACACTAGCACCTCAAACACAATGAAGTTCAAGCTTAACATGCCCCCCCCAACCTGATTTTCTCCAGGCTTTGCCATCCCAGGAATCCCCACACCCAGCTGTTCACCCCGGAAATTTAACAATCCTCCTCTGATACTTTACTTCAGTTGACTCCTCACAGTGAAGCTAACAGGAAATCCTGTTAATTCTTTGTCTAGAGGATAGCTCAAATCCATCGCATTTTCACTACCACTATCTTAACACTCCAAACCACCACCATCTCTTGCCTCCATGAGGTGAATCACCTCCTAAGCGGTCCCTCGGTTTCCACTCTTGGCTCCACCAAAAGTAACACAGGCTGAGTCCCTAACCTGAAAATTCCAAATGCTCCAAAATCATCAACATGAAGCTCAAAGGACATGTTCATTGGAGCCTTTCGAATTTGCGATACTCAACCTGTATTAAAACAAGCTGTATTTTATCGGTCCTCTCCTTTAAGCCCATCGATGTATTCACGGAGCCCTCAGAATACTTGCATAAAAAGCCTCGCACCATCTGATCCCTGCCAACCCGTTACTCAGGAGTCTAACCACACCAACCTCCTTTCAATTCCTGAAACATGCCAAACTTTTTCCTGCCTCATGACTTTTTAAAACAGGTTCCTTCTGCCTAGAATACTTTATCTCTTCAGTCATTCCACAGGACTCCATTCTCTCAGTTTTCTATTAAAGTCCCTCCTGCAGAAAGGCCTCCTCGATGACCTCCTTTAGGTAGCTGCCATCCTAAACTTGATTATTCTTTCTCATTGTACCTCATTTCCTTTACAGAACATAAATCTATTTCTAATCATACAGGTGGGTCATCTTCATCTGTTCCCCCTATTAGAATAGAAAGCTCCATGAGGGCAAGAGCCATGTCTACTTTATTCACCAACATATACCCACTACCTAGCAGTGCTTGTCAGGCATTCAATGAATATTTAATTACTGAATTACAAGACATAAGTTACTCAGCACTAAGACTGATTTTCAAAGGTTTGATTTCTTGCCAGTCCACAAATTTTCATTTGAGCCATAACATGATTGCTACAAGTAACAGTATATATTTTCACACATTTTTGTGGGAAAAATAATTTCTGGGCTCTTTCTTGGCTAGCTTTCCAAAGGAAATATGTCGCATTCGGGAATATGTACTGAGTTACCAGTAGGAATCAGACAGAAAACAGACACAAAGACTGAAGAAAAAAAAAAAAAAAGACACCATCCTCAAGAAAGAAACAGAAACATAAAAACCATAGAAACTGTCAGTAAAGTGGAAGAGCCCAGTCTTCAGACTCCAATTCCACCTGGAAATTCACACTCTTTAAGAAAAAGCTTAATGTCCGCTGCTCCAGGTCTTTCTGACCAACACCAAGTATTTCCTCTGCAATATCCTCCAAGCTCTGTAATTAAGGTACATCCTAAAGAAGGAGAAGGAAATTCACCACGTGGAGAAAACAAAGGCACACGTTTTTTTTTTTTCTTCCTTTACCAGACAAAGCAAATGGGTGGCTGGTGGACCCCAAATCTCATTTCAATCTTGTTGCCATGGAACAACTGAGGGCCTGATAGCTGAAGGGGCCATAAAGGCCTCCCAGGCACAGCTGTTATTTTCATGTATGGTAATTTTCAAGTTGGATGTTTACTTCTTGAGAACTGTCCTATAATCGTAACAAATAAGAATTCTAATAACTCAGAAAGCTCAAAGTCATAATTCAAAAAAAATCACTGTGGGAATCATACCAAACCCTGATGATACAACTATAAAACTCAGATACTGATTCTGAAGAGATAGGCTATGTGTCTCAAAAATATAATTAAAAAAGAGAAAAATGTAAGAAAATCTACCAAAATAAAAATGGAAACAAAGTTGATACTACTCTATAAAATTAAAACTAGCTAGGTCATGTACTAATCATATAAGAAAATAACCTATTTTAAAATGTACCCCAAATAAATACGAAATTTGAAAGATATACAGTAGGACTAAGAACCCAAATCACCTATCTTCACCTCAATAGGCAAACCTGAGTGACTTGAGATCAAGAGTAACAAGAGAGCACTAACAGGTCAGACAGATCCCTCTCATTAGAAACCTCATTATCGATATATGAGCAAAGGAAAAAAGTCTATTGGGATTTAATGGCTTATTTGTCACCTATTTCCACACGCTTATAAGGATCTCTCTCCCACACACACACATTTTCATTACAAATTATTATACGTGCAATTATTCTATCCATGAATTTCTTACTTTAACATTAGATAAAGAAAACCACTTCACTAGAAATAAAAAGACAAAAACAGAGATGTAGGGTCAGAGGAGGGTTTTAAAAAGGCAAATCCCCTGAGGATTTTGCCATGGGGTTTTCGGAGAAGTAAAGGAAAGGAAGAAGGTGAACTGCTAACAATGGAACTATATTCCTCATCTCTGAGAATGGGGAGGCTTCACATGAGAAAGAGGGACTACAAGCATGGGCAGTTAGTATGGGTAGAGCTTCAGTACTAAATCCTGGGTCCTGGGGTGGAAGACTGGGAAATGCTTACTGGGCTATGTTGGCTGGATGAAACAGAAATCGCCCAAAGCTTTTCCCAAAATGTCAAAAATCTTTGTGTATGTCTCCACTGTAACCATTAAGGTAGAGGAGTTAGTGAAGGTTGGAAGATTTGCCAAACATGTGCAGAGACGATCAGAACAAAAGGTGGGGCGTTTGCAGAGAGGACCAGAACAAACCTCGGGAAGTTTGCAATCTACCATAAACAACACAAAGCTAATGAATTTACTTAAAATTTCAGGAAAGATACTGAAAATATTCTTTTAAGCAAATAAAGATTTAATAAATATTAACCAGTGACTTTTATTCTGATATTATAAGGATTAATATAAATAAGACAATCTTTGCTTTCAGAAAGGTTATTGTCAGTTGGAAAGAAAAGTAAGTAGAGAGACGATCACAAAACAGGACAATAAATAATAGCGGTCAGGCCAGTCTGGGTAACACAGTGAGACCCTGTCTCTATAAAAAAATAAAACAATTAGCTGGGTGTGGTGGCACAGGCTTATGGTCCCAGCTACTGCAGAGGCTGAGGCAGGAGGACTGCTTGAACCCAGGAGTTTGAGGCTGAAACGAGCGGCGATCCTGCCACTGTGCCACTGTACTCCAGTATGGGTGACAGAGACCGGGTCTTTGAGGGAAAAATAATAATAATAAAAGAGGTTAGGACACTATCTATGAAAGCATATAAAAACATAAGAACACAAAACCCAGCTTGGGGGGAATGAAGGAAAGCTAACTGAAAGAGAGGTAATAAAAATTTTAGTGCATGTAAAAATAGATTTTTATGAAACGAATTGTAACCTCCTCAAACCTCAAACCTCCCTCCATGAGGAAATTATATTCCTTCATTATGCACACACGTATTTTTTCCATTCAACAAAAACATTTAACATTACAAGCACATTTCATACAATTTTGATAGATGCTTTCGAAGATTTTTAAGTTAACCAGGAAAAAGTTATCTAAACAGAAATACTAAAATAAGTATTTCAGGTGCTATTAAGGGGATCTGAGCAAACTGCTATAAGAACAAAGGGACAAAAAGCCTAAATAACTCTTAGGAGGGATTGGGCCTTACTCACCTCTGAAGCTGCAGGCCCTAACACAATGGCAAACACACACATATATATGAGGTGGGGTGGGCACAGAATTAAATCAGTTGATTTCCCAAAACATAACTGTGTCAAGACCCACCTGGATCTTAAAAGGATGAAGCAGGAGTTTACAGATGATGGGTAGTAGAAGTCTGATGGAAGATGAAACGCCACATGCAAACGCATGTATTGGCAAAAAGACCTGAAACATCTGGGTAAGTGAAAGAGTGAAACGGTCAAGGAGAGGCAAAAGATGAAAGATGGGATGAAGGGGCTGTGGACATAAGAAATGATGAGAACTGAGGCTACGTGAGGAGGGCAGAGTTGGATGGCAAACGGTCTCATATATATACCATTCAATTTTTTTTTTTATTTTTACACAAAAGCAATTGAGATTCCAAAATGGCTTTGTTTTAAATGGGGGTATAATACAAGGTTTGTTTTTTAAGGAATATAACTCTAGAAATGTGAAGGATGTATCAAAGAGAAACAAGACTGGTGGAAGGAAGACCTTCTGGCTACTGTGTATATATATTCTGGACTAGTCCAAGTTCCATTTGGTCTGTGAAACCTGACCAGCCCAGCTCTTACTGGCCAGTGCTCCCCACCAATCCCCGCCCCATCCCCCCAATAACCACTGTCAATCTCTGTAACAGTGACAGTTTGCAAGACTATATCATTTAACACAAACTTAGCCACCTAGTAGGTGCCTGAATACCTGCTGAGGAAATATGAAATCAGTTATGTAATTACTACTCTTCTCATGCCACCCATCCTCCACTTTATCATGCCCACAGAGCTGTCACAAAAGAATTAGGGCCAAGGAAGTCACCAAAGACTGAGACAACTCACTATGTTCTTCCAAGTTTTCACTTGTGCCTCTAGTCCTTTACTCAGACCCCACCTGGCTTTCCAAACGGCCAGTTCAGCCTCACCCTCCTCCTATTTCATTCTTTCCTTCCTTTTTATTTCTATCCATCCTCTAATCTTAATGATGTACACATGTATCTACAAAACAAATCTGTTAAAGGTACAGGAAAAAAAATTCTCCTGTTTGTAAGCCACCTTACCCAATTTCTTTTAACTGGCTATGTTTAGGTAAATATCTGAGTCAAGGCTGTTAAAAGAGAAAGAGTTATGCTTTCATTTGATTTCAGTATTTTATTATCTGAATATTTATTACATGCAAATATCTAACGTATATTTACCCTCCAAATAGTTGGTGATGAAAGATCCAGCATAAACTTCTATTCACTTATGGTGGGAGCTAAACACTGGGTACACATGGACAGAAAGATAGGAACAATAGATACTGGGGATCCCAAAGGAAAGGGGAGGAGATAAGGCTGAAACACTACCTACTGGGTACTATGCTCACTACACCTGGGTGACAGGATCAATCACACCCCAAACCTCAACATCAGGCAATATCCCCATGTAACCAACCTGCACTTCTACCTTCTGAATCTAAAATAAAAGTTGAAATTACATATAAAAAAAGAATAAAATAAATATCATTGCGAAAATAGTTTAATATTTTTCTTGAGAATTTAAAAAAGTCACATGTAATTAGTCCTCTTATAACCAATTTTCACAACAACGCTGTGGGGTGAAAATTATTGTTACTTTAGAGAGAGAAACACAAGAATGTGAGAAACAGATCTGGAAATTCTATCAACAAATTCTACCAAGCAGCACTTCTCCAACCTTTTCTGACCCTCTTATTATCCTCACAACAGAACCGGTGAACCACTTATCCCAGCTGTTTTCCTCCCACTCATCCTATAAAAAGTAAACACACTCCACAGCAGAATGGAAAGCATTACTACTTTGTAATAAAGCCTCAATGAGTTGATCGCTGCCATTGTTTTAAGTCTTTAAGCTATTAATACAACGACAACTATACAACGCCAGTTACTGGAAGGGAATTCAGTACCTGCTCCTCTTCTGATTCATCAAAGGTGTGCAGTACTCCAGAGTGGTGCTGAAGAACACACACCAGGAATCAAGATTCTCAGGGGTTTCTAAGCAGATTCGGCCAGACTCCCCCTAGTTATTTCCAAAATGCTACCTCAATAATCAGAAAGCACGATAAAGGATCCAGAAGGGAAGCGATATTGTGGGGAGGAGGATGAGTGTTTAGTGTAGAAAGGAGGATAAGATAGCCCGAGGCTGATCAACGAGAGATCAGCATACAGTAGGATTAGTCAGGGATGCTGGGAGATGGATCCTGAACAATAGTGAAATTTATTACTGGATTTCAGCAAAGGGCTAAATGTACAAAAGTTAAACTTTACAGACTTTAAACAGAATGCTTTCAACGAGAGACAACATACTTTAAAAAAAAAAAAAAAAACTACCTTCTGGTATGATACCCTGAATCTACAGATTTTAAAGTTGCTTAAGGCAAAACTAAGTAATTTTTAAAAACCGTTTTATGCTTTCAGGTTTTAAAAAAAAAAAAAAAAAGTCGCATCATTTCATAAGGTCTGAGAGGCTCACCAAAACCAAACCTAACTGAATTCTCCTTATGTAAACGAAGACTAAGCCACAAGATTCAATGACCCTAAGCAAATACGCTGCAGAAGATCGTTTAAAAATAGAATACACAAAACTACCACAGGAAACAATTCCGGAAGCGGACTGGGTTATCTTCTGGAAACCCAGCTTTCGTGCTTAAAGACAAACTATTCTTCCCCAAACCAAAGCTCCCGATCCCTAAACATTAAGTTCTCATGTCACTTGCCTATCTGGTGTCCCCACCCCACCCCAATGATAAAAGCTGTAAAATTCTCTTTAAAAACGTCAGGCAGGGACCAGTGTCCGAGGCACGAGGGGTCTGCAGAGGAAGGCGGCGTGGAGGGAAGGAGCCTCTGGGGGTCCGGCCTGGCAGCGCCGAAGCGAGAAGGAAGGGGGGTCCCTGGGGCCAAAGGCGGACCCAGGCTCCCCCTAGCCAGCCGCGCCGGGCACGCTGCTTTTGTTGGGCCGGGAACACGGCCCAACCTGGGGTCCAGGCCCTCGCCCGCCCAGCGACCCTGGCACGGTGCGCCGTTAGTACCCTTGGCGGGCGCCGGTCCCTCCAGCGCCCGGCTCTGACCTCTGCCCACCCCAGTGCTGCCCACCCAGGCCCGGACTCGGCCGCAGAGCGGGGCTTTGGCACGCCGGGCTCCGAAGCTGTGTCCCCACCCGCGTCCCCGGCCGCCCGCGCCCCCACGCCCGGGCTCTCGGGGGCTGCCTCACCTGCATGCCCGGAGCCCCCGGGTCCACCCCCGTGTCCAGGACGGCGATGAGTACCCCCCGCCCGTCATACTCCGGGTAGCGGCAGAGGAAGGAGGCGGCTCCGGTCTCCTTCTTCGGCAGGAGACCGTGAAAAGGGAAGGGCTCCTCAGTCGCAGCAGTGGCCATGGACGCAGGATGGAGGACGAGGAAGCGGCAAACTGCCAGGCTGCGCGCGGACTAGCAGCGCGAGGACACCCGTGCGGCCTCGGGCCGGAGGCGGGGGCGAGGGGCGGGGTCGGCCCCTCTCCCACCAATCCCGACCTGCCAAGGAGCGGTGGCCAATCAGGTACTACTACGTAAGCCAACGGCGCCGCTCTCAGGAGCTAGGCCCGAGTATTGCCCGGGCTGCAGTGAAGGGGGCGGAGTCTGAGGCTATTACTGGAGGGTTCGGATCTCGAACCTGGGGTCCTAAAGAGGCCCGCGCTTGGGGTTTTAGGCAACAGCAGGCCTCTAAGCAAAGAGTCCTGGTGTCTCGGACCGAAACACTCCCCGAGAGACGGGCAAGGAGATAGACCGCCAGCCAGGAATAGTGGGAACCCTTCGCTGGGCAAACGATAGTTTCCAAACTTAAGGTTGTGGATGAAACTTTTCGGTGCGGCTGCTGCAGGGGCCCCAGACCCGGGGTGCTGACCCGAGGCAAGGGAGCCGGCGCACGCACGCTTAGCTGCTAAGGAGCCCGCGGTGTCGGCGAAAGCTCCGGACATGAACTTGGAAGGTCGCAGGTTAAGGGGTGTAGGCTTTGGGTTCCCCTGTGTTGTTATGCGCCTTTGATGGGGGTGAGGTGGTGAGGGGGAGCAATAGGGTGGAGACAGGCAATAGTTTCAGTCAACAGGAAGTGAGTTGTTGGCCATTCCGTCGCCTTTGTAGCCAGTAACAAAGCACGAGACTGAAATGGGCCCCTCCTATCTGCTGATCCTTACCTTCCAGGATTTCTGAAAAACATCTTTTTTTCCCCCCTCTTACACTGAAGTTTCTGATTGCTCTTTACGGCTCTCCACTCAATTATAGAGCCATAATTTGTAGTTTTCCAAACTCACAGTGCCTGCTGTCAGTTGCTGCAAGCTGCGCAGTGGTCCTCTAATGATCTTTATGTCTATGCTCATGCCAGGGTAATCTTAGCCTTTTATTGTGCCAAAGACCCCTTTGACAATTTGGTGAGGCCTGTTTCTCAAGCAGTGTTTTAAAATGCATACAATGAAATATATAGGGTTACCCAAGAAATAAATTATATTTAAATGCTGTTATCAAAAATAGTAAAGGCAATTTTGTTATATAACAATAGCTTTACATGTGGTATATAGTTACAGGTGTGCTTCTTTTTCATTAAATAACAGGAGCTAGGGCCAAGGCTAATAAACTACCATAACTTCAAAACAATGAAGAATAAAATTATTTGGAGATAGCAGTGAAAACTGCACTATGATGAACTGATTTTTATTGGTAACATAACAGCAAATGCTACCCTGGTTTTGCCTACATTCATACTTGATGTGAAAAAAATTAAGAGGTTTGTATCTTTTTTCTACAGAAGTTTTTGAACCCCTTGGATTCTGTCTATGGACACCAAGTTAAGAATACCTGGTATAAAGGAAAGCCTTATGCATGTGGTTTCCAACCCACAGAATTTCAGAGATCCTCCATGAAGTCTCAAAAATTATTCTCATGGCTGTGAGTTTCATGCAATGGTTTCAGCTGATTCCTTGATCATTTATTCAGTTCATAAGTCTTAGAGAAGCATGTTCTCTTTAGTGCAGAGGAAAAAGAGAAAAGTTGAATGTTTTTCTTCTTATTCCCAACTGTTTACCTCTAGAAAAGAATTCAAATTAACACAGAGGAAAACAGAATAACAAACTCGCAGAAGACATTCAATATAGAGCTTACAGTGACAGAATAGATTGGCTCCCAGTTTCAAATGAACCATAGTCCAATCACTTCATTTTACAGATGAAGAAACAAAGTTAACTGTCATGGCTTACAAAACAGGTTAATGAAAACACTGGATATGTCTTCTCACAATCTCTCCCCAGTATGTTCTGCCACACCATGTGCGTGACTTTGCCAGAGTATCACCCAATGAATAAATGGGGAATGAACAAACAGTTCCTTATGAAACCTAAGTGGCAGACTTTTTATTAGACTGCTGTAACCATGTTCTTTAGATTTTTCTTTTCTTTTCCTTTTCTTTTTCTTTTTTTGACGCAGAGTCTCACTCTATGGCCCAGGCTGGAGTGCAGTGTCACAATCTCCGGTCACTACAACCTCCACTTCCCGGGTTCAAGCAGTTCTCCTGCCTCAGCCTCCTAAGTAGCTGGGAATACAGGTGTGTGCCACCACACCCGGCTAATTTTTGTATTTTTAGTAGAGATGGGATTTCGCCATGTTGGCCAGGCTGGTCTTGAACTCCTGACCTCAGGTAATCCACCCACCTCGGCCTCCCAAGGTGTTTGGATTACAGGCATCAGCCACTGCGCCCAGCCAGATTTTTCTTTTTTTGCTTACATATCTCATAAACATGTTCTTTAAAAAATTATGTATCCCTTTGTACAGCTGTAAAATGAAGTCTAAATTTGTCCTTTTTTTTTTTTTCTTTTTGAGATGCAGTTTTGCTCTTCTTGCCCAGGCTGGAGTGCAATGGTATGATCTCGGCTCACTGCAACCTCTGCCTCCCAGGTTCAAGTGATTCTCCTGCCTCAGCCTCCCTAAGAGCTGGGATTAGAGGCATATGCCACCACACCCAGCTAATGTTTGTATTTTTTTAGTAGAGATGGAGTTTCTCTATGTTGGTCAGGCTGGTCTCGAACTCCTGACCTCAGGTGATCTGCCCGCCTTGGCCCCCAAAGTGCTGGGATTACAGGCGTGAGCCACTGCACCTGGCCTGTCATAAATTTTAAAAATTATAAAGGATGTAATTTTTGGCGTAGTATAAATATCGTCTTTCTTTAAGGAAACTTTCATGTTTCTCATGTAAATATACCCAGTTGAATGTAACTCAGATAGCTACCATCAACTATTTATAAAATACCTGAACATTTAAAATCAGACATTTTACATCATTATTTCTTCTGGAAACTTTATTTCCATTCTATACAGAATTTTTTCCCAATGTAATTTGCATTTATGATGGAAAGGCATATTGATAATTTATCATCATCTGCAAAAAAAATATTAATTTTTAAAATTTTCCTGGAAGAAAAATGTTAAACTTATTCTCTTGGGTTATCTTTCAGTTATTACAAAGTTGATTACAACAACATGAGTAAGTCTTAAGCTTTGATTAAAAATTATAGGACAGAAAATTTTTTATTGAAAATAGAGCTCTTAAAAAGATGCTTGGTGTAAATAAGTCATGCTTCCATTAATGACAGGACTAGTTAAAAGGATAAGATTTGTATGTCTGTGTCTCTTGTAAAATTGAATCATTGATTCTCAAGAAGCAAAACCAGGATATGTAAGTATTACATAATATGCCCAGAAAGTGATGTGAACAAAATTCAGACTTAGGTTGAAGCTCCCATTTTAAGGATCACTCATGTGACAAATGTCATCTTTTGCTATATAACCTTTGCTTAAATTGGAGAAAAGATGGATTTAATGAGACAAATGAAAACTGGTTTAACGTAACACACAGCAGAGCATATGCTGTTATGCTTTGGTGTTTGTTCCCTAGCCCTTGTTCCTCATAATAGATTCTGGGATGTTTCAAAAATGCTGTCTTTTTCGCTAATTGTGGTCTTAACAAAAATTGTTCTTGATTTAAAAAAAAAAAGATGAATAGAACTGGTTATTGGACTTTGATATTAAATAGAGTTTTACTGATGGTATTTCAAATTGTCCCTTTATTTGATGCCCCAGATGCTATTACACCTGCAGGTGGTACATAATAGTAAGATTCAGGATGTGTTCCTTTTCCCTAAAAAGGTGCAAAAGATAATCACATCTTTCCACCACAGGCACGCTCTCAGGCAGATAAGCTTAGAAAAAAGTGGATGACTTCAGGCATCTAGAAATTGATTTCGTTGGCCGGGCGCGGTGGCTCACGCCTGTAATCCCAGCACTTTGGGAGGCCGAGACGGGCGGATCACGAGGTCAGGAGATCGAGACCATCCTGGCTAACCCGGTGAAACCCTGTCTCTACTAAAAAATTCAAAAAAACTAGCCGGGCGAGGTGGCGGGCGCCTGTAGTCCCAGCTACTCGGGAGGCTGAGGCAGGAGAATGGCGTGAACCCGGGAGGCGGAGCTTGCAGTGAGCTGAGATCCGGCCACCGCACTCCAGCCTGGGTGACAGAGCGAGACTCCGTCTCAAAAAAAAAAAAAAAAAAAAGAAATTGATTTCGTTGAAACTATCTATTACTTTGTACCAGTTTGAAACCCACTATTTTATATAACCCCTGAAATCTCAATACAGTCATTTACTGTTTTTCTTCAAGCCAAGTATTATACATAATATATGTGCTTACATTTTTTCCTCCTTTGATTTAATGACATTATCACTGGGGGGAATTTTTAATGCTAAGTCAGTTTGTGTGACAGTTCATTGGAAACAAATAGAGAATATAAGTAGAGAAACATGGATAATCTGTAATAATAGATAATAATAAAACAAGGGCTTAGACATAAGAGGAGGAGGAGGAGAGGAGGAGGAGGAGGAGGAGGAGGGGCAGCAAAAACAAGGTCAGTAGGCCTAGGCGTTAGTCACCTTATGGAGGGTAAAGTATTAATAATAGGCTGGACGCACAGCAACTTCTGTCACCCAGCATTGTTCAAAGCAGGAAGCGCTGAGTCAGATGTTTTTCCTATCACCTGCCCCATTCAGGCTGTAATCCAAGGCACAGGTGCGGTGGAAGGCAATAGCTTTCTATGAATCGCCTTCTTTGTAACTATTGCTGCATCCTATCGTTTAGAGAATATTTTAAAATTCAATTTCCCAAGACTAGAGATTGCATAAGCATCCTACATATGCCAGCCTCTGGGCTTTGAAATCTTCCTCAGCATTGCAGCGAGGCCGCACCTCCCGTGGGCGGCTCCCAGCCTGTGATTGATGCGGGAGGGATGCTGGAGCATATCTGTTCCGGGAGGCGGGCAACTTCGTGGACAGCTGTCTCAGGCTCCAGGACTCCCCAGCCGGCTTTGCCAAGTTGGACTGCGTGGACCTCGTGGTGGTCCAGGGCGCTTCCACCCAGCCTCTCTGCCTCTCCTACTTACTCGGGGTCGGACTTGCATCGCGACCTTATGCCTCTCCCAGCTTTTTGTGAACCCTTGACTACCTCACCTCGCGCAGGCACTAACGTGAATCCTTGCTTCTTAGAACCCATCTGTCCCCACCCCAAGGACCGGAAACTAAAATAGCTCATACCAAAGCAGCAGGTTCAGAAGCATGAAGCTTCGCCACTGCTGCCGCCCAAAGGCAAAAGCCGTTGTTACCATTTCTACCAAAGGTAACAGAGTCCAAAAGCCAGGGCGACCTGATCAGCAAAGTTTCAGTCACAAGGCTGTGCCTGGCTGTATGGAAGCCTGATCAAGTAGTTCTGATTTCTTACATGGAGAGCAGGACTGAAAATGTGGGAAATTCCGTCCACGTAGGAAGGACTTTCCGGTGATTCCAGCAAATCGTGACAAATACCCACTTTGCTAACAGATACACCTCCAAACCAAAGTAAATTATACAACATCAAGTTCCAGGTACTTGAGCCTCCAGTAATAAAATGGTAAACTAAGCAATTTGGACCAGGTCTTCTGGTGAAAGTGAGAACTGGACAATGTATGAAAAATATCTGCTTGAAAGATACCTCCCTGAAGGATCAGAGAGCTAACAGCGCGGTGAAGAGTTTGTGTAAAAGACATAAATTCAGAGACTTAAGCTTAACATTTGAGACAGCTTTGCCTTTCAGGGCTTTTGCTAGTGCATAAAGAGGTAGCTGAGAGGCAGATTTTTGTTTGTTTGTTTTTTACAGCCTTGCAGGGCTATGGGTACAAGGGTGGAGGCTAGAGCCTGCCAAGAGTGGGAACAGCATGGAAAACCTGTATTTTGGGTTGAGGCTGCAAAGTCCACACCTGAGAAGTAGGAATAAATTGAAAGTAAACTTCGACTGGCCCCCAGAGGGATATCACATTATAAATAATATTAAATCCTGAACTTGGATCAAGGTGATTATTCTCAATGGTATATGTTCATTGGAATCATCTGGAGAGCCTTAAAAATATTGCTACTTGAGCCCACAGATTCCCAGAATTCCAGATATTCTGATTTAATTGGTCTGGGTTTTTGCCTGGGCATTGAGATATTTTATATCTACCAAGATTATTCTAATGGGTAGCTAAGGCTGAAACCCACTCAGCTAGTGCTACTTGGCAGAAGCAAAAAACTTTAAAATACCTACATTTACTCCATTCAGGAAGATAAAGATATAATTGAGCATTTGGGCAGAAAATCAGAAACTTAAAAAAGACTAAACCAATTTAGAAAGAGCCAAAAGGAAATTTTAGAACTGAAAAATACAAAAGCAAAACAAAATTAAGAACTCAGTTTCTTAATTAAGAATGAGTTTCATAGTTACTGTCATTTAGCCAAAGAGAATTATAGATTGGAAGAAAATACTAAAAAAATACCTGGAGAAATAAAAGGATGAAAAACACAGAAGAGATGAAAAGAGTGATAGATGTAATAGTGGGGAGTTCTAACAAACTTTTAGGAAATGAGAAAGAAAATGCTTTAGAAGCAATAGCTGAAGAGATAATTTATGAAAATTTTCCAAATTGGTGAAAGCCTATATATTCAAAAAGTTCGATGGCCCTAAAGCAAGATAAATTTTAAAAAGCTACATCCAGGGACATCATAGTAAAAAAAAAAAAAAAAAAAAAAAGAAAGAAAGAAAAGGCAAGAGTAGCTGGAGAAAAAAGATTATTTTCAAAGGAGCAGCAATTGATTGACAACTGATTCCAAACAGAAATGAAGAAAACCAGGAGACAATGAGACGACAGCTCACCCATGCTGAAAGAAAATAATTGCCAGCCCAGAATTCTGTAGCTAATGGAAACATCCTTCAAGAATGAGAATGTGATCAAGTGATCTTCAGAGATACAAAGGCTGAGGCCATGTGTCACCAGAAAGGCAGCAAAAAATAAATACTAAAGGATAGTCTTTAGGCAAAACAAAAATGGGCTGGGCGCAGTGGCTCACACCTGTAATCCCAGCACTTTGCGGGGCTGAGGTGGGCGGATCACGAGGTCAGAAGATTGAGATCAGCCTGGCCAACATGGTGAAACCCCATCTCTACAGAAATACTGAAATTAGCCAGGCATGATGGCAGGTGCCTGTAATCCCAGCTACTTGGGAGGCTGAGGCAGGAGAATCGTTTGAACCTGGGAGATGGAGGTTTCAGTGAGCCGAAGTCGTGCCAGCGCACTCCAGCCTGGGTGACTGAGTGAGACTCCATTTAAAAAAAAAAAGACTCAGACACCCCAAAAGCTATGTCAAATTTGAATCAATTTCAAAATGGCGTCCCTTATTGTCAGTTAATGCAAGAAAATTTTTAAAATGCCTTCCTAGGCCAGAGATGGGGAGATGTACTTTTAGCATTATAAGGTTAGGGTTATTACTTTACACAAAAAATAGCCAATGTTATGTAAATAAGAGAAATGTGATTTTTTTCATACAGGAAAAATAGGTGCTTTTGATAGGAAATTAATACTTGGAGTGGTGAGGTGTGTTTAATTTCAGGTATCTCACAAAACACCGTGAAATCTCTCACCATTTTCCTCTAATCTGTGGGACCAGAGCTGCCTTTTCTCCCTTTCTCCCCAACGGCTCTGAACGGCTGTCCCAGGGACCAGAGGCTCACCCTTTCCTCTGCAGAACCAGTAGAAACTGGGCAGAACAGTGAATTCATTTACTTCCAGAGGACACTAGAGACTGTAGGTTGAAAGACATAAGAGAATTATGTGGCAGATGGCCTTGATTCTTTGTGTAGGGCAGATGGTATGTACGGGGAAACACAGAGGCTTAGGCAGGGGCTTCCCTTCGTGGGCAGCACAAACAGATGCAAGCTCAATCCTGGGCATGAGGCCCACTTCTATGCTCCTCTCTGTTGCCTTCTCCAGTTGTGAGACATTCACTGGAATTTTCAGTAAATAACTGCTTGGGACCTCTGTCAATCAGGGATAGTCCAGGCTATGCTGTGGCAGAATATAAGCCCAAATTCCGGTGAGCTGAAGAACATTGCCCATGTCTAGTCATGCAGCATCTCTGCTCCGGTTGGCTGAGAGCTCTGCTCCAAGTTGTCACAGCCTTGGATCCAAGTAAGGGCTGCACTGTCTGGAATGTAGCTGGTCACCACGGCAGGAGAAACAAGAACATGGGGAAACAGGCATCAGCTTACAGACCTTCCATCACTTCTGCTCACATTTCATTAACCAAAGCAAGTTTCATGGCCATGGCCAAGTTCAAGGAGGCAGAGAAGTGCAGTTCTATCATGTGCCCATGAGGACAGTCTTAATCCATTCAGGCTACTATAACAAAATACCGTAAACTGAGTGGCTTACAAATAATAGAAATTCATTTCTCACAGTTTTGGAGGCTGGGACATCCAAGAGCAAGTTGCAGGCAAATTCAGTCTGGTGAAGCCCCATTTTCTGGTTCATAGACAGCTGTCTTTTCACTGTGTCCTCACAGGGGAAGGATTAAGGGAGGTATCTGGGGCCTCTTTTATAAGCGTGCTAATCCCACTCTTGAGGGCTCCACCTTCAAATACCATCACTTTGGGGGATTAGGTTTCAACACATGGATTTTAAAGGAACACATACACAGTCCATAGCAGGAACAGTAACTCAGACTTTTGGATGGTCCTGATTGCCCCCACACCCTCACTGGTGTCCACTTTGTTTTCACTCTAGTGAGCATTGGTCATGGAGGATCTGTGAGGTGGGGGACTGGCAGGACTTATTTCCTGGTCCCAATGAATGAGGTGAAGAAACTGGTAGGAATCAGCAGATGGTGACAACAGTGATTCCTTGCTGCCCTCATTGCTCATAACATAAAACAGTCCCACCAGTGCCATGACAATTCTCAAATGCCATGGCAACAACCCAAAAGCTACACCTCTTTCCATGGCAACTACCAGGAAGTTACCTCCCCTTTCCTAAAAAGTTCGAAATAACCCAACCCTCAATTTGCATTAGCCCGCCCCTTAATTTGCATGCAATTGTAAGTGGGTATAAGTGAGTATAAACACAGTTGCCAAGAGCCCATATGCTGCTGACTCTGGGTGCACTGCAAGGAGCAGTGCTGTTCAATAAAAGGTTGCTGATACGACTGGCTTGCCCTTGAATTCTTTCCCGGGTGAAGCCAAGAATCCTCGCAGTTTTGGTGCTGTCTTGCCCTGCATCATCCACAACAGGAAGTGCCCCCCCTCCATGGTTAGTAACCTTGTGTGAACTGCTAGACAGACAGTGGGAGGCTTCTACTCATGGATAATCCCCTGGATAGAAGAAACTACCCCAGGTCATCTGAGAGTCCTATCTTCTCAACTGTATACCCCCTAGCACTTGAGTGCTTCAGAAATAGTGGTTGAACTACACTATGTCCTCCCTGCCCAAAGAACTGTGTTCTACGATACCCAATGATGTCTCATACTGCTTCTAACTCAGAATAGGTTCTCAAATCTTTGTGCAGTCGCACAATTTATTTTAATATCAAATGTTTACACTATTTGTAATTACTGATTGCATAGTCTCTAACTTACTACTTGGTGTTTTTAGAAGTGAGAAAAAAGAATAATACGAAAACAGTATAACATTATGCGTTGTAGTATCATAGAGAGAAAGGAATGCCCAGAAACATTGCAGCTTGAAGAGTGGAAAATTCTCTAGACTTCAATTTTATATCCTTCCAGAAATGTCGTATGCATACAAAGAATATTATATATATATTTCCTCTTTCCTTTTCTACGCGAACTATAGTATACTATACTCACTGTCCTGCACTTTATTGTTTTCTTTGTTTTTTGCTTCACAATATTTGCTAATGAACATTCGTACATAGAATTTCATTCTTTTTAGTCATGCGTACTATTAATTTGTTTGGATATATCTGTATATTTAACTCTATGTGTTTGTTTTTAAATCTCTTGAGAAGCTGGAAATGGGTACCTTCTTGCAAGAAGTGTTGTTTCCAAAACATAAGCCTTTTGGGTAATAAAAGTCTTCATTTACTTTAGTTCTGACATAGTTAGATGCCTGTATATGGCTTAAGTTCCACTGCCATCCTTAGAGGCATGCAACCCACAGTCCCTGCTAAGTGGGCAGGAAGAAAGTAACCCACTTACCTTCTGGCCACAGATGATGGACCAGGAGTAGAGTCCTGACCTGAGGCAGAGAAGAAGCAAATGGGTATGCAGTGTGTGATGGGGGCTTACAGTGAGCTTCTGGTCCAATCAGCTTCTGCTTTTGGGTTGACAGGTGATTCCTTTGTATCCTTACATTTGACACTTTTATTTGACATCATATGGGATTTTCCCTTACTTAAAGCAGCTTTTGCTAGAACAGGGCATATAGTACTTATTTTGTTTCCTTTCAATTCCTGATGTATATTAATCAGCAAAAACATTCTCTCACTGAATTCTATAACAATAAATCACCATGAGGATGGCAGACATGTATTAAATCAGACAGTGAAGCCATTGTTCCAGGTGTAGTTCCTGCCCTGTGGTGTTTCACTCAATGGGCTCATGCCTGGACTTGCCTAACTGGGACTGTTGTCATTTGCTGCCCCTGCATGGGACTTCATAAAACCTGTCCATCTGCCCACATTTGGAGTGTCAGGAAAACTTGCCAGGTTTAGGATTTCAGTAAAAGGTGAATCTCAGTGATGATCCCAAGCATCCTGAATTGAACAAGAGAAGCCAAGAATATGGTAACAAAAGCATCTAGGCAGGAGTTAAAGTGTTTTGTCTTCTAGGTCTAGGTCTGCCACTAATTAGCTACCTGACCTTTAGCAAGGCCTCTGTTTCCTCTGCCATCAATCTGGAAGTTATATGAGTTAAATGAGGCCGGGCGTGGTGGCTCATACCTATAATTCCAGCACCTTGGGAGGCTGAAGCAGGCCAGGAGGCCAGGAGTTCAAAACCAGCCTGGCCAACATAGTGAAACCCGTCTCTACTAAAAATATAAAAATGGATGTGGTGGTACACACCTGTAATCCCAGCTACTTGGGAGTTTGAGGCATGATAATTGCTTGGGCCCGGGAGGGGGAGTTTGCAGTGAGCAGAGATCATGCCACTGCACTCCAGCCTGGGTGACAGAGTGAGACTCTCTCAAAAAAAAAAAAAAAAAAGAGTTAAATGAGAAAAAATAGCTTCCACGTGCTAATAACTATTTGCTGTTAAAATTTGGCTGTATGCATAAAAAAGGACGAGTTCGTGTCCTTTGTAGGGACATGGATGCAGCTAGAAACCATCATTCTCAGCAAACTATCGCAAGAACAGACAACCAAATACCTCACGTTCTCACTCATAGGTGGGAAATGAACAATGAGATCACTTGGACACAGGAAGGGGAACATCACACACCGGGGCCTATCGTGGGGAGTGGGTCGGGGGAGGGATAGCATTAGGAGATATACCTAATGTAAATGACGAGTTAATGGGTGCAGCACACCAACATGACACATGTATACATATGTAACAAACCTGCACGTTGTGCACATGTACCCTAGAACTTAAAGTATATATATACAAAAAATGTGGTTGTATGTAGTGGAGACTCAATAAACAAAACCAAAACTGGTCAGATTTAGCATTCCACCACCTCAAGTTAAGACTTACTAAAGTTACAGAATTTTTTTTAAAAGAGGACTTTTTAGTTTGCAAGAAATGTTTTTAAAAATCAGCTTAGCCATATAGTAAAGGGACCTTGTTTTCTTGAGGTAAATCATCAAAATTTACTTCATAATTTGTCAAATATTTTATGGACAGATACGTTTATACTGTTTTTAGAATCTAATTTTTTAAACAACATACATGTCTGATCTTGCAGCACTATTCTTTTTTCTTTAATAAAATAATGACAGATAGAGAATTGGTTATAAAAATCACTTTGTGTGTGTATTCATGTGAACTGGGATGGTCACATTTTGGGGCGCCAGATAGAATTCTCTGAAGTCTTCTAAAACTGACTGTAAGTATTCATTTACAACAAGCCAATTCTCAATGAATTCATAAAGCTGTTTTTTGGTGTTTTGGGGGTGGTTTGGGGAAGATAAAAGGAATTGGGAGAAGGTAGGAAGGAAAGAGAAGAGGCTTTATAAAAAATTAAATAATTAAAATTTTTTAATTAATTGATTTCTTGAAGATTTTGTACACATTTTTTAAAACAAAATGTTTAACAAAATTACATTATATAGGCATGTGTGTATACAGTATACAATATATAAAATACACTCACATTTACACATGCACATGCAGACCCTATACACATTTTAAAATCAGCTGCAGATATCTATTACTTGAATGCTAAGACAAATATTTCCTCAACTAGTGTCTCCAAACCTGTCCAAAGATCTGAATCACCCAGCACTCTTGTTAAAAATACAGTTTACCTTTGGGAGGCCGAGACGGGCGGATCATGAGGTGAGGAGATCGAGACCATCCTGGCTAACGCAGTGAAACCCCATCTCTACTAAAAAAAAATACAAAAAACTAACCAGGCGAGGTGGCGGGCGCCTGTAGTCCCAGCTACTCTGGAGGCTGAGGCAGGAGAATGGCGTGAACCCGGGAGGCGGAGCTTGCAGTGAGCCGAGATCCCGCCACTGAACTCCAGCCTGGGTGACAGAGCGAGACCCCGTCTCAAAAAAAAAAAAAAAAAATATATATATATATATATACACACACACACACACACACACACAGTTTATTTACCTGGATTCCAAATCAGACCTATGGAATCAGAAGCTCTTGTAGAAATGCATCATAATTTGTGTTTTAAACAAATATTCTGGGTGATTCTCGTCATCAGGAAGTTAGGAGAACACTGAGCTAAACTATTTATTTGCTGTACTTAGTTCCGATATAGCAGCGCAGTACAGAGAATTAAAACTGGGAAGTTTCTCTAAGATATTTTTATGCCATAGGGCAGTGTGCCAATTGTCAGCTTCCTGCCTCTCCCCTTCAAATTCACCTTCTTTGCTCTGCTTTTGATACTGGAGCTGGACCCTGTACACTTGTCTCCCTTCCCAGATGGCACAAGGTTAAGCTTTACGCACTTTTGACTTGTGTTTTCTCTAATTTAACACCTCTTATTTTCTTAAGAATCTACTAGGATGAAGTTCACCTTTGAAACTGTCTGTTCAAGGACCTCCACAGTGCTGACTCCGAAAGCTGAGTCTCATCTTTTTACTTGACCGTTGTCCATAGCATTTGACATAGTTGAGTGCTGCTTCTTCCTTGAGAGACTGTCTTTGGTTTTGAGAACACTGCTGTCTCCTGGTGTCTTCCTGTTTCGTGGCTTCAGCCTCCTTTGCTAGTTCCTCTTTTTTTTTTTTTCTGACCTCTGAATGTCAGCATGATCTAGGACTCAGTCCTTGAATCTCTTCTCTTTTCTGCCTACACTTACGCCTTTGATGATGAAATCTAATTGCATGGCTCTGAGTACCATCAGCATCCTGAAGATCGTAAAATGCAAGTCTCCAGCTCGATGTCTCTCCTACATTCTAACTCCTGTTTGATATTTCCACTTGGATGTCTAATAAGAATATCACACTTCACATGCTCCAAACTTAACTACTTGTCTTCTCCAGATCTTTTCTTCTTCTAGTATTCCTCTTCTCAATTATAGGAAATTTTAAAGCTTCTAGTTGCTCAGGCCAAAAATCTTGTCTTCTCACTCTCTTGCCATCCATCCAATCCATCTGCAAAACCTGTTAGCTTGATCTTCAGAAAAAGGTCAGAATCTGATTACTTTTCATCACCTCCACTGCTAACGTTTTCATCCAAGCCAACACGACGTTTTGTCTGCATTATACCGGAGCCTTCTCTATCAGGATAGTCTGGGTTATGTTGTAATCAAAATGACCCCCCAAATGCCAGTGACTCCAAACCATGTGTTCTCTCTCTCTGGCATGATCATCACTGATTTATTCCCTGACATCTTCTGTCCAGGCTCTGGCTCATGGAGCAGCTGTAGACTAGAACATTGCTAGACGACCATGTGGTTAATGGAAAACAGAGCATAGTGAATGATATAGTGCTCTGAACACTCTGCCTGGACCTCCAACATGTCCCTTCTGCTTCCATTTCATTGGTGAAAGCATGGACATGCCCGAGTTAAACATGACAGGGAGGTACAGGTGATCCTTGTTAGTCACAGTACTTATATTCTATAAGGTTGTAGCAAATACTGAATTAGCAAGTACTGAAACATTGCTCCCACGCTAGGAAATACAGGATCAGGTTCCTGTGAGCTTCTGGCTGAAACATTTTTGTCAACTGAAATGCCATCCTGTTAGGTAGGTTTATTTGCCAGCTACGTTGTAAAACAACCAAGCCTCACTGATGTTCAAAACCTGTTCTTCCACACAATCCTTTTCCTGCACAATACTTAAATACTTAGCAGGCATTTTTAAATATATATATTGAGGGAGTAGAAAAGATATCAGCCTTATCCTGGGACTGAGTCAATGGCAGCTTCTTGTTCCACAGGGTTGGGGAAAACTATGTGGAAATACAAGTTGTTTGGAAAAATCCAGGTGGCATTGCTTTGTATGTTGTGATGGGGAGAGGGCTGAAGTGAAGTGTGAAAGCCCCTCACACCCTCCAGCTCACCTCAGACTGTGTCCTGGAACCCTGGGCAGAGAAGCCCCACTCATACTCCTGCCTCTTGGGATTACTGGTGGCCGTGTAGTGATGGAGAATGAAAAGTAAGAAGAGCATGCCGCCTGGCATGTGGGTGAAGATGGCGAGCTGCACTGTTGTGGTTGTCCTGGTCAGCTCTGCTGGGCACTGACACTGTCTGAGCACACACTGGAGGCAGGATACCTGGACAGCATCTTTGAAGGCCAACTGAATCCCAAGGGAGGCACTTCGGCCTCGTGGTCAAATCAGAGTGGCCTTTCCAGCCCTGCTACCTCACCTGCTCCAGCAGAGGTTTTAAACATTCTTCCTCAGCCTCTTGATCTGCAGACCCTGCCTCAGCTGCAAGTTCAACATCTCATGCCATCTGGCCTTTTGAATGAATGAGTGAGCCAGCCAGTAGCTGAGAAAGGTTTAACATTTTCCTTGTCTTAAGGAACATGACATAAATGTCTTTGGCTTTCAGCCTCGCAACAATGCTGTCCACATGCTTTTTAAATCAGTGGTTATCTCATCAATCCATGTTTTCCATAGTGATATGGTTTGGCTCTGTGTCCCCACCCAAATCTCATATTGAATTGTAATCCCTTCATGTTGAGGGAGGGATCTGGTGGGAGGTAATTGAATCATAAGGGCAGTTTCTTCCATGCAGTTCTTATGATAGTAGTGAGTTCTCAAGAGATGTGATGGTTTAAAAGTGTGGCATTTCCTCCTCTCCCACTTCCTGCCACCATGTAAGACATACCTTGCTTCCTCTTAGCCTTCCACCATGATTGTAAGTTTCCTGAGGCCTCCCCAGCCACGTGGAACTGGGAGTCAATTAAACGTCTTTTCTTTATAAATTACCCAGTCTCAGCTAGTTCTTTATAGTAGTGTGAAAATGAACTAATACACACAAGTTTATCATACACTGTAGACATAACTCGAGCACTTTCTGGAGTGGCCTTGTATACAGACTGATGAATTTCCACTTCCTTTTCCTGGATGTACCATACTGTTGATTCATTAACATTGAGGTTGTGGCCAACAGCACTGAACTCATGCCTGAATGAAGTTTCTCTGTGTGTTTTCTCCATAAGAGCACATTACAGTCTTCTTGTGCTTAAGAACGGTAGGCAGCACTTCTACTTGGGGGCCATTTTAAACAGCACAATTACCAACAAAATGTGCAAAAAAAAAAAAAAAAAAAAAAAAATGCAAAAACAAAACAAAACAAAAAACTTTGGCATTAAATAGAACCTGAAAAAGATGTGGATTGTTTTCCTGCTTTCCTTTTTGGATAGCTTGTTGTGAGTGTGTAGGAATGCAACTGTGGTTGCCATGAGGCTTGCATATGAGCCTCAGAGCTGTAATAGCCTATTTCGAGATAACAACTTAACTTGAATTGCATGTGAAAGCTCTACGTGTTTACTCCCCCTACCTTGTGTTATTGATGTTAGAGTGTATTTTTATATTGTGTACCTATGAACAAGGTTATAGTTATTCTTAATAGTTTTAACTTTTAACTTTAATACTAGAGTTAAAAGTGGTTTACACAGGGCCCTGTGAGGGAGAATTAAATTCAGATCACAACTGGGATTCAGACAGACATCGCTGCATTTGTAGCACTAATATAAGCGAAGGAAAGAGAGTGATGATGGGCAGCATGTGGTCTACTATGGAGTTAGAAGGGAAAGGGGAGAACCAATCTTGCAGGTTACCTTGAGCCTTGCTCAGAGTGGAGGCAGTGGGTGGGGGTGATTGGCCCATGGATCGCTGATGTGTGCTCATGTTGAAGAGTGGGATTCCTCCACTGTCCTGTCGGAGTAGCCAAGGAAGGCCTTCCGCTTCCAGTGGGAATGAGACATGATGACCTTTACAGTTCCTTCTAACTTTCAGAGGTTGCACACTGCAGTGGTTAAGTGCACAGAGTGGAGTTAGCCTGGCTGGGTTTGAGTCCTGGCTCTCTCACCTATCAGCTCTGTGACTTGGGGCCAGTGACTTAACGTCTCTGTGCCTCAGTTTCCTCATCCAGAAAAAAATAGAGATGCTAATCCAACAATAATACCAATTCCATAGGGATGCTGCAAAAATTAAATGACTTTGTATAAAATATTTAAAACTATCCCTAGCACATCATGAGAGGCAGAAAAGCCTTTTTGCTTAAACGGCTGTGATATTTACAACAGGCCACGATCGATAACTGCAAATCTACATATTGTAAAGAAGCAGGCTGTCCTGAGAGTAAACTTTTAAAATATGTGTTCAGTTTTACAATTATAATTGCACTATAGTTATCAAAAGCAGGAGTACACATTTCTTTATTCTTTTATTGATATACAATTTGGTTCAATATTTATTTTTTGTGTATAATTAAATCCTAGAAAATGCATCTTCAAAGCAATTCATTTAGATTTTTTTTACAATAGCATTGGCTTTGCAATAGTGCCACCTTCTGGTTGAATTCCTTATTTACAAGCCAGCATCTTGTCTAGACTTAACCTACTGTGCTTGGTAAATTGTGATTTTGTTCTAGGAGATACTTGAGTGAGGCATGGTAAACCAGTCCCAGCAGACCACTCCCTGAAGATGTTGGCTTGATATGTGCTGGAAGATGAAAAAGCATACAGAATGCAGGACAACATAAAGAAAATAGAACCAAGAAGTTATGCTAAACATATAAACAAACCTAAAGTATGGATTGGAATGCTGTTTTCTTTGGACTGATCAATGCTCCTTTGGAAATATACAATGAAGCTGGATAAGTTGCAGAAAAGGTCAAATAAAATGATTGTGTCCAAAAGACTAGGGTTTTTCCACAATTTGGAACAAACAGACAGAGGCAATGCAGTGTTTTGTGACTGTTCTGAAAAAGTAATTATGATATTGTGGGATGAAGAAGACTCTCACAGTCAAAAGTTATGAAAGAGAGCCACATTCTACAAATTATAGCAAATTTGGGGACGTATTAAGGTGAAGGGAGAAGGAAAATAAAGTGCGAACATACGATATACTAGGTATTTTACCTATATGATCTAAATTTGTCTAGACAACCAAGCCTTACAGCTCGTCTTATCATCCTTTCAGATATCAGAAAACAGAAGCTCAAAAAGTTAAGTATGTTGCCGGGTGCCATGGCTCATGCCTGTAATCCTAGCACTTTGGGAGGCTAAGGCGGGCAGATCACCTGAGGTCAGGAGTTCAAGACCAGCCCGGCAAAACCCCATCGCTACTAAAAATGCAAAAATTAGCTCGGCATGGTGGCGGGCACCTGTAATCCCAGCTACTCCAGGCTGAGGCAGGGAGAGCTGCTTAAACCTGGGAGGCAGAGGTTGCAGTGAGCTAAAATTGCACCACTGCACTCCAGCCTGGGCAACAGAGCAAGACTCTGTCTCGAGGGAAAAAAAAATGCTACTATCTTAGTCAATTTCATAGAATAACTGACAACTGTGTCTCTGATCCCAAAAGCCATGCTGATGCCAATGTACCATATGTTCCCCCATTTTCATTTTATTCTAATTAAATAATTTTTATTTATTTTGAGACAAGGTCTTGCTCTGCTGCTGAGGCTGGAGTTCAGTGGTGCGATCATAGCTCACTGCACCCTCAAACTACTAAGCTCAAATGATCCTCATGCCTCGGCCTCCCAAATAGCTGGGACCATGCCACCGCGCCTGGTTAATTTATTTTATTTTATTTTTTGAGATGGAGGTCTCGCTTTGTTGCCCATGCTGGTCTCAAACTCCTGGCGTCAAGTGATCCTCCCACCCTGGACTCGCAAAGTGTTGGGATTACAGGCGTGAGCCACCATGCCTGATCTATTTTACTATTGTTTTTTAATTTTTAGAGAAAGAAGAAAAAAGAGGTAATATGAGCTAATATCCTTTCAGTATTTACTTTGTACCATGCACTACACTAAGTTCTTTTACACTTATGGTCTCAGTTACATTCATTTATTTATTTATGGAGACAGGGTCTTCTTACTCTGTAGCCCAGACTGGAGTGCAGTGGCACCATCTTGGCTCATTGCAATCTCTGTCTCCTGGGTTCAAACAATTCTCCCACTTCAGCCTCCTGAGTAGCTGAGACTGCAGGCAGACACCACCGTGCCCAACAAATTATTATTATTATTATTTTTTGTAGAGACAAGGTCTCACTATATTGCCCTGGCTGGTCTCAAACTCGTGGGCTCAAGCAGTCCTTCCGTCTTGGCCTCCCAAAGTGCTGGGATTACACCTGACCCCTCAATTGCTTTTAAAGTTATTTATTCAGTTACTTTTCGTCCTTGCCTATAGCCAAAATTCTCACTCCCATCCTCACAGGGTGCAATTCTAAGGAGTGCAGTGCACACTCTTTTGCATGTGTGTGCTATTGGCAAAATGTGTATTGCTGTTGTATGGTCCTTTATTCTAAGTTATGTTTGTTGTATTGTCTTATTTTGCTTCTTTCTTTGTTCACTCAACACTGTTTAAAAAATATGTGTTGTCCTGTGTACACCATCCGACTACCTCCAACAGCTGGCTAGTGCTCTATCATGAGCTTGTGGCTCGGTTTACCTCTGAATTTCCCAGGAACAGCAGAGCAAGGACCGTCCCCACTTATGCTTCATACAGAGCTGGGTGAGAATTCCTACGAGGGTCACACCCAGGATCCGTCCTTGCTAGGCCACCGTGAGCAGTCTACCTGCATTTTGACAGGGACCAGTCTGACTGCTCCCCAGAATGGCTGCTGAGAATCGGGCCAAGGCTTACCAGCAGCACAGGCAATCCTAGCTCTGTGTCTCTCTGCTGGCAGCGAAATTACCCAGTTTTCTAAGTTCTTCCTGTCTGATTAGTCTACAATGAAACCTCATCATTGCTTTAATTTGCAATTCTGATACCCAATATATTTGGAACGTTCTTGATAAATGTAGTGACCCTTTGTTTCCTAGTCAGATCTTTTGTCCATTTGACTTGTTCTTATTGATTTACAGGAGAGTGTCACATAAGGTTCTATTATTCTCATTTTTAGAGATGTAAGAACGGACTCTCAGTGAGGTTCAGTGACTCGTCCAAGGACATCAGAGTAAGTGGTGAAGCAAATGTTTGAATCCAGAGTCATGCCTCTGAAAGCTGGGTATTAGGGAACAACTTGGTGAGTTGTCTGTTAACCTTAACCTTGTCTTTCTTAACCTTGTCCATCAGGTTAAAAAAACTTCAGGATTTTGATTGTAGAGAAAGAAGATGGCTCAAAACAAAAGAGTGAATTTGTCTTTGATCTATTTGATATCTCCTTTGCTTTCTCTCTCTCTCCCATATTCTTCTTTAGGAAATAGTTTATTTTTCATAAATTAAAACCAAAAGTTTAATCACCCACAATTCTATCAGTGCTAGATAAGTACTATGTCATGCTAAGCGCCATCCTCCCTTACCTTGAAAATATGTATAAGGGTCTGGGAGTGGTGGCTCATGCCTGTAATCCTAGCACTTTGGGAGGCTGAGGCAGGCAGATCACCTGAAGTCAGGAGTTCGAGACCAGCCCAGCCAACATGGTGAAATGCCATCTCTACTAAAAATACAAAAATTAGCCAGGAGTGGTGGCGTGTGCCTGTGATCTCAGCTACCCGGGAGGCTGAGGCAGCGGAACTCGGGAGGTGGAGGCTGCAGTGAGCTGAGACCACCCCATTGCACTCCAGCCTGGGTGACAGAGTGAGACTCCGTCTCAAAAAAAAAAAAAACATATATATATATATACACACACACACACATATATATATGGTATCTAGGATGTGCCATCCCCTGTTCTAGAAACCATGGAAAACAAAGAACACAAAATTTCAGTTAGACTGGAGGAATAAGTGTTCAAGAGATCTGTTGTACATCATGGTAAATATAGTTAATAACAATATGCTGTGTACTTGCAAATTGCTAAGAGAGTAGATTTTAAATGTCACCATAAAAAGATAAGTATGTGGGTTAATGCATAGGCTAAAGAGCTTGATTTAGCCATTACTCAATGTACACTTATATAAAAACAGCAGGTTGCATACCGTATAGATACACGCACAATTTTTACTTGTCACTTAAAAAGAAAGACCACTTTCCAAAAAAGGTATTTAAAATTAAGTAATCCAGTAAAGAAAACAGAATTTTAAAGGCATTAGAATATTTTAAGGAAAATTTAAGTTCTAGTTTGGAAACTGTTATCTTTGTAAATATTATGGCAGTGATAGTTTATAATTCTGTCTCTCTACTTTTCACTTCCTGATGTGTCCTGGATTCAAATTTCATTGAAATGTGTTGATTATATTATTAAAACTATTAATTTAGAATTTCTATCTTTATTTAAATGTTAAACAAAACTTTGAAAAAAAATCAGTCTCCTATAAGAGTTAGGAATGGTGTTTCATTGCTAATAACAGATCTGAAATAACAGTGGCTTAAGCAAAATAAAGGTTTATTTATTTTTTCTAAAACATTATGGAAGGCCAGGCATGGTGGCTCACGCCTTTAATTCTAGCACTTGGGAGGGCCTAGGCAGGTGCATTGCTTGAGCCCAGGAGTTCAAGACCAGCCTGGGCAACATGGTGAAACCCCGTCTCTACAAAAAATACAAATAATTAGCTAGGCATGGCGGCACCCACCTATAGTCCCAGCTACCCAGGAGGCTGAGGTAGGAGAATCACCTGAGCCTGGGAGGTCAAGGCTGCAATGAACTGTGATCATGCCACTGCACTCCAGCCTGGGTGACAGAGTGAGACCCCGTTTCAAAAATAAAAATAAAATAAAATAAAATGTCACAGTCAGATGTAGTTGGTTCTCATTGGCATGCTAGTATCAGAGAGTCAGGCATCTTCTTCTGCATTTCTGCTTTGCACCTGGATTTTTATCCTTAAGGTTTATTCCTGGGTAACAGAGGCCACTGGGGCTCCGGCCTTTTATATCCATGTTTCAAGAAGGAAGAAAAAAGAAGAGAGGAGGAGAAAACGGATGTGCTTGTCAGTTGAGTAAATATTTTAAAATAACTTTCTACTTCTTACACGTTGCTGATCTTCTCTGTTTACAAGGGAGCCTGGGAGATGTTTAGCTGCTTTCACTGACACAATGCAGAGGTTGTTTAATAAGAAAGAAAAATAACTATTGGGTAGGCAACTAGCAGTATCTGGCACAGCTCCTAATTATCTTTTATTCAGTACAAGATCACCCATTGTGAATGTGTACTTAAATATATTGAATAACACATTAAGAAATAAAAATTTTAAGCTGGGCACCATAGCTCATGCCTATAATCCCAACACTTTAGGAGGCCAAGGCAAGAGGATCACTCGAGACCAAGAGTTCGTCACCAGCCTGGGCAACATGGCGAGACCTTATCTCTACAAAAAACAAGCAAACAAACAAACAAACAAAACAAAACAATTAGCTGGGCACGGTGGCTTGTGCTTGTAGTCCCAGCTACTCAGGAGGCTGAGGAGGGAAGATTGCTTAAGCCGAGGAGGCAGAGGTTGAAGTGAGCTGAAATTATGCCACTGCACTCCAGCTTGGGTGACAGAGTGAGACACCGTCTCAAACAAAACAAACAAACAAAATTTAAAGTTCCAAGTATTAAATAAATGTTCAAACCTATAAAAAATCTCTCCCTCATACTACCTGATCTCAAAATCTACCAAACTATAACAATCAAAACAGGATGGTACTGGCACAAACGCAGACGTATGGGCCAATGGAACAGCGTAAGTAGCCCAGAAATAAATCCACCCATGTACGGTCAACTGATCTTTGACAAACTTGCCAAGAACATACAAGGGAGGAAGAATAGTGTCTTTAGTAAATAGTGTTGGGACAACTGGATATTCACACCCAAAAGAATGAAATTAAACTCTAATGTCACACCACATAGAAAAATCAACTCAATATGGATTAAAGAGTTAAATAGCCAATGGGATTACATCAAACTAAAAAGCTTCTGCACAACCACGGCAACACTGATCAGAATGAAAAGACAATGCACAGAATGGTAGAAAATATTTGCAAGCCATACATCTGATGAGGGGTTAATATCCAAAATATATAAGTAACTCAAAGAACTCAATAGCAACATACCCAAATAATCGAATCAAACAGTGGGCAAAAGACCTGAACAAACACTTCTCAAAAGAAGATATACAAATGGCCAATGGGTATATCAAAAAATGCTCAACATCACTAATTATTCAGGAAATACAAATTAAAACCACAATGAAATACCATTTTACATGTGTTAGAAATGCTATCATCAAAAAGATGAAAGTTAGTAAGTGTTGGCAAGGATGTAAAGAAAAGGAAACACTTGTAAACTGTTAGTGGGAATGTAAATCAGTACAGTCATCGTGGAAGACAGTATGGAGGTTCTTAAAAAAATTAAACATAGGATGACTACATGATCTAGCAATCCTACCTTCTGGGTATATATCCAGAGGAAATAAAATCAGTATGTTGAAGAGATATCTGAACTCCCATGTTCATTGCAGCATTATTTATAATAGCTGAAATATGAAATCACACTAACTGTCCGCTAATGGATGGATAAAGAAAATGTGGTATATATATAAACAAGGAAATACTATTCAACCTCAAAATAGACGGAAATTCTGTCATTTGTGACAATGTGGATGAACCCGGAGGTCATTATGCTAAGTGAAATATGCCAGGCACAGAAGACAAATAAAACATGATCTTACTTATATGTGAAATCTAAAAAAGTTGAACTCATAGAAGTAGAGAGTAGAATGGTGGTAACCCGGGCCTGGGGCTGGGGGTGGGGATGGGGAGATCTTGGTCAAAGGGTAGAAAGTTTCAGTGAGAAGGAGTAAGTTTTGGAGATCTACTGTGCAGCCTGGTAAGTACAGTTAATAATAATGTACGGTACACTTGAAAACTGCTAAGAGATATTTTAAATGTTCTCACCACAGAAATGGTAAGTGTGTGAGGTGAAGGCTGTGTTAATCAGCTGGATCTAGTTATTTGACAAAAGCTTCTCCTCCTTTTATTTTGGTAAAAATAATGTAGTGCAATAATTTGTATTCAATATAGCTATTAAGGTTCAACAGTAATGATTATTTACTGCTAAATTCAGATACAAGATATGCATAATTCCCCCACTTCATCATTCTCTTTCTCCCTCAGAAAAACTTATTAACACGAATGAGAATTTCTTTGTTTAAGGAAAACCTTTATTTCCCTCTGACTTGTAAAGCTCAATGACTTTGCCACTGCACTGAATCTTGAGTCCAGTCTCACGATAAGAACCGCCCCCTGCCTCCCCCTACCTCACCTCTCAAACTGCTCCTGGTAACACTTCATTAGGAGCAAAAACTTTCTCGAGACAAATCTCACAAATGATCAAGAGAGTTTCTATTGAGACATATAGATCTCTGATCTAAATGTCCTGAACTCAATGAGTATAGATGCACTATTTATTTTCACTTACTCAGCCTTTCAAAATGTACTTAAAATATCAACATTGTTACAGCAAAGACCACTAGTGGTTTCCTCAATTAATGTCTGGATGCATGAAATTCTTTGTCATACTTTGATACTTTTAAGCAAAAAGGGCATGCTAATTCTCAATTATGGAAAATAATAAAGGGTTTTTTTGAGACAAAAATTTTGAGACAAAAATGGATACTGCAAAAGAGTTAACCAGTAATTTTTTTTTTGTTTTAATGTTGTTGAACTTCTCAATAGAAAAAAAGCAGGCAGAGTTTCTGCCGATCTCACTGTGGGGCACACAGACTGAAATTTAGTCTCGTATTGATATGTAAATATTAAAAAATGCATATGTTTTTTTCCTTTATTCCTTCTCCAAATCTGATGACAAGCAAAGATCTTAAATTGCATGCACATATTTATGTGTCACATGTGAAAACTGTTCATGTCATCTGGATATCAGTCAGTCAGCAAAATGAAAAGTAGATTTGACAGGCCAGATCTGGAGGCTCATAAATGTAGATTTCCTTCAAAGAACAAAGACCTAAGCAGTGTTCCTAACAAGGAAGATCCTGTAGACGTCTCCAGTTTATCTTCTATATTTGCACTTGTGAGATCATTAGTCAACTGCATTATTTATCTCCTACACAAAAGTATTTCAAGGTCTGTGGGAGTTTTCTCCAGTTAAGGTTAATCGATATTTATTACTCTGAGTTTACAGCTTCCCAGATGCTTAAGTTGGTGAAGACTTTTTTGTTTTTAATTTAAGAAAAGAGTTCTTTATTTGTCCCCTTTCAACCATTCTTGAAGACTTGAAGTCACATGACTATTAAAAATGATGAACAGAGAGACTTAGATTTTCATTGAATGTCTCTGAGAAACATCTGCAGCAGAGCATATCATGGTAAAGCAAGAATAAGGGAGGAATGTTAACAGGTTTAGGCTTTGAAACTTAGTATGTTTCCCCTGAACCTTTTGAAAACCCATAAGCTCTACATTTAAACTGAGGAGAATTACAATGTAATTTGTTCAGCTAAATAAATCATTTATACAGGAGGAATAATATTTGTGCTAAGCTCTAATTTACCATGAAACAAAGAGCTAGATTTAATATAATTGTGTTTCTGCATAAAATAAAATCTATACATATATTTTGTCCTAAAAATAAGTTATTAAGGCCGGACGTGGCAGCTCACGCCTGTAAGTCCAGCAGTTTGGGAGGCCGAGGCAGGTGGATCACCTGCGGTCAGGAGTTTGAGATCAGCCTGGCCAACATGGTGAAACCCCATCTCTAGTAAAAGTACAAAAATTAGCCGGGCATGGTGGCACATGCCTGTAATTCCAGCTACTTGGGAGGCTGAGGCGGGAGAATCGCTTGAACCTGGGAGGCAGAGGTTGCAGTGAGCCGAGATCGCGCCATTGTACTCCAGCCTGGGTAACAACAGCAAAACTCAGGCTCTAAATAAGTAAATAAATAAATAAGTTATTAAGCAAGCTTCTGGGCTTCCATGAGACTCTGGGTTGCTACTACAAATGCTCCAGACTAAACTGGATTCCTTTTCTAAAATTGCAGATCAGATTTCCCCACCTTGCCTTTGTATCCTCAGATATTATCTTTTCCAATATTTTCTTCATTGTTTCCCATAAATCAATGATGCAACTAATATGATCTGCAATTTTTTCACCAACAGAGGGAACCATCCACCTGCATTTTTTGCCGCGTCCTCCCGGGGACCCCAGGGCCTCATATCTTCTGTGGATTGCTTTCCGGCTCCTCCTCTGGCTCCTGAACGGGTCCTGCCTCTGTGCTCCAGCTGAAGCAATGCCATTTGTCTTTTCCCCTGCTCTCGCCAATCCTGTCTCCAGCAGGTCCCTTTCAGGATCTTTTTTTGTTGTTGTTATCAGCCAGCTCCAGCAGTGAAGAATATAGATTTTGATGTCTATGCCTGCACTCTAATTCCACTTTGCAGCAAGCCATGGGATTTACTTAACTTCTATATAAAGCTGCTTTAATTTTCTTAAAACTCATGACTTGCATTTAAGTTGATTCTGTCAGTCAACAAATATTCCCTACATACAGCATTTAAACCTTCCTGCAAATGCAATCCAAATGAAGAGTTCAAGTTAAAAGCGGCTTTCAATACACCATCTCAGGAGACTCGGTGGTAGAATCTCATGGGATACAGGCATTCATACACAGTCTGTGGTAATAGTTTCCTGCTGTGGAGACTTTTCAACATCTTTAGATTGAAAAAAACCCATCTTTATATATAAATATTATAATTTTTTGCATGACTTTCAAGGAAAAAGAAATGGATGATATTTTTTATTAGCTCCAAGCCTTAATGGGGGTGAAGTAGTGGAGGAGGTATTTTCTTTGACACAGTAGATGAATTAGGAAAGTGTTACTCACAGGTACATTTAAAAACATGAACATGCGGCCGGGCGCGGTGGCTCAAGCCTGTAATCCCAGCACTTTCGGAGGCCGAGGCGGGTGGATCACGAGGTCAGGAGATCGAGACCATCCTGGCTAACACGGTGAAACCCCGTCTCTACTAAAAATACAAAAAACTAGCCGGGCGTGGTGGCGGGCGCCTGTAGTCTCAGCTACTCGGGAGGCTGAGGCGGGAGAATGGCATGAACCCGGGAGACGGAGCTTGCAGTGAGCCGAGATCGCGCCACTGCACTCCAGTCTGGGAGACACAGCGAGACTCCGTCTCAAAAAAAAAAAAAAAAAAAACATGAACATGCAGAAACTTGCAAAGCAGGTAAATACATAGGAGTTAGAGACTGACAGATAGAGCAAAGAAATGAAAGCAGGAGATAGAGCAAGTGCATTTTTATCTTAGTATTTAGCAAGTATAACCAGGCAGTGCAGGTGACGGCATTGAACATAACGCCGTCATCAGGGTGCTTCAGGATCTTCGTGCTGAGCGAGAGGGAGGAGCACAGCTGTCAGGAACAGCTGGAACAAAATGGTCCTTGAATCACGTGACTACCATGTAACGAGATTGGCATGTATCACTGTTGTACATGATCCTTATTAGACTGTCACCCACAGGTCTTGTGTCTTTTTTATCTTTCACAACTCTTCCTTGCTAGGGATTGCCCTCCCTCTGCCCCAGATTGGACCATTTAACTGAATTCCCCAGGATGCAAAGCTCTTAGTTGAGGATTAAGGAGTGCAGTCACACTCGGAGGCACGCCTTCCAGGGCAGATATCAGCACAGTAAAGACCGTCTTCTTTGCAATTAGGCAAGGCATGGACTGTAGTAATAGCTGCTGCGTGTTGTTAAAACATCTTTGATACAGCAGATTCTCTGATTTTCTGAGCAAACTGCCTTGAGCGGAATAGGTACTCCATAAATATTTATGGTTAATGGTTTCTAGGACTTTCATTATCAATGTCACCTTTGCAGTTCACCATTCTGGCTGGAGAAATGGAAATTCAGAGAAAACAAGCAAGCAGTCCTGTCTTTCCTAGTATGAATATACCTACAGAAATGAGCTAATCATAAATTTCTTACCAGACTGCAATTTCCCAATTGTTTATGCTGAATTCTGTTGAGCATACATATGTGATGACTGCTCAAACGATTCCCTGTGACACCCCCTCAAATGAGAAGGCATCTGTTTGGCCCCAGTTGGGAAAGCATGCTAAAAATGCCTCCACTTTGGCATTAAATCAGCTTATTGCAACAGTGTACACTCCCAAGTAGATGTTTCTTGCTTTTTCCCTTTCAGAGAAGTTATTTCATTTATAATCTATTTCTGGGTAATCCAGGGACTTTACATGTTGCATTTGACCTAAATGCTAAGGTAAGGATAAGTTTCTGCTAGTAAGAAATGATAACTGTGTTTTTTTTTTCTTAGAGTCTCGTTCTGTCGCCCAGGCTAGAGTGCAATGGCGCAATCTCGGCTCGCTGCAACCTCCACCTCCTGGGCTCAAGCGATTCTCCTGCCTCAGCCTCCCAAGTAGCTGGGATTACAGGCATGTGCCACCACGCCTGGCTAATTTTTGTACTTTTAGTAGAGATGGGGTTTCACCATGTTGCCCAGGCTGGTCTTGAACTCCTGACCTCAGGTGATCCACCTGCCTCGGCCTCCTAAAGTGCTGGGATTACAGGCGTGAGCCACTGTGCCTGGCCGGTGGTTGTTATAATTTTAATATAAAGCGATCATAAAGAAGAGTTTCTTAATGTTTGGAAAGACTCCTGAGATAAAAATCATAATGACACATGGATATATTGGTTTAGTAGAAAAATCACTTGTCATTCTAAGCCAACAATATGCTATTTAACAAAATTTAAGCCAAAAGTGGGACTTTCATAGGTGATTTTAAATAATAGTTGAAAGTTTACTTCTAAGCAATAATAATTTAAGCTTCTTATCGCTCCCTAAAGTAATGAAATCACTTATTTAGTTAGGATAGCTAGAACTTCTATGATATGGGTGAATTAACAAGTTATGTTTTTAAAAATTATTTTATTTTATTTTATTGAGATGGAGTCTTGCTCTGTTGCCCAGGCTGAAGTGTAGTGGCATGATCTTGGCTCACTGCAACCTCCACCTCCTGAGTTCAAGAGATTCTCATGCCTCAGGCTCCTGAGTAGCTGGGATTACAGGTGTGTGGCACCATGCCCAGCTAAATTTTGTATTTTTAGTACAGACAGGGTTTCACCATGTTGGCTAGGCTGGCCTCGAACTCCTGGCCTCAAGTGATCCACCTGCCTCGGCCTCCCAAAGTGCTGGGATTACAGGCGTGAGCCACCACACCTGGCCACAAGTCACATTGTAATACTTTAGTGACACACTAGAATTAACTCCTTAATTGATAGCAGCGATGCTGGAGTTTAGTGATAGAGGAGAGTATATGTTGATGTGACAAGAAGAATGTACATGAACATAGTGACATTATAGGTATACACGGTGACTAAAGTTTTGGCAGTGTTGGAATAATAAATATATTCATAGTAGAAGAAGGTCTTTCTCCAAGACAGCCCTGGTAGTCCTCCAATTTTGTTTGCCATCATGAGAACATTTATTACTTTTATACACTGACATAAAACTGAACTCACACTTCATAATTTGGTAGGTGATTTCATGCCCTTTTGTGTTTCTGCTGAATTTAGGGCAGTTACAATTCCCTCCACGGGGCAGCTGTGTTCTCTCAACACCAGGTGAGTGGTCATACTGATGAGGGTTGAGATGTGGGGACCACGGACAGCAGAAAGTAAGCACTCAGGGCAGAAAGCAGTCATCGGTTGGGGAGAGAGAGTGCCTCCAGACAAGGGGAAGCAGCACTGGAGCCTGTGGAAGAACCTGGGAGAGGGAGGAGGAGCTTCACTACAGCACAAGCAGCCTTTGCAGCCAGCGGTGCCTCGGACCATTCCTGATTTCCCTGCCACTTTAGGGGTGTTACCATTATGGCAAGACACCTCAGGACATACCTCTGTTTACTGAAATGTGTGCAACTAGGCTGTGTTACTTAGGAGATTTGTTAAAGATGCAGCGGCTTTCACCTGGTTAGGTGAGAGCTGTCAGCCTCAGAGGGTATCCTCAGAGCTCAGGAAGTATTGAGCTTCCAAAGGTCTTATCAGGGAAGAGATAGAGCAGAGTCAGAGAACTGATGGAACCAGGGAAGCAAGTATCACCAGGGCCTTTTGCCCAGGTCTTGACTCTATGTGTCCACTCAGTAGGTGGGCTTCCTTCTTTCTTATTTCATGCACTTTCTGCACATGACGGGACACGTGTCCACTGAATTCTTGAGTTTTACATGTCATGGTTTCACTAATGAAAGACTGCCCTTTTTTTCTCCATAATCAATTCAAAAGTTTTTTTTCAAATTTTAATGCCAGAGAGGAGATAATTTGGATTTCTGGGTCAGAAAGTCAAAAATTCCAAGGAAATCCCATTGATACAGCCTAGCTCAGGAAGCCAAGCCTGCATAAATCAACTGTGGCCAGAGATTTGGGGTCAGTGAGAGAATGGAGCTGCCATTCTAGCCATGGGGCGAGCAGGCCAGCTCCTCGAAGGAGGGGGAAGCACTGGCAAGAGGCATCACAGATTTCTGGCTATAGGAATAGGGTCAGTCCATTTGGTCATGATGTAGAAAGTTAATTTTTGTTATTACTATTACTGTCATATGAATGATCCCAATTTTATTTTCACCAAATTCTCAGTCCCATCTTTTGTTTCTCTTGTTCTTACCAAAACTCAAGGTGCATAATATGAGCTAAAAAGATATTTGCTAAATTGAACAAGATGTATTTTCATGTCAATTATGACATATACATATTGTTTACCATTTTCGATTAAGAATTACAGAAATTAGTATTCTAAATTTTCTTTCAACATCTGTTACAAAAAGTCTCTTTTGTAAGGAGGCATATTCACTATCCTTTGTATTTGTTTTACGTATACCCATGAAGTTTAGAGATTAAGGAGGGCATCAGCCTACTTTCTTTTTGATATTTACAGTAAGGTGACCTACAGTTTGCAAAGTGGCTATTTTTTCTGTTCCCTGCTGGGCTGGATGGTGGTCCACACAGGGCACCAGCATCACACATCAGGGCTGAATGCCAAGTCCTATGAAGTAGGCTTTAAAGAGAATGGAAAAACAAGGCAGAATCATGAAGAAGAGCAGTCATGGATCCCCCTCCCCACCTGCTTTGTCCAGAGAGAAATGTTCTCAAGTCTGCTGGACACAAAACAGGGGATGAATTTCAGCAGAGTCCCCTTTTTTATGGGATAAGAGTTAAAGCATCAGTAGGGAACACAGCATCTGTTTGAAAACCAGGCAGTCTAGATTTGGATGCCAACTGAAGATAGGAGTTTTTTTGAGGAAACAAGCTGCTCAGAACCTGGTGACTTTGGGGACCTGGGGAAGTGAGGCCACCAGAATTATGGGAAGATGAGATTGGGAAAGGCTCTTGCATGGGGAGAAGAGGATGCTTATGCTACTTGCTTAAGTCAGCTCATTGTCAGGTCATCCAGAGTGGGACATCAGAGTCATGGTGGGGGCTAGGGAAAATAAGGGTGTAGGTGAAAAAAAGACTGCTTCTAAACAGAGGGACCAAGGTGCACTGGATGTTTTCTATTTACCACTCCAGGTCCACTTTCTGTCCTTCTTCATCCTTCTCTTCGCTCTGAGAGAATGACCTTTCTCATTAATGGGTTTCCTTCCTTCCTAGCTCCTAGTAAATGGGAGGCCCTGGCAGAGATGGGATGGAGATAAGACAGGAAGGCCAGGGTATTTATTTCCATAGCTTCACCCTTTAGGGGTATCTGTGGTTGGCTTCATCCTCCCACCAAAAGCTCTTGTTGGTTGTCCCTCTTCTATTGTAACTGTGACTGCTCCCTCTGGTTTCTTCACATTCTCCTTGACCTTACTCCTTTGCCTGTAGTGATAACTGCTGTTGAAGGGGCTGACCCTGAAGGCAGCTGCTGGGCTCTGAGTCACTGTTGTGGGACCTAACTGGCATGTTGCCATGACCTCTGCACCCTTATGGCTTCTACATCTGTATTCTACTTCCCCCATGGTCTTAAAAGTCTTTTCTAAATTAAAATGTCTTTGGTTCTAACTTTAACTTTTTGTTCGTATTTAGTAAGCTAAACTTCTACTGTAAACCTAAAAAAATGGTATTTATTGAAGGCCAACTATGAGTCCAAAAGTATGTTAAACATTTCCATGTATTGTGCCTTTTACTTTTTTCCACAATAACTATGTAAGATGTGTTGTGGGAAGTCAGGGACCCCTAATGGAGGGACCAGCTGAAGCCATGGCAGAAGAACATAAACTGTGAAGATTTCATGGACATTTATCCCTTCCCCAATCAATACTCTTGTGATTTCCTATGCCTGTCTTTACTTTAATCTCTTAATCCCATCATCTTTGTAAACTGAGGACGTATGTCACCTCAGGACCCTGTGATGATTGTGTTAACTACACAAATTGTTCGTAAGGCATGTGTGTTTAAACAATATGAAATCTGGGCACCTTGAAAAAAGAACAGGATAACAGCGATGTTCAGGGAACAAGGGAGATAACCTTAAAGTCTGGCTGCCTGTGGGCCGGCCAGGACAGAGCCATATTTCTCTTATTACCAAAAACGGGTAAGAGAAGTATTGCTGAATTCTTTCCCTAGTAAGGAATATTAATAATTAACAACCCTGGGAAAAGAATGCATTCCCAGAGGAGGCCTCTGAAATGGCCGCTCTGGGGGTGTCTGTCTTATGCAGATGTAGATAGGGATGAAACATGCCCTAGTCTCCTGCAGCGCCCCTAGGCTTGCTAAGATTAGGAAATTCCAACCTGGCAAATTCTAGTCAGACTGGTTCTCTGCTCTTGAACACTGACAGTGTGTGCACAGCAGGACAGGGAAGTTCATTAGTGATTCTAGTTTTTCCCTGACCTTCTGCCTTGTGATCTTTTGTTGCCCTTAAAGCATATGATCTCTGTGACCCACACCCTATTCATACACTCCCTCCCTTTTGAAAATTGCTAATAAAAACTGGCTGGTTTTACAGCTCAGGAGGCATCACGGAACCTGTTGATATGTGATGTCTCCCCTGGACACCCAGCTTTAAAACTTCCCTCTTTTGTACTCTTTCCTTTTATTTCTCAGACCAGCTGACACTTAGGGAAATAGAAAAGAATGTACGTGAAATATCAGGGGCTGGTTTCCCCCAATATGTGGCACCCAACGTGGGAACCTCATGAGGAGGCTCAGAAAGATTGAGATTAAGACACGTGTCTTTTTGACTTGGATACCTGCATGCATAAACACTACATCATGCCTCTTCAACCTTTCATGAAACAGGCAAAAAAAAGCTTACTTTAATTAAAAACAAGGACATAACTAACTCTGTATTTGTCAGTACTGAGCATTGGAGGAAGAATGCTATGGGAAGTCAACGCCAAACAACCACGTTAGAACCAGGGAATTTAAGCTACTCTTTAAAAGATGCGACTTTTTTTTCCAAAAATTATTTTGGGTTTTATCCCTAGATAGAGAGACTTTATTGCTTCTGACTGTCTTGCTTCTATCCTTTCACATATTCAAGTATCTTAAAATTAATCCACCATGGCATCTGAACTTCTTCTTGTTTCTTCATCATAAGCACCCATCTATTTGCCTTTAATTCGATCCCCCATCTCTTCCTTGGCTCTACTCTGCTCTTGTAACCTTAGTATTTCAGATCTCATGTAACAGCCAGTACCTCCTCTAGCTTTTGAGTGAAAGAAGTCACCTCATAGGGGTAGATGTGGTTTCCTTGGCACTGGGCTTGGTTAGAAGATGTTGTTGTCCTTGTAGAAATTAGGATACAGTCCTGAGCTTGGATGGCACATAGTTTGGCTGGAAAAGCATGGGCTGAGTGCCTGTCCCACTTCCCACCTTAGTTGGGTGTCCTTGCTCAGGGCCATACAACTTGTACAACCTTGTATGGTGATCCTTGCACCAGGCAGCCCTAGTTTGGGTCAGCCACCTAACTTTCAGGGTTTCTTTGCTGCTCTACCTCCTATTATATCTATTTGCTTATTTCTCTGAACCTAGAACCTAGTGATCTTGTGAGCAGACCAGGTAGCAAAATGCTCTTGTACTGAAGATTATCCACTAGTCTTTTTCCAGTTGTCTGGTTTTGTTCCTAAACGTTTTTTCATTATGTGCCTGATACGTTTATTATAATTTTCTTTGTATGAGTAAAACAATGGAAACAAACTAGCTATCTGGCTGTTAGAGAATAAGTAAATGATTCACTTGATGTCATGATAAAATAAGAATTTTGAAGTTTTTGGATAATTGTTAATGATAAATGCTAAATTAAAAAAATTCTTTAAAATCTATGTATACTATGATTGCTCCTATGTAAAAATGTGTGTATAAGGTGATTTGAAGGAAATGCTTAAATTGTTATTAGTTGTTGTATTACACAGTTATGGGTGGGCTTTTCTTCATTCTCTAACCTTTTGTGTGGAGAACATTAGAAAAAAACCTAATGCTTTGCTTTTTCCAAAAATGCTCCTTTTGGAATTTAAAAATAAAGTATTTACTTTAAATTACTTTTCTTATTTTTGAAAAGGCTCTATTAAGTTGCCTACCTATTACTTGTCAACATAATGACTAATGAATAGTTGTTCATAAGCTATATCAAGTATAGAATCTCATAAAATACTGTTATATTAGAGTGTTGCAACTCCAACTTGAGGGTGTGGAATTTAGTGTACTCAATTCAGACTGTAAAAGTATAAGTTGGATTTGGATAGATATTGTAGATTCTTAATCACAAAAAGCTGTGTAAGTAAGAAGTTACGTCTGCTAAGTTATTTTTCTGTAAGAAGCTGCTCAGAGAATGGGTCACATTGAATCATCCTGGAAGAAGCTCTCAGCCCTTGACAAGGGATTAATACCTCAGAGGTTGATAAAGATTATCCTCAATATCCATGGCCTCTACTGGGCTTTCTTTCTCTCTAGTATTTCCCTGCACTTACCAGGGGCCTTGTGACACCCTCTCCTTGACAACCCCACCCCCAAGGATGCTACTTATTGGGTTCTTCCTGGAGACACTTCTTATATCTCTTGGCCCTTTATCAGAATGTGCCTGTCCTGTGCCTACTTTTCTTAGTTATTTATGCTCCTAATACCTGTTAATGAGTTTTAGAAATATATTTTAATATCTAAATTTCTATTGTGTTTAGAAAGGATTATTCTTACTTGTGTTGTAAATAACATGTAACTTGTTAAAAGTTTAATTTTAAACTTTTAAAAAATATAGCCTTTACTATTTAAATTATTTAAACTCTTAGATGTGATCAATTCAGTAAAGCTGCAAGATACGAAATCAACATAGAAAAATTAATAGTGTTTCTATACATCAACTATAAACTAGCAAGAAATCAAGAAAGCAATATCATTTGTAAAAAATCTAATTAAATTTATAAAATCAAATTAGTAAATGCTATAGAAAAACATGAACAAAGTTATCGCTGATTCTTTAATGAATATTCAATTAATTTGTAAATACAAATTGATTTACCTTAGGTAATCAACACTACTTATGTACTTCAGACATTCCCTAAGATATTTTAAGTTACGCTTACACAGGAAAATATATGGTTCTCTCAAATTCTTCAAAAGACAGAATTACAAATCTAATAAGAAAGATTTTCTGAGGTTCTTAGGAAACATCTATGTCTTTAATAAATCAGACAAGAAAATTCAATAAATCAAATTATCTTAACTTGTTAGTTTTCAGACCTTTTGGTCTCAGGATCATTTTAACTCTTAAAAAGCTTTGAGAATCTCAAAGAGCATTTGTGTTTGTGTGTTTTTCTGTTGACATTTACTGTATTAAAATGAAAACACAAATTTCAAATTTTATTTATACACTTAACATGAAATGAAGTTTTAATTTTAAAAAAACTATATTTTCAAACACAAACATAATGCGTGAGCAGAGTAGCATTGTTTTAGACTCTTGTAAATATTTTTAAGACTGGAGTTCTGCAGCTACAGGCCAAGGACTCCAAGGAATGCCGGCAACCACTAGGAGCTGGAAGAGGCAAGGTTTTAATCTAGAGCCTTTGGAATGAGTGTGGGCCTGCAGACACCTTGGTTTTAGACTCCTGGCCCCCAGAACTATGAGAGAATAATTCTGTGTTATGTTAAGCCACCAAGTTTCTGATAACTTGTTACTGCAGCTTTAGGAAGGCCTCTAACATATGGTATTTTATTGGGATAAACTCTTATCCATAATTGTATGCCTCTTTAAAAACAGGGTCTAATTTTCAGAATTATATAGATCTGTTGCCTTCAAAGCTATATTTAGGAGGTATAGTCTTATGACTCAAGTGATTCTCTTGATATGGATAACAAATCTCTCATGATGGTCTAATATTTAATCAAGCTTGAATGCACATTGTAAATTTTTATCTTCTATCTTTGCAAATATTTCAAGGTGGTAACGACATTTTTTCCAAATAAACTATCAGGTTTTTGACCAGGTTTCATCTCACTTATTTGTAAAGTCTACTCATATTTCCTGTCGACATCGATCCCCTTCTTCCTAATGGCCTGTCGTTTTTCAGTGTCTGAACTATGTATTTTGGCACATCAATCAAACTTGCTCCTGCTTTGTATAACATAGTACAGGTTAGTCATGACTGGGTAACGATAGCTACCATTTATAGAGCACATAGTATTTATGGATGCTTAGTATATGTCATTTCTAAATCCTTTAGCTATAGCAATATATCTATCTATCCCTATTTATTATATATCCCCATTTATATAAAATATATATGATATGATATATCTCTAGATGTATATATTATATAATATATATCTAGATGTATAAATATATATTTCTATATATCTATAGATATAACTATAATCTGGACTTTACACACATATAAATATATATCTATATATTTACATTACATATTATATATAAATATATATCTATATATTTATATTAAATTTATATATAAGTATATATCTATATTACATATTATATATAAAATATCTCTATAGACATATAAGAATATGTATTTATATTACATATATTATATATAAATATATATTTATATTAAGTATAGTATATAAAAATATATATCTACAGATATATAAATATATTTATATTACATATGTTATATATACATAGATATCTATAGATATATACATTTATATTATATATTATAAATGTAGGTCTACATTTTATACTGTATCTATATAAAACGCATCTGTATTTTATAAATAAGGAGGCTGAGATTCAGAGAAGTTAACTGACAGCAAATATAGGGCAGAATCACAATTGAAATTTACTGTCTCTTTGACGTCAGTCTCAATCCTTTCTAGCAGGCTATTCTGCTTCCTCAGAAATTTCTGTAAGTCCGCAATTTGAAATTTGAACAGAGAAACCATAGCTCCCATATGTTTATTTAACCTACCTGTACAACAATATACGCAGCCATAGATAAATGTTCACACATGAATTCCAACCTGACTTATGTTGAAAATATCCTCCCCAGTGGGGGCAGCAGAGTTTGGGAACTTAAGCTCCCGATCTCTGGAAACCAACTGAGTTCTTCTCGGTAGGATTTCTTGGCAGGATTTCTGATGAGGTAGGGGCTTAAGGTCTTGAAAGAGATCCCAAGGGTTTGGGGAGCAAACTGCTTTGGAGAAGCACCTCACCATCTTTGGCTGGATTAGACCCCGGGCTCCAGAGTGTCTTCCTTCTGCCTGCTACTTCACCGAGAGTTTTGAGGTGCAGTGATTTTGTTTGCAGGCTTTCATTTCCACTGCATTTAACAGTTGATTCTGACGGAGGGTTCTTTCCTCTGGCCAACTGCTAAGTAGAATAAAATCTCACAGCCTTTCCCAAATAATTGATATAGGCACAGAACCCTTTAAGCATGTTTAATGATTTTTAACCATAAGCAGTTATGGAGAAATACAGGGCAGAAATAGGAAAAAAGTAAAAACTTGTAAGAAGTCTCCCTAAAGCAGCTGCCCTTGATGTTTATTGCATATTCAGTCTCTTATCTTTCCCTTGCTACAAACTCATCTCTACTCTTAGGAGCTCCAATCTTCTCCCCTTTTTCTTGCAGAATTAGGGGCTCAGGTCTCACTTTCTTCTATAAAAAAAGCTCCAGCCCACGTCTTCCCTTCTCAATCGCCATCGCCTAGCTCTTGAACGTCGTCCTTTTTCTTTTGGAGTTTTTTGATTAGCCTCTTGGGGGCAGCAATCCCTCAGTACTGGGTGACATTTTCCTGGACGGATGATATTAAATTTCGAGTGAATCAGCGGCGGCTAATTTGTTTTGTCTTGTCTAGTGGAGTTTGTTGTGATGTCACTGTTTTAATTCTATGCTTCAATCCACTAACTAAAATAGTAAACCTATGAATCAAAGTCAGATGTCCTTGTAAATTAACAAAGAACGAATTTGCATGTTCAATGAAAGGAGCAATTGATGAATTGGCTCACAGCTTAATTTAGCTCATTTTCATTTTTCTGAAAATCTATAGAGTAAAATTCAGTTTTTTCATGAAATCACCCAAAGAATTGGATTGTTAACTGTCTTATGTGTTTATTTCTATACCTGACTATAACCTCCATGACGTCAAAGGCGATAAGGTATTTTTTTCATTTGTTTTTTAACTAGCCCAATGCTCATGAATGCATAGGTAATTAGTAATGTGAAAGCTACTGGCTTGAATTTAATTCTCGTTTGTTGTTTGTTTGGTTGTTTGTTTTAGAAACAGGGTCTTGTTAGAGTTGCCCAGGCTGTCTCGTACTCCTGGTCCCAAGCAGTCTTCCCGCCTCAACTTCCCAAAATGCTGGGATTACAGGCATGAGCCACTGTGCCCCACCTCAATTCTTTTAATGAATATTTAAGTGTCTCTTTCAGGGCAAGCATAATGCCAGATAATTGAGCCACAAAGATAAATAAGATATAATCCCTTTATTCTCAAAGACTTCACATGTCTTATTTATTTTTGTGTCCTAAATCTTCATGTATTGATTTGAATCAGTAATAAGGACATGTGATTCCAAATTAGAATGATAGTTTCTATTTATGTCTCCATCCAACCCGCACTTCCAGTCCAATCAATCCCCATTTGGTATCATCTTCAGTAATTCCCGGTGTATCATTTTAGGGTTTCTTTATGCAGATAGAGCACGTGCGTGTACACACACACACACACACACAAGCATTTTCCTCTTTTCTCTTTCTTTCTTTCTTTCTTTCTTTCTTTCTTTCTTTCTTTCTTTCTTTCTTTCTTTCTTTCTTTCTTTCTTTCCTTCTTTCCTTCTTTCCTTCTTTCCTTCTTTCCTTCTTTCCTTCTTTCTTTCTTTCTTTCTTTCTTTCTTTCTTTCTTTCTTTCTTTCTTTCTTTCTTTCTTTCTTTCTTTCTCTTTCACAAAAGTTAACAGGTAAACTATCCTGACCTTTTTTTTTCACTTAATGTATTATAAAGATTTTTAAATATCTTTACACAGAAAGTATTCCTACTCTGTTTTTTAATGGCTGCATAATATTCCTTTGTGTGAATGATTGTTTAACCCAAGATTTCTCACTCTCAGTCCTAGTGAGAATTAGGGCTGGATAATTTTTGTTGTGGAGATTGTCCTATGCAATATAGGATGCTTAGCAGCATCCTTGGCCTTTACCCACTAGATGCCATGAGTGTCCCTCTCTCCAGTTGTGACAACCAAAAATAAATCACTCCTGGTTGAAAACCCCTGATTTAAACAATCCTCTAACGAGGAACATTTTTGTTGCTATCAAATTTTTATCATCACAAACTATGCAGTAATGAGTAATCTTGTACACATGCTATTTTGCACATGTGCAAGGATATTTGTAGAATAAATTACTAGCTATGGGATTTCTGGGTTAAAGTGAAAGTACATTTTTAATTTTGGAAACATTGCAAAATTTCCCCCATAGAGATTGTGTCATTTTGCACTCCCGTCAACAACGTAGGAGATGCAATCACCTTTCTATGTGATAACTGAAAACCTAAAGAAACGTGCATGAATGAGGTATGCCAAAAGGTCATTGCACCCCTTTTGGTAAAGAAATCTGTGTTTGTGCTAAGGAAGTTTGAATGACACACAAATTCCATGTTTTTGTCCAGGTATCCTTCTGCCTAGACTCACACCATCAACCTATTTAGGGAGAGGCCAAAAACAACGTTGAGGCTTTGCCTTCCAGGGATGAATGGGAGGCTTTGTGACTGGCTTTGACCAAGAAGCTGTAATTTCTAGTCTCTCAGTCTTGAAACATAATAAAAAGAAACCTGACTTCCCTCCATTTAGGTACCAAGTGGATGTTCCATGAACTCTAAGCTTAGTAGGAAGGACGTTTCTCTCTACCTTCAACAAAAGTGAGCAGGCAGTACCTCCTGGATGTTCAAACAATTGATGTTTTCCACCTGTAAACAGAAGGCCTGGAGCAAAGCTCAGTATTTCATAAGGAATAAAAGAGTCTAAGGAAACTATGACTAGTTTCTTTCTTTTGGTGTTCTGACATTTCCATCTTATTGAGATCCAAGGCCTAAAATATAGCAATATGTAGTCCAAGGAGGAGAAGTACATCTAATTGGGCAGATCCCAAAACACTATGTAAAATACAACATAGACATACAAGAATGAACACAGTTCTAGGGGAACACAAATAATGGATCAAAAGAGCCTGGGGAAGTGATGAAGGAGAAGGGGAGGAAGGCATTCGAGGCAGAAGGAATGATATCTTCAGCCACAAGAATCAAGACTGGTGCACCTAGACACTGAAAAAGGCTCATAGAGAAGTGGGCAATGATCGGGAACAGTCTCAACATTCTTTATATTTATATTTATATTTTTTTGAGACAGAGTCTCGTGGTCTCCCTCTGTTGCCCAGACTGGAGTGCAGTGGCACAATCTTGGCTCACTGAAACCTCTGCCTCCCATGCTCAAGCGATTCTCATGCCTCAGCCTCCCAAGTAGCTGGGACTACAGATGCGTGCCACCAGGCCTGGCTAATTTTTGTATTTTTATTAGAGACAGGGTTTTACCATGTTGCCCAACTGGTCTCGAACTCCTGAGCTCAAGTAATCCGCCCACCTCGGCCTCACAAGGTGTTGGCATTATAGGCGTAAGCCACCGTGCCCGGCCTGGAAGTCTTTCATGACAAACAAGTGGGTCAGGATTTTATGATATAGGAAACATGGAGCTAATAAGAGTTTGTTAGCATGAGAGTGGGACAGAATAGAGTTCGGTCTGTGTGCAAGACAAAGACGGTGGCTCACTGTCTTTGGAAGAAACTCACCTGAGTGGGAAGAAACTTGTGGCCTGGACTTAGACAGCCGTTGCAATGACCCAGCAGAGAGAACATGGGAAGTGGGCTTAAGCCCACATGAGAGACCAGGGCAGAATCCTCATGGGAGAGGTTTCTCCTCATTCAGCAGGCCGCTTCCATCCTCCTTCTCCAATCTGAGGCTAGAACATAAGTTGGATCATATCACTTCTCTGCTCAGACCCCTCTGGTGGTTCCCACCTCATTATGAGTAAAGACCTAACTGGTTAAAATTGCAACAGGGCCCTATATGATCTGCTAGACTGAGACCCTAGAGGGAAACAGAAGTTTTCCAGGAAAGAGGGCATGTGCACAGGCTTGACTGCTTCCATCCTCACTGGCTTCTCTCCCTTTCCATCTCAGTTACACAGGCCTGGGAAGCACCAGGATAGTTGGTTTCTGGACCAGTCAGGACAGTAGTTCATGTGAGCTTCTTGGGAGAAACAGGGGATTGGGAATTCAATGTGTGTAAATAGTTTCCATCCTAGTGTTTAATGTAAGTGGTAGTGATGGAAGTAGCAAATGAGGGGGAAAAAAGCAAATTAATTCTGATTCTCTAATAGTTGAGATCCTTGGCATGCTGTTGTAACTAACAAAATATATTTTATTCAGACTTTGATTGCCACTAAGTCACAAATAACGTGTGCATTTATTGCAGTAAACTTCTTACCCAGTTTTCTTTTGTGTTTATCTTCTTTCATTCACTATGTTAGTGACCTTTTGTCTTGGATTGTCTTATTGTGGTGGGATGAATGATGGCCCGCAATGATGTCCACATAATCACCTGGGAGTTACCTGTGAATGTTACAGGGAAAAGGGACTTTGCAAATGTACTTGAGTTGAGGATCTTGAGATGGGGGATTGTCCTGGATTTCCCTGGTGGGCCCAGTGTAATCACAAGGTCCTTATGAAAGAAAGGAAGGAGATATGAGAGTCAGAAAGAAGGTGACGCGATCATGGAAGCAGATTGGAATAAGGTGCTTTGATGGCAGAAGGGGCCGTGAGCCCAGAAATGCAGGCAGCCTCTAGAGGCTGAAAACACAAGAAAATGATTTCTCTTCTCAGAGCCTCTGGGAGGAATCAGCCCTGTGACACTGTGCCTTTGGTCCAGTGGAACTGACTTCCTACTTCTGGTCTGTGTTGTTTTAAGCCAATAAGTTAGTGGTAATTTATTATAGTAGCAATAGAGAACTAGCAACCTATTGACAGCAGTTGATTGATTGATTGATTTTTTATGCTGATCTACCTAAGAGGTATAGTCTAGTGATCAAAAACATGGTCTTGGGAGCCAGGATCCTGGCTCTACTATTCACCATCCATGTAGACTTAGCCAGGCTATTATATCGCTTCAAGTTCCATTTTCTTTTTTCTTTTCTTTCTTTCTTTCTTTTTTTTTGAGATGGAGTCTTGCTCTGTTGCCCAGGCTGAAGTGCAGTGGTGTGATCTCGGCTCACTGCAACCTCTGCCTCCTGGGTTCACACCATTCTCCCATCTCAGTCTCCAGAGCAGCTGGGACTACAGGTGCCCACCACCAAGCCTGGCTAACTTTTTTTTTGTATTTTTAGTAGAGACGGGGTTTCACCGTGTTAGCCAGGATGGTCTCGATCTCCTGACCTCATGATCTGCCTGCCTTGGCCTCCCAAAGGGCTGGGATTACAGGCGTGAGCCACCGTGCCTGGCTGTGCCATTTTCTTCATCTATAAAATGGCATATTGATTCGTACCCTACAGAGATTTGTGCAGATTGTACTGTGACACTTGTGAAAATGCTATACCTAATATCTAGTGTGGAGTAGGCCTTCAAAAAATTCAAAATACCAGCAATGGAGAAGTAGCTAAGTATATTAAGTCGCCTTCATCCAGTCTGCTGTGCATTCAAAATAGGGTTCAATTTATTAAAATTCCTTTTGATTCATGTTCTCAGGGACCCAGATAACCTGCAGATGTGATATGTTTTCAAACTATTTTATAGTTGCTTCTTTCCTTCTTTCGTTAGCTATGAAAACCAAACATTTTCAATTTTTGGATCAATAGAGAAGTTACAACTCATTTTGGGGAAGTTGCTGCCTCCCTAACATGTCATTTTTAATGGCTTAAGATAGTAATCTCACTTGCAATATCCCTTACTTAAAAAACAGCACACTAATTTAAACCCAATTTAAATGACACCTTAATAATTTCTTTATGTCTTAAGGATCCTTTCAGCTTCAAGTAACGGAAATCCCAATTCGATAATACAGAATGTATAATCTCACCGTCACAGGACTTCCGAGGCAAGGTAGCTTTCAGGATTTGGCTCAATAATATCTTTGTTGAGCCCTTTCTATCTGCTCTGACCTCTTCAATGCTGGCTTCATCCCCAGGCTGGTGACATGATGTTGCTGCAGGCCGTCCCTCATGTCCCCCAGAGGTCAGAATCCTGAGCCAATGGCTGGCGAGGAGAATGAGATTATACTGAAGACAAAGGCAGAGTCAGCTTTCCCTGTGACCCCTGTGGCTGCCTGAGGAAAGGTACACACTTTGCAGATGTATTCCGGAGGAAGAATGGGAGAGTGAATGCTGGCTGAGCAACCATGATCTTTGGAGAGTTTTTCTCTTTTTCATTTTTCTAATGGGATCCCTCTGTGAAAACTGCTTCAAACGTTTCTAGGAAATATTTCTACTTGAACACTTATAAATGGTTAAGCACAACTTCTGAAATCAAATTTTTAATCTCCTAATACTTTTAAATTTAAAGAGACACACATGCTTTTCTAAAATTTAAGCAAATTCCTTGGGTTGAGATATACTATAGAAAGTTCATGTGAGAGGGTGATTTAAGAATAACTAAGAGCTTATTCAGGGAATATTTTATCACTGTAGTTATAGAGCACTGATGGTCATTGCATACAACAACTCCACTATTAAATAAAAAAGTAAAATTTTCTCTGTGCAACTGGGAAGTGACATGGCAGTGATACACACACACACTCTATGTATGTGTATGCACATACGTGTGTGTGTATACTATACATGGAGGATATATATACCTATGTGTATATGTATATACATCATTATGGTTTCATTGCAATGACAATAGGACTCTGTTCTCATGTTGATAAAATATCATGTACTCTCTTCTAATACTCTCACATGATTGACAAGTTTTAGTTTTCTACTTTGTGGATTTTTCCTCCTATTTCTTCTGGTTCTATTCGACTCCATCCCAAGGGTTGCTCTCTTTGGACCATATTCTAAGTCTGTTATGGTCTTTTATGCTTTATGTATTATAAAAAGAGACTAAGGAGTTAACAATATTTCACTCAGAAAAATAATGTTACAATGTCAAGAAATATTGAAGGGAATTGAAGAAATGTAAAATAAGACCATTTTTTGGTTCTTGTTTCACTTAACTTTGTTAGCAGCCTCAAATTATTCTCTGTTTTTCCATGGAGGGATTATTTAATCACAATAATTGAGGTTTTCCATTTCCAGGGCAATTTAAAGTGTTTGTGAAGGTTTCATTTTGACTCAATATTATTAACTTCAGGGAGCACACAAATGTAAAGAAACAATGTGTAAGTGGAGAAGGCTCTTTAAAACTGCAGAGACAAACATATGAGAATATCAGCTATTTCAAAAATGAGGTGTTTAAAATAAACAGCCTTGGAAGATTCATAAACACAGCAGCTTGACACACAACAAAACTGACTCCGGCAGGCTTTAAATATCGCCGGGACAAAATCAACATGTCTGAACACACTTCAGGTTCCAGATGGTCTTTAAATCACTTTATGTGTAGTGCCCCCTCTCAAAATATGAATTAGCCATGCCAATGTGTATACATGACACCTCTTCATAATCACTACAGTGAAAACGTCAAGGCTAATTACACATTTTTTATATCACGCCATTGATGTGAGATCTTTCCCCACCTCTCTGTGGAAACCTCACTCCCCTCAACCGTCCCCTCTCAAGAGTACTTTAGGGACCCCCAACTCTGCTCTTAAAGATAACTGGGCATCTTTACGTATGGTCAAAATCAACATCTACAATGGTTGGTAATTTTCTTGTCTGTTTCTCTTGAGCATGGAATATCTGAAGGCAAAGGCTGTCTTACTTTTGTGTCTGTCATCATGTGCATCATTTGTGACACATGGTGTTCGGTAAACATATTGAGGAAAGAAAATAAAGGAAGGCGTGAAATACTTTTTCCACTTCAGTTTTCCTTTTAAACACTTCTAGGGTTGTCTTTGAAATATTTGCGTATTAAATAGTACCAGGATTTCCTTGTCACTTTAGCAGATGCTATAAAGGTGTGGCTGGATCTTTCTTTTTGTTGAATTCCTGGGATGGAAAGAACGCGGATGTGATGCCTCTCTGGCTCTCTACAGCCCCAGTGGGAATTACATAGATGTTTAACATAGAAAAGAATTTCCCTGAAATATTCAGATGATCGAGTTTGAGCATATTCAAGCTGTTGTGGAGAGGTGTAGGTTAAGCATTATTTGTTTAATTTAGGTTGAATAGAGAGCACAAATGACTAATTCAAGATAAAGTACACTTTGGGTAATGCCCACATTTTTTTTTTTTCAGTTTTTAGAATCTAACTTTATTGTTTTTAACTAAGAAAAGAATTTTGTGGACATTCTCTGCATGCAGCTGCTAAACTTTAAGATCTCAGGTTCAAGGGAAGAAACCCAAGTAATGAGAGTACTGCACAGTCATTTGGTTAAATTACAAACCCTAAAGCATATTGGTGTGGGGTTTTCTAGCACACTGAATTTAAAATTGGAAAAAATTAATCCTAGTATTGCAGTATGGGTTTCTAAGAATTATAATCGTTCTACTAATTAAGTAACAAGGTCTTCATACAGTCCACATTCCATGACTACAATGCCATTAAATGTACATAGAAATCAGTAATAAAAAAAGATATCCTCACAGGCTTGGGGCAAAAACACTTCTAAAGAACTCAGGAGTCACTGAAAAAAAATCACAATAGAAATTAGAAGACACTTATAAAAAAAAATAAAAACCTTATATAACAAAGCCTGTGAAATATAGCTAAAGCAGTACTAAAAGGATAATAAATGGGAATGAACTTCCATTCACAATTGCTTCAAAGAGAATAAAATACCTAGGAATCCAACTTACAAGGGATGTAAAGGACCTCTTCAAGGAGAACTACAAACCACTGCTCAGTGAAATAAAAGAGGACACAAACAAATGGAAGAACATACCATGCTCATGGATAGGACGAATCAATATCGTGAAAATGGCCATACTGCCCAAGGTAATTTATAGATTCAATGCCATCCCCATCAAGCTACCAATGAGTTTCTTCACAGAATTGGAAAAAACTGCTTTAAAGTTCATATGGAACCAAAAAAGAGCCCGCATCTCCAAGACAATCCTAAGTCAAAAGAACAAAGCTGGAGGCATCACGCTACCTGACTTCAAACTATACTATAAGGCTACAGTAACCAAAACAGCATGGTACTGGTACCAAAACAGAGATATAGACCAATGGAACAGAACAGAGTCCTCAGAAATAATACCACACATATACAGCCATCTGATCTTTGACAAACCTGAGAGAAACAAGAAATGGGGAAAGGATTCCCTATTTAATAAATGGTGCTGGGAAAATTGGCTAGCCATAAGTAGAAAGCTGAAACTGGATCCTTTCCTTACTCCTTATACGAAAATTAATTCAAGATGGATTAGAGACTTAAATGTTAGACCTAATACCATAAAAATCCTAGAGGAAAACCTAGGTAGTACCATTCAGGACATAGGCATGGGCAAACACTTCATGTCTAAAACACCAAAAGCAACGGCAGCAAAAGCCAAAATTGACAAATTGAATGCCCACATTTTTTATTTTAATTTATTTTGTTACCAAATAATCACCAAGTCTGGTTTCTTTTCTATTAGGCAGATGCAAGGGAAACCTTCGCTGTTTTTCAGTTACCCAGGTAAGTGTTTTCAGGTTCCTTTTTTCTTTTTTTTTGATCAACAAGTTTCAGGAAATTAAATTCACTTTCTATGACAAAATGGTAACAAACCAATTGTTGAAACTGGTGAGCAGGTAAGGTGAGAACCCTACAACAGATGTTTCAAGAGAAAAAGAAGGAGATGAATGATTGATGTGGAAACAGTGGCTGTGAGACTGATCTTCATGCTTTTTTGCAATAGCAGGGTTTAGAAATCTCTTTGGCACTTTGGAAAGTAGTGTGAGGCTTAGGTCTTATCAATAATGACCAGATTAAGAAAATGTGGCACATATACACCATGGAATACTATGCAGCCATCAAAAAGGATGAGTTTGCGTCCTTTGTAGGGACATGGATGCAGCTGGAAACCATCATTCTTAGCAAACTATCACAAGAACAGAAAACCAAACACTGCATGTTCTCACTCATAGGTGGAAACTGAACAATGAGATCACTTGGACTCAGGAAGGGGAACATCACACACAGGGGCCTATCATGGGGAGGGGGGAAGGGGGAGGGATTGCATTGGGAGTTATACCTGATGTAAATGATGAGTTGATGGGTGCAGCACACCAACATGGCACAAGTATACATATGTAAAAAAAAAAAAAAAAAAAAAAAAAAAAAAAAAATGCTCCTTCACCAAAGATAGAGAACAAAATAAAAGACAGTAGGTATGGGGAAAAAATAAAATAAAATAAAATAAAATAAAATAAAATGAAAGAAAAAAAAAATAATGACCAGAGAAGTACTTGAGGGAAGATTCAGGGGAGCAGGGGCTCACAGCACTTCCTTTACCATAGATCATTGAAGACTGCCATGAAAACGTAGTTATTGTTTTGATAATACAGCACAGAGGTGCATAGAGGTGAATCAGGTATCTCTGGTGGGTCAGCAGCAGACAGAAGGTTGATGCAGCCACTTAGCACTGCAGGACATCTGGGGGCAGACACCCTGAAGGAGAAGGGAAATTACAAAATAATTGTCAAAATTAAATTTTGCTTTAATTTTTTTTTAATCTTGGGATTAACCTGAAAATTACCAGGAATGGCAGATAGCTCTTCTATGAAATGAGTAAGTGGTAAAATATTTGCTTGAATTTTTCATTTCACATTTATGCCCTAGTTAAATATACAGTGAATTCATTTCAAAGAAATAATTCTGCAAATTTTTCTTACTTTAGCCTTGTCATTTTGTTATTTTTTCATATAAAACATCCAATTAATTATAAGACATTTGTCCTGTGCTATTACTTTTCAATCATTTAAACATATGCAGACTCTAATTACATAATTATTTATTGTTAACATGTGGATACTTAGTTTTTAAAATGTTAAATTAGATCCAAAAAGGATATATGCAATAGAAATGTATTTGTTTTATCTCAATTAGCACCATCAAAGTAAAATAATTGCTAGTCACATTCTACATTGTGTTTTTTTTTCTTAAGGTAGAAGAAGGAAAGCAACTGTTTATCAATTATTCTCATAGTAATTTCAAAATGTTTCAAAACCTATAGGTGTTGACCTACTGAATATCTTTTCAAAAATAAAGTATACAGGAACAAAAATAATATATTAATAAGGAAATAATATTTCCTGTTTGCCTATTTGTGTCTTTTTGCCTATTTTGTGTCTTTCGTTTCATTTTGTTTTTTAATTTTCCATAGGTTATTGGGGTACAGGTGGTATTTGGTTACATGAGTAAGTTCTTCAGTGCTCACTTGTGAGATTTTGGTGCACCCATCGCTTGAGCAGTATACACTGCACCCTATTAGTAGTCTTTCATCCCTCGCCCCCTCCTACCCTTCCCCCCAAACCCCCAAAGTCCATTGCATCATTCTTATGGCTTTGCATCCTCATAGCTTAGCTCCCACATATCAGCAAGAACATACAATGCTTGGTTTTCCATTCCTGAGTTACTTCACTTAGATTAACAGTTTCCAGTCTCATCCAGGTCACTGCAAATGCCGTTAATTCATTCCTTTTTATGGCTGAGTAGTATTCCATAGTTTCATACTACAGTTTCTTTATCCACTCGTTGATTGATGGGCATTTGGGTTGGTTCCATGATTTTGCAATTACAAATTGTGCTGCTATAAACATGTGTGTGCAGGTATCTTTTTCATATAATGACTTCTTTTCCTCTGGGCAGATACTCAGTAGTGAGACTGCTGGATCAAATGGTGGTTGTACTTTCAGTTCTTTAAGGACTCTCCACCCTGTTTTCCACAGTGGCTGTACTAGTTTACATTCCCTCCAGCAGTGGAGAAGTGTTCCCTGATCACCACATCCACGCCAAAATCTACTGTTTTTTGATTTTTTGATTATGGCCATTCTTGCACGAGTAAGGTGGCATCGCACTGTGGTTTTGATTTGCATTTCCCTGATCATTAGAGATGTTGAGCATTTTTCAATGTTTGTTGGCCATTTGTATATCTCCTTTGAGAATTGTCTATTCATGTCCTTAGCCCACTATTTGACAGGATTGTTTGTTTGTTTTTCTTACTGATTTGAGTTCCTCGTAGATTCTGGATATTAGTCCTTTGTCAGATATGCAGATTGTGAAGATCTTCTCCCATTCTGTGGGTTGTCTGTTTATTCTGCTGACTGTTCCTTTTGCCATGCAAAAGCTCTTTAGTTTAATTAAGTCCCAACTATTTAACTTTGTTTTTATTGCATTTGCTTTTGGGTTCTTGGTCATGAAATCTTTGCCTAACCCAACATCTAGAAGGGTTTTTCTGATGTTATCTTCTAGAATTTCTATAGTTTCAGGTCTTAGATTTAAGTGCTTAATCCATCTTGAGTGGATTTTTGTGTAAGGTGAGAGATGAGGATCCAGTTTCATTCTCCTACATGTGGCTAGTCAATTATCCCAGCACCATTTGTTGAAAAGGGTATCCTTTCTCCACTTTATGATTTTGTTTGCTTTGTCAAAGATCTGTTGACTGTAAGTATTTGAGTTTATTTCTGGATTCTCTATTCTGTTCCATTGGTCTATGTGCCTATTTTTATACCAGTACCATGCTGTTTTGGTGACTATGGCCTTATAGTATAGTTTGAAATCAGGTAGTGTGATGCCTCCAGATTTGTTCCTTTTGCTTAGTTCTTGCTTTGGCTATGTGGGCTCTTTTTTGGTTCCATATGAATTTTAGAGTTGTTTTTGCTAATTATGTGAAGAATGATGCTATTATTTTGATGGGGATTGTATTGAATTTGTAGATTGCTTTTGGCAGTATAATCATTTTCACAATATTGATTCTAACCATCCATGGGCATGGGATGTGTTTCCATTTGTTCGTGTTGTCTATGATTTCTTTCGGCAATGTTTTGTAGTTTTCCTTGTAGAGGTCTTTAGCCTCCTGGTTTAGGTATATTCCTAAGGATTTTATTTTATTTTTTATTTTTGCAGCTTTCATAAAAGGGTTTGAGTTCTTGATTTGATTCTCCATTTGGTTGCTGTTGGTATATAGAAGAGCTACTGATTTGTGTACATTAATCTTGTATCGGGAAACTTTGCTGAATTCTTTCATCAGTTCTAGGAACTTTCTGGAGGGATCTAGGATTTTCGAGCTAAACGATCGTGCTATCAGCAAACAAACAGTGACAGTTTGACTTCCTCTTTACTGATTTGGATGCCCTTTCTTTCTTTCTCTTGTCTGATTGCTCTGGCTAGGACTTCCAGTAGTATGTTGAAGAGGAGTGGTGAGAATGGGCATCCTTGTCTTGTTTTGTTCTCTTTGAAGCTATTGTGAATGGGAGGTCATTCATGATTTGGCTCTCTGTTTGTCTGTTACTGGTGTATAAGAATGCTTGTGATTTTTGCACATTGATTTTGTATCCTGAGACTTTGCTGAAGTTGCTTATCAGCTTAAGGAGAGTCTGGGCTGAGACAATGGGGTTTTCTAAATATACAATCATGTCATCTGCAAACAGGGACAATTTGGCTTCTTCTTTCCCTAATTGAATACCAAACCAATAAGAAATTTCTGATTTATCTGACGAAGAATTCAAGAGGTTAGTTATTATTGTCAAAAATAAGAAAGATTGCAAGTGTTGGTGAGGATGTGGAGAAAAGGGAACCCTTTCACACTGTTGGTGGGAATATAAATTAGTACAGCCATGTGGAAAACAGTATGGAGGTATCTCAACAAATTAAAAATAGAACTACCATATGATCCAGCAATCCCAGGACTAGGTATATAGCCAAAGGAAATGAAATCAGTGTGTTGGAGAGAGATCTTCACTCCCATGTCTATTGCAGTACTATTCATGATAACCAAGATATAAAACCAGCCTAGGTGTTCATCATTGAATGAATAAAGAAAATATGATATATATACACAATGGAATAATGTTCAGCTACGAAAAAGGACTTCCTGTCATTTGGGACAGCATGGGTGAACCTAGAGGACGTTATGTTAGGTGAAATAAATAAGCCAGGCACTGAAAGACACATATTGCATGTTCTCACTCATAAGAATTTCATAAAGAGATGAGGGAAGTAAGAAGTATGAGAGATTTCACACTGAGTAGCATAAGAGTACGTTCCGTTTAAATAATATTCAAAGGTCAAGTATTAATAATGGAAACCCCATTTGAGCTTCAACTTCAGCTTGGTGGATGTATGGAAAGAAGATGTTTTCAGAGCTGCTGTTTTGTGGGATTATTTTTTTTTTGTGTAATGAAATATTTGAAAAAGCAAACATATTTTTTATGAATATATTTTCTTCACAAATGGTTTGGCTCATTGTTTTTCAAACTGTGATCCTCAAAGCAACAGCATCTGCATAACTTGGGAACTTGTTAGAGTCGCAGGTTCTCAGGTCTCTTTCAGACTTATTGAATCAGAAATTCTAGGGGTGGGGCCCAGCAATCTGAAGTTTAACGCTCTCCAGGTGATTCTGATGTACACTAAAGTTTGAGAATCACTTGTTTAGTTAAAATAAATCTCAAGGGGATGCTTTTACCCCACAGTCCCTCCTGCGGACATTTGGCAACGTTTGGAGACATTTTTGGTTGTCACAACTTGGGGGTAGTGTAGGGCAGTGCTACTACCATCCAGTGGCTGGAAGCTAGAACTGCTACTTAATGACAAATGCAGCCCCCCACAATTAACCACCCCCCAAATGTCAGTAGAGCCGAGGTTGAGAAATTCTGGAATAAATCCTTCAGGAGGAATTTCACAAAAGTAGCTAAATTTAGTCAACAGAAAGATCATGGATTACCAAAGGCCTAGAATTCAAATTCTGCCTCTGCTAATTAATAGTTGTGTGGTTTCATGTAAATCCCTTAATCTCTCAGTTTCAGTTATCTCCTTTATAAAACGGGAATAATTTCTGCCTATTGCATGGATTACTATGAGGTTCAAATGAGATAATGTGTATGAACACACATTGTAAACTGTAATGCTAATTAAATCGAACTGAAGGATTTTTCCAGTGGGAGGAAGATATAGACCAGAAGTGGGCGTAGGATGCTAAAAAAGGTTTGAGCATCTGACTCAGCTGTCTGAAAATAACCAGATTCTTTAATGTAAATCTGATTTGTGTTGGAGACTTTTTCCCTTAGTGTGTCTTACTTCCTTTCCTTTAACTACTTCATCTCAGCTTTTTTTTTTTTTTTTTTTTTTTTTTTTACTTTCAGTCACTGCATGATACAGAAATAACTTGCTCCTGGCTTCTCTTTATACTAAGGGTTCTCTAAGTTTAGCCTGCGTCAGACCCACCAAAAGATTCTTGTTAAAGCTTGCCAAAACGAAGATTACCGGGTTCCATCCTCAAGTTTCTTACTCAGTAGGTCTGGGAGGAACCCAAGAAATTGCGCTTTCTGACAAATTCCCAGGTGATGCTGATGCTGTTGGTCTGGTGAACACATTTTTAAAAACTACTCTCTGCCCTATTACTAACTGGAGGACAGAAGATAATGGTTAGATTGCTAATTTCTAATTGTCACTGGCAAGCTTCGGCTATGCACATCTCAATGGTTTATTGCCCAGTGTCTTTTGACATAAAGAACAGCTTTTATTTTCCTGGCAAGTGAAACCATTTCCATTATTTATTCCTTGTCTGAAGGCCCATTTATTTCTCTTTCCTATTCTCAATGATGTTAACAATTTTAGCAATTTAGTATTGATAATGACTTTGGCTTGTCCTCGGTTAATTGAGGCCACTGTGCTTTAACAATCATATTTAACAGCAGAGGAGGCACATTTGGATGAAACAAAGACAGAATGTGCTAGTGTGCTTCAGATAAAGAATAGTTTAGTTATTCAGTGTTTGTCCTCAATCCAGGAATCGCTGCACTGTCAGAAAAAGCAAAACCATGAAAATGAAGGGGCAGGTCTGATCTGAAATCTTTGTATTTGGAATGTATGTGTACATAGTAGGGCTTATGTACTATTTGCCTCCAAGTAATTTGGGGTATTTGCTTAAAATGCCCCCCCCCAAAAGTGAGGATGGTTAAATATCAGATGCTATAGAGGGTTTCTGAGAAAGGGCCTTGAACCTGCTGTGCCTCAGATTGAGCCCAGGGTGGGGAGTACAAAGCCCTCCAGATGGTTCGGGGCAGTGGTGGCCCATGGCACTGGGTGGAGCACGCTTCTACCAGCAGAGAGAGTCCTAGATGTCAATGGCACCGTGCCAACACACAGAGGTGCCAAGGTGGTAACTGCTGGCCCAGTCAGAAGGGGCCTTAGATAGTTCTGGGAGTCTCTGATGTTTCTCCTGTGGCACAAGCAAGCCTCCAACAGTTCCTCAGATTCCCAGGCAATAGCTAAGAGACACCTGGTAGGCCTGATGTGACTTTGCCATCAAATAAAGAAACTGTCATGGGCTGGCCAGAAGTTCGTGCCAGGGGATGTAGGTTCTCAGGGTGCTTGAGTTTTGCCTTTGGGTACAGATGAGCTTCCTCTGGGTGGAGGCGAGGTGGGTATAAAAGCTAGAAAACATATGAGCCACCTGGGGGCAAAGACAAGTGACCTTCAGTGGTGCCAGCTGAGAACCTCCATCTAGGCTCACACCTACATTTCTGGGCGCACTGGGGACACATGGAGCTCACAGCCACGTCAGGATCTGCAAGTCCATGTTCTCACATATTTGAGGAAAAAAATAGATTTGTGGGCAACCTTTTCCAAGGGAGGGAGTACACATAAACTAGAAACAAATGTACAAAGATTTATTTTGATAGAATAGGCATCTTTTGGATCAAGGTTATAAACTCCAAAAGGAGTCATCAAAGATATCAACAGCTTGAACCCATTACAGATAAACTGTGTGTAAATTGAAAGTATCTTATTAGGCTGAACATAGCCTCCTGGTTTAATGTGCCAGGTGTGCCCTATTAGGTGTTAAGAACCACCTGAGCCTCACACACCATAAAGAGGGATCTAAGAGAGAGGGTGTGTGTGTGTGAATTTCTGTGCCATCACAGTTGTCAAGGAGGCTGCAACAGGAACAGAGCGCATTCCAGGTATTGAAACTGAGCTATGAAACTGTGTTGCTGTATTGAAAGCGGAAGATTATATCAGCAGTTCTGTGAAATGAATAGGTCTGTCACATGGGAGAGAAATGTGGTGAAGTAATGTCAAGTATTCAGAGTGTGAAATATGTAAGGTATTCAGTGTGGCTTGCCCCCCATGGTCTTGTTTCCGTGGCTTCTCTCTGTATAGGCTTTGAGTCATGAGATGTGCACCCCTTGAAATGAGGGAAAGGAGAAAATCTGAAGAGACTGACGTGGCCAGCAGAATAATGTTCCCCAAAGATGTCCGTGTTCTAATTCCTGGAATGTGTGGACATGTTCCCTTGCGTGCCACAGGGGACTTTGCAGATTTGAATAAGGATCTTGAGATGCAGAGGTGATGCTGGACTATCCGAGTGGGCCCAGTGCAAATGCAAGGCTCCTTCTGAGGGGTAAGGAAGCAAGAGACTGAGAGAAGGGGATGTGGCAGTAGAAATTGGAGTGACGTGGTTGATGATTCTGAAGAAGGATGAAGGGACCACGAGCCAAGGAATGTGGCAGCTTCCAGAAGCTGGGAAAGGGAGATGAATAGACTCTTCCCTAGAACCTTTAGAAGAAGCACAGCTCTGTAGATGCCTTAGTCTTAACCCAGGGCAGCTCCTTTTGGACTTCTGACCTCGAGGAGTGTAAGTTGATAAATGTGTGTTGCTTCAAGCCTCTAAATTTGTGGTAATTTGTTACAGCAGCAATAGAAAGCTAACACAACTGAATTTCAACCTTAACTTCAAACTCACCAATAGTATTCTCTGAACTTTAACAGAGGTTTAAAGTAGAAATTCAGTTCATCGATAGAAAACTGTATTGAGAACTCACTTTAGAGACACTAATTTATAATAACTGCTGGCTTGAAGGTTTAAAATAGAAAATATCAAGCAGGGCAATAATCTTTCCCTATTTATTTGAAGGTGTAGTCTGTTAAGTTAACCATATTCATTTTGCAGCGTGCTTCATCAACTGTATTTCCAGTAAATTGAATATTTAATAATACATATTCCTTCATCCACCTGCCGAGGATGAAGGCATGCCATGCCGCCACAGATATTGTTACAATATTCTGCAATTTGGAGACTTAAAAAATTATTTTACTTGATATAGTGCAATAACTAAGTCTTCAATTCCACTGGCCGTTTAAAATGATCTAGAATGGTGCATTAATGGGTGTTTAATATTTTCAAAATCATATCATCATCTATTAACTGTTCTGTGATGAGGGCAGTCATAGGCAAGATAAGAGTCTGTATTTCATGTAACTTTCAAGAACCAGGTTTTTTGTTTTTTTTTTTTAATCTCAGGGTGTCCTTTCCCATGTACTTCTCCAACTTCTCTGATGAATTAATAGAAATTTAGCATTGAAAAATGACTCTTGAAGACCAGCTACCTCATTTTACCAAGTTCATAGTACAAGGCCATGGATTGAGTATCTTCAAGTGTTCCCAACTAGAAGGTAGATAGGCCAAGGGCAGGGAAGCTGTGATCAACAGGAAGAAGCAGATAGCATTTCTCCTGGCATCCAGGTTACATTCCTGTTTCCCCGCAACATTCAAAGTTGCTTGTCTTTCGCAGCAATTTAGATGGAACTGGAGGCCATTATTCTAAGTGAAGTAACTCAGGATTGGAAAACCAAACATTTATATGTTCTCACTTATAAGTGGGAGTCAAGCTATGCGTATGCCAAGCCATACAGAGTGGTATAATGAACACTGGACACTCAGAAGAGGGGAGAATGGGGGAAGGGTGAGGGACAAAAAGCTACATATTGTGTATAATGTACACTGCTTGGGTGATGGGTGCACTAAAATCTCAGACTGAGCCACTATAAAATTCATCCATGTAACCAAAAACCATTTGGACTCCTAAAGCGATTGAAAATTTAAAAAGTAGCTTGTAATTTTCTCCCAGACTTTTCTCATCCTTGCTCCTCTCTATAACCTGATAAAACTGTGTTCACTGGTGTGCCAGCTGCTCCCCGCGGATGGAGTTCTCCAAGGCAGCATGGCCAGAATGGTATTTGCATTTTAGGGGAGAGCTCTCAAGCACAGAGTAGCCCTGCTGCTCTCCTCTCTAGCTTCGTGCCCTATTTCAGGCACTCGTCATCCCTCACCAGTTAGGGTGGCTTTGCTTTGCTTGCTTTGACTCTGCCCTGACAATATATGTTCCACATTTCTGGCAGGGTTTTTCAATAGTTATAATGGCAGGATCCTCACGTGTCAGACATACTTCAAAGCTCGTTATATGTATTAATTGCATTCTCATAGCAACCCTGTGGAGGAGATTTTATTGTCTCCATTTTATGCATGTTCCTCCTTCGAAATTCAGAGAAGTTAAGCAACTTGCTCAGGATCACAAAGTGGTAATTTTAGGATTTGAACTCAACAGTCTGGTTGCAGAGACTGTGCTAAATTTGCATCTTTTGCCCCTTTAAGTCACATCGCTACTCTGCTAAAAAATCTGTGATGGTTTATATAGCATCCATTTCGCAGTAACTTTGACATTTGGAGAGCAGACTGACCTCACTGCATGCTTGCTTTGTTGTATTTGCTGAGGCACTAAACTGCTCTGTGCTTCTGGCTTGTGTCTGCAAAATGGGAGTAATAAAATCCATTTCAGAGTCATCACCAGGAACTAACCCGACAACACAGGCAAAAACTTTAGTATTGCGCTTAAAGTGCAGAAGAAATCAACAAATGGTAGCCATTTTAATGCTATAAAGTTGTGATTATTTCACATTTGAACTAACCCACTCTCTGCCCCAGGCAATATATTTCTTGCAGGAATTACTCTTCTGCCAATGTTCCTAGTTAGAACTTAGTGTGAATTACTGGCAATCTTTTCAATTTGGGATAGAGCCTGTTTAACTCATTTCCCAGTTGGTATTGATTTGCCTGATTGCTGGGTAGACTTAGTCACCAGTAGTCAAAATTCCCATGGTGCATTGGATAGTTCTAGGTCTAGGTATAAATTTTGGATGGATTAATTGATAAGATTTGAAACTAAGAGATATACTGAAAGGAAAAAACAACCGTAAATGTCAATCATAAAGAGGCTACAGAATAGGTAATTTAGGTATCTAATAATGCATTGAAATATATTTTAGGTAGAGTCACTTCTTTTTTTTTGAGATGGTGTCTCGCTCTGTTGCCCAGGCTGGAATGCAGTGGCACAATCTCAGCTCGCTGCAACCTCTGCCTGCCAGGTTCAAGCGATTCTCCTGCCTCAGCCTCCTGATTAGCTGGGATTACAGGTGTGAACCACTGCACCTGGCTAATTTTTGCATTTTTAGTAGAGGCAGAGTTTCACCATGTTGGCCAGGCTGGTCTTGAACTCCTGGCCTCAGGTGACCCACCTGCATCGGCCTCCCAAAGATTCACTTTTAAGTAATTTAGTTATCTCATGCCACGTACCTTCTCAACTTCTTCTCTCTTGCTTTTCTCCACACAACCTAGGCTTATGCCATAGTTAGTTACTAAAAATTTTCTAAACATGATGAGAAGTTTTATGTCTGTCTGTGTCCATGATGTTACTTCTACCTGAAATGAAAAATCTGAGAAATCCTCTTCATCTGAAATGTACATCTGCCTTGCCCCTGCACCCTCTTTAAAACATTCTATCTCCAGCTAGCACTTACCATAGCGTGGCAAGCATTACATTGGCTAAGTTCAATACAATTAAATCCAACAATAATTTCTCAGTACCTGCTAGGCCATTCTAGCGCTGAGGGGACAAAGACAGACATGCAGCATCTTGTTCAAGGATGTTTGAAATAAATGTTAAGCAAAGCAATTCCACATATTGTGATAGATGCGTACATACTTTTATTGTGGAGATGAAGAGAAGGGAGTAAGTGACTCAACTTGCAAAGGCAGGGGCAGCTTCATAGGAGAAGTGGCACTTGAGTCTTGAAGAATGGGCAGGAGTTTTCAAGGCTCACAAAGGCAAGAGCAGTCAAGTTTGAGGGAACCCCTTTCCAGGAGCACAGAAGCGTAAAGGAGCTTCAGTAAAAGAGGTATATCTAAGGGAATAGCAAGAGGCGACTCTAGAGAAAGAAGCAGGGTAGAGGCAATTTCAGCATCTCAGAAGTGCCCTGAACGAGGGTAATGGCAGCCAGCATGAGGCTGAGATTCGGAAGTGGAATTGACAGGCTTTGAGGCTGCTTAGCGGGTGGTGGTGAGTGGAATGGCGGAGCCAGGAATAATTTTCAGCCTTTTCATTTGGATGAATAAATGATTGCCATTAATTAGGTTTGATAATAGAGAAATCGATCCGATTTTAGGAGATGAGAATTGAATTTGGTTTCTGCCAGTTTAAGTCTGCTTTAACTATGAGATACTCAGGTAGGGGGGTCTGGTAGGCAGTTTGTTGAATGACTCTAACATCCTGGGACCTGGGATGAGGATAGTTTTGGAATCATCTGCAGATTATATATTGATGAATGCAAATTACTTAAAACTAAAGCCTGGCACATGGCAAATGCTATTATGCATGTAGGTGATAGCAAAATCCACAGTAGTGCATGAAATTTCCCACAGCCATCAAGGAGCTTGCTGAGCAGACTCCAGTGGACCTGTGATATCTGGGGACAAGTTTGATGACCTCAGGCCAGCCTGAGATGGAGAAGAGATGGTCAGAGGGAAAGGAGACCACAGAGCACGCAAGAGTCAGGTAAGCTAGACAAAGAAAATACTTGAAGAAGGGAGTGCTGTGTGCCTCTGAGCTGTCTAGTGTCTGTTTTTCCCATCGTGAAAAGGCATTCTTTCCCTTTCTTCTTTTTCTCTCTGTCCTAACCTGGGGCTTTCAACTGAAATCCATGGCAGCTTTGTGTTCCCTACAGAAACAACTCTGGGAATCGGGGATGGATAATAGAGTTCCACTTTATGGGCTGCTAGAAGTTCTACTAGGCATGAACAGTTTGACTGCCCATTATTTTGCATTGTTAATCCTCTGTTTTGTTGTGTGGGATTTCATTCTGCATTTCTTTGTGTAAAATCTCCCTTAGTGTAATTTATGAACACTTGAAGCCTCTAAAACTCAGGCATAAGGGAAATGATCTGATGTTAGAATTTCAATGTTTAGTCACTAGTAGCTCTGAATTAGATCTTTGGGGCATCATCTCTAAGGAAGTGGAGATGATTACATCTCTCACTTTGCAAATTAGGTATTTCCTTGAAGATAGGAACTCTGAACTACCTCTGTCTTGCTCACCATATAAATCCCCAGTGATTATACCTGAGCAAGTGATAAATAGTTTTTGAATAAATCAATACATTTTGTGTTAAAATAATTTTTTCTTCTTACTAGTATTTTTCACAAAGGCAAGATATGGAGGTCTAAAATGGATTTTTTCCCAGTTGGTGTAGTCTGTTGTAACTTCTATTCCTATTTATTTATTTTAATAGCTTATTGGGGGTATAAGTGATATACAAAGAACTGCATCCATTTGATGTGTGCAATTTGATTAGGACATACGCAAGCCCCTCTGATACTGTTACCACAAATCAAGGGAAAAGACACATCCAACACTTCTCAGAATTTCTATGTGTTCTTCTGTTTTTATTTGTTTGTTTTTTAATGGTAAGAACACTTAGCATGAGAGCTACCCTCTTATTAAATTTTGAAGTGCACAATGTGTAATGTTAATTTTGGCACTGTGTTTTACGGTGGGTCTCTAAAATGTATTCATCTAGCATAACAAACTTTATACTTATTGAACAACAACAGGGCTGTTTTTATGTAAGGTACGCAACATAATCAGTAACAAAGCACTTGAACTTACAAGATGTTTGATAGGCCTCCAAAATCAACGAAAGCTCTTGGAGCATTGCTACCTGGTTTCTAATTTTGTTCTTTTTGCGTTATGAAACACGTATGTTGTCCCGCACTGTCAGTGAAGTTCCCTACAGTAGTCACCTGTGGTTGGCATGTGGAGAGAAAGGGCTGTATTCGCACTTTGGGCAGAGATGTGGGAAGGTATAATAGTAGTGCTCAGAATGACTTGTGAAAAATGTCACCAAGGACTTGTGAGAACTTAGCCTCAGAAACATGCAAGGAGGTGCCTGAATTTCCATTGTTACACACAATGAGGCTTAAGCTTAAAGGGCATTAAAGAAAGAGCAGGTGGCCCTGGAAGATTAGAAAACTTGATAGTGCCTGGTAGATAAATGGGAAGAAATTCAAGGGCATGACATGTAGCAGGCGAGCAAGTGCTCACTAAAAGGAAGCGACTTAATAAGGACATACTATCACGATGATTCTCCAAAACTACAACTTGTGTTCGGGTCGCACCTTGCCATGTACATTGTGATGTTTCTTACTGTAGTCCCCTAATAAGCCACATGGGAAAAGCAGGATTAACAATTATCTTGATTTTCACAGGTTTTGAGATAGTGAATCAGAAGTTGTAACTAAAGCCATGGTCACCAAACTTTCTTTGCAGAGAGGACTCAGAGGACGACTTCCATCTCAGTAACCTTAGTGTGTTTTAGTGATGCATTAATAGAGGAAAATGCAGAATTTGAAAGTTATTTACAAGTGCAATTTAAAGAAGGCTTAAAAACCCTCCTTGAGGAAAGGCTTGTGTTGATTTCATTCTTGTAGCCTCACTCTGCTCTGTAGATTATGACATAATGTGTATTTGTTGAGTGAATATTGGTTATATATTAAGGTACATTTTTCATACCTTCATCTCTTAAAATTACTGACTTTTTAAATTGAAAGCTGTTCTGGAGATCCTTGGCTCTCATTTCAGATATGGGGAGGACATAGATGCACAATGATTGAGGTACTTGTTCAAGGTCCTACCTCAAATTAATGAGAGACAGAACCACATCCCAAACATTATTACTTTCCATAGCATTTTGCTGTCATTTCACACAGTTTGGACACAGGACAATACCATTGGCAGTCTTTTAATTAATGTTTCATTACACGCTTATGTTTAAGTAAGGTGTTTTTCCATTATTAAAGGCCTTAATAATTATCTTGCAAATCTGCGACCCCTTCTCTTTGTTTTTTAGCCACATCAAGCTACTCACTTCCAGTCCCTGAACAAAACATTCTCCCATTTACTTATGTGGTCCTGCTCCTCAGAAATGTCCTTCCTTTCTCCTACTCAGTCTTCAAGTCCCAGCTCCGTAAAGACTTCCTAACCTAACCCGATTGATTACTTACTTTTTCCTCTGAGCTCCCGGGCATTCCAAATGTAACTCTAGACTTGGTTATAGCACTTGTCATGACATTGTCTGACAGACACCATCCCCTCTCATAGCCTACTATTGCTAATAATAAGTTGAGGTCTGGAAGGATACAGATGTGCAAACAATTCAGGACCCTGAGTCATTTATTTTGAATCCTTTTTTTTTTTTTTTTTTTTTTTGAGACGGAGTCTCACTCTGTTGCCAGTCTGGAGTACACGGTGCAATCTCGGCTCACTGCAACGTCCACCTCCCGGGTTCAAGAGATTGTCCTGCCTCAGGCTCCCGAGTAGCTGGGACTACAGGCATGTGCCACCATGCCCAGCTAATTTTTGTATTTTTAGTAGAGACAGGGTTTCACTATGTTGGCCAGGATGGTTTCGATCTCTTGACCTTGTGATCGGCCCACGTCGGACTTTGAATCCTTCTTATATAGAACCAGGACCACTAAATTTACCCAAAAAAACCAGATTCTCCTTTTTTTGTCTTTTTTTTTTCTTGCTCTGCTCTGTCACCCAGGCTGGAGTGCAGCGATTACAGGCATAAGCCACTGTGCCTGGTCAGATTCTCCTTTTATGTTGATATGTGGCATATTCAGGTCATGGGACCCTTCTAGACCTTGGGACACAGTATTTTATACTGGATACTTGACTATGCCTCCCTCTTTAAATCCGGCTAGAACAGTATCCAGTACTTAGGAGGTACTGTGGAAGAAATGGCTGTTCTTATTGTTCAAAAGCCAGAATTACCAACATTTTGAATCAAAAGCAGATCTTTTCCCATAGTTTCACTTTCTGTCTAGGAGACTATCACTTTGACACCGACTTCTGCTTTCTGCTCTAGGCCAGCCTTGAGGAGGCAAAAACTGGGGACCACTTCCTAGAGGAGGACATGCTGGAGCCGAGTCTTGAAAAGTTACTAGGAGACATCTAGATGAAGAGGGTGGAAGGGAGAAAAGGATCCTGGTATTCCAGGCAGAACAAAGTTGTGGAGGCACCCAAAAGCATAGTGGCATCTGGAAACCACAGAAAGTTCAGTATAGAAGGAGTGTAAGAACCAAAGAGAAAGAGAAGCTGCTTGCGGAGAAGAGGGAGGGCTGGGTGGTTGGCACTTGATGGAGGACTAGGATTTGATCTGGCAGATTAGTGGCAGTCAAGAATGGACTTTAGGCAGAGAGAATTTCATTGATCAAATTTCCATCTAAGACTTCTGTCAATATTTAGAAATGATTGTAAAGAGTAGGCTTTAGGCTTTAATAGAAGATATATAGCTACAGAAATAGGAAGACTTTTTCTTGCCAGAATGTATGTAATTCATTCTTACTAGAATGTAAGCTATGTAGCTTCAGAAATAGGGAGAATACCTTGCTAGAATGTAATGTATAGTCTTTCTCTCTTGTTTTATTATATACATATAATTTCTTTTTTGAGATAGTCTCATTCTGTCACCCAGGCTGGAGTGCAGTGGCATAATCCTGGCTCACTGCAATCTCTGCCTCCTGGGTTCAAGTGATTCTCCTGCCTCAGCCTCCCGAGTAGCTGGGACTACAGGTGTGTGCCACCACGCCCAGCTAATATTTGTATTTTTAGCAGAGACTGGGTTTCACGATGTTGGCCAGGCTGGTCTCAAACTCCTGGCCTCAGGTGATCCACATGCTTTGGTTTCTCACAGTGCTGAGATTACAGGCATAAGCCACCACGTCCGGCCTCTCTCTTGTAATATTAATGTGTACAGAAAACTCTTAAGTAAACTTTACTGCTATTTATTAACTATTTATGGTAGGCAATTGTTTTTAAAAAATCAATTTGTTGGGCTGAGACGATTCTCTTGTCAACCATTGCCTCGCCTATCCAGTCAAATATTTATTGAACTCCTATAATTTACAAAGAGCTGAAACTGATGAGGAGAATACAACAACAAATATAAGAATTGACTGAGGTTTTGCTGTGTACCTGCGTGCACTATGCTAAATGCTTTATACGCATTTTCATTTACTCTTTGTAAAATTAATTGTATACTTTATTCTGTACAACCTCCTACAGAAATGTTAAATAGCCCATTATCTACAAGCTACTTTTAAACTCATTTAAATGAGAATCACCTATTTGACCTCTATTTCAACAATAGTATCAATACATTACTGAGGACCTTGTATATATAAAGCGTGAAAGTGTAATTTCTGACTATAAAGGTGTTACGTAATCTGGTTGAGTAAATCACATAATTACAAACACATGTGTTATAGGGCATCTTAATGGTGCTATATGTACAGTTGTTGGAGAAATTCAAGGGAAGTAGATATGCATACCGAATTAGGTAATTCATTTGGTTCTCACTAATTTTGACAGGCTCCCCAATATCATATTTAAATAATAAAGCTGTAGCCTGGTTAAAGCTTTTCTTCAGTAATATAAGTAAAACATAAACAAACCTTACTTTTATTTATAATCTGGACCTTAGAAATATACTTTTTATCCACTGGCCTACCAGGTTTATTCTGGCATTCAAACAGAAGCCAAAGATGAAACTGGTGGTAAGTGTTTGCTTGTAACTTACAGGGGAATGTAGGGAGGAAAAGAAAAGAATTTAATTTCCTTGCAGAAACATAGAGCAGCTGCTCTTTGCAGTAAGAGCATTGGCTTCAGAAGGCCATTATATGCAGTATGTATTATGTGCAAGACTGAAATTGTAGAACCTTATAATTTGTATGTATATATGTGTGGACATGTGCCTGTGTGTTTCCAATTGGCCTCCTTGCTGAATGACTCACAGTATAGTTGTCAGGGGGGAAAGATGGAAAGATGAATCGGATTAACCAGCTCCTTTAAGAAGCAGTATTTCCACCTACAAATATGCCAGTTATGGTGATTCTCTTTCCTCAAAGCTTTTCCTTCTTGGAAGTAATTCTTAATAACCTGCAGCAGCACAGGCCATTAAAGTTCACGTGGAGTTTTGAAGAGTTATTTTGAACCTGGGACTACCCGTGTTTTGTGGAGGATAAGTCAATGTTTTCAACAGAATGAAAGAATAGAACAAAATAATGGTTCCATGTCCCTGTGATTGGACAGGTTCAAATGTTAGTCAAGCAAAGTGTTGAAAACTAGTTGCATCCTGAAATTATTCTCGCTAAATAAGCAAACCGAATTTTCCTTTTAAGTTTTTGTATTTTCTTCCTTCCTAGTTATTTTATATATTATGCTAAATGAAAGTAAGTTTCCTCAAATTCTAATATACTCTAAATTTTCTCATTACTAAAATATTATCCTTTTGTTTCATATTTTTTGTTACATTATTACATTATGCATCACAGATCAGTCAAAGTCTGCTAGCTAGATAATAAAGTTTAACTGCTTTCAAATTTCTGTAAGTTTAATTTTATAATCAAGGATAATATAAGAATGTGATTTCTTCTACAAACTGGGCTGATATCCAAGTTGTTACAGAATATATGTGTATAACATATATATCTTCATACATATATAAATATGTATGTGAACATATGTATTTAAAGCTCTGAGTAGCTCCAAGACACTCCTGGATACAAGGTTGTTAGCCTAAAGTCCATGAATCACCTGAAATTTTATGTATACTTGTGTGAATATGTATTTTTATGAAAATTGAATTCAAAGTTTTCATTACTTTCCTCAAATGATTTGTGATTCAAAAAAGATTATGAATTACCATACTGAATAGTATTTAAATGCCTTGATAATGCTACCAGGAATTATATTAATTAGGGAAATATGTTTTTTCTATTAATGAAACTGAAGTATTTTCCCCCCAAGTCTGTGTTATAATAAAAACTTACACGAAGAAAAATATGATTTGACATTTTCATCCCTTTTCTTCTTACAGTTATGATACCTCTCTGTATTCATGATGTGCGCTGACATTTCTGTAGATCAGAGCTTCAAGTTTTATGGCTCAGTAGTTAATTTAAAATAGTCTGGATTTATATCCACACATTTCATATCTTTGAATCTACAATGTCCTGATAGATTCCTCATTATTTAACTGTCTTGATGGAAGATGTCTAAAAAATTTATCAGAATGTATATGCAATTTATCTGGTTCTGTTCTTAATATTGTCTAAAACATAGGACTGACCATTTCTGCTTCAAAATAAATTTTGCCAATACATAAACTATGTAGTGATTTTTTCTGAAAAGGATTTTCCCAAGGTAGTTTCTTAGCAGAAAAGATATTTGTAGAATAGACCTGACCAATTCTGACATTTAAAGATGGTTATAAGATAGTGAAAATTTTCTACTTCAATATATTGAAGGTCTCAGACATTTAGTTGTTCAAAATTTGAGTTCCTGGTGTATTGCTGGGCAGTTTTAGGCACTGAATACCCAGATTAGTGAAACTCAAAGGTGTCTTGCTCCAAATTGCTCATTTTATAAATAAAGAAACCGAGACCGTCCTAGGATGGTCCTAAGTTAGCCAACAGAATTGGAGATCACCTATTTTGGCTTTCTTTTAACCCACTCCCATGCACCAATAGGTTTGGAGATTCACCACCTGGCACTGATGTTATAAGAAAAAAGACCCAAATATTCTGTGTGGTGAATAACAGTGGACGTGGTACCAGCCAAGCAATCCCATGTTTTTCAAGCCTTTGTCATAAACAAGGACACTCATTTTCCAGACATTCTTCCGCTTTTAAGGGTTTTGGGCCACTATATGGCCATTCCAGGTCTCCACCCCTCCCCGACCCCTTCCCAAATGGAATTTAAGTAAAACTAGAGTACTTCAGAGGCTTCAAATACTGTTGTTTGTGAGTTAAGATTATTGGTTATCAGAGTTTCTAAATTTAAGGTCAATGAAAGAATACCAAAACTTATGCACATGTAATTAGAAATGTTCGGAAGCTTATTTTGGAAAACATTTAGGCATATTAAGGATTTAGGTGGTTAACTCACCTCTTTTCAAAATGAAACTTTGAGGCAACTGTGTCATAAAATGTTCCCACCATGAGAATGAAGGCACCATGTCAGGTGGGAAACAGTGGCAGCGTTGGAATTGTTCAGAAGTGGGTTAGAATCCACTTCAGGGCTGTTTTATCCTTAGTCAAATTACTGAATCTACCTGAACCTGTTTTCCATCTGTTAAACAAAAAGTGGGGATGAACAAGGTTTAAATTAAATGTTTCTTGACTATTCAATGGTATATACATTCTTCTCCGTGATAAATGGAAGATGTATAGCCCATGATAGGCACTCCATGGACAGTGACCATGTCTCATTCTATATACTCAAAAGGTCAGACTTAGGATGAGAGAAAAAATTATTTTAACATTTATTTGTATGTCATAAATTAAAATCAAAATTAGGCAAATCAGACTATTAGACTGGTACTTTCGTAATACTTAAGATTATTTAAAGTAACGCATGGACTGAACATCATTAGCAATACATCTTTCTAGCTTCTTTTAGAAGCTGGTACAGATTCTCTGTCTTGCTTAGAATTGAAAAGTAATAATAGCAGCAAAACACCCCCACCTTTATCGGGTAGCTAATATAAATGTCATTCTACAACTTTTGAAATTTAGTTAGATGTAAATAAAATGAGTCTTTGTAACTATAGTTCAGCCAGTAAATAAAACGATTTGCAGCAAATATCATTGCTAAGTACTTTTGTTAAACCTAGACACACAATGAAAAGAAAATTGCATAAATATATGCCTAGAAAACACGGATAATAGCTCCTGGTGCTCTTAACACCTAGTAAAATACTATTAGGATTTACTAAATTGTACTATGTTTGCTTTATAATAGGAAAACTCATAGCAAGTTAAAGTAATATGACTAATGACATAAACAATTGACATTATTCTGCCCAATTTCTGTATAATCATGCCCAACATGTTTTCAGATTTATTTTTATTTTTTATTTTTGGCAGGGGGAAGTCAGTAGGGGTTGTTGAGACTGATTAAAAAGACAAGCTTTGTTTTATCATTCATTCTTGCTCCTCTTCCTTCTTCTTTTTCTGTTCCCTCTCTTTCCCTCTTTTTCTACTTCTCCTACCCCTCTCTTTTTTCCTCCTCCTCTTCTGCATTAGTATCCTAACAATTCAATGTTTATTCAAGAAAGGTTATTTTATGCAATTAGACATGTACCTGGATTCCATGTTTTTAAAATCCAGCACTGACTCTAACACAGTGTCTAGTAGGCATTGAGTAAATAATGTAAAGGTTGGAAGGCTGCTGACACAGGAAGAGGTGATATTTCCACTCGAGCCTGAAGGCAGGGAAAAGCTGAAGTCCCACCTCAAGGCAATCAGGCAAGAATTATTCCCTATTTTCTGGGGGAAGATCAGACCGTTGTGCTATTCAGGTCTTCATCTGATTGGACAAGGCCCCCACCCACATTAGAGAGGGTGGTCGGTCTCCTTTACTCAGTCTCTCCATTTAAATGTTACACTCATCTAAAAATACCGTCATAGAAACACTCAGGATAACGTTTGACCAAAATTTGGGCACCTCGTGGCCCAGTCAAGTTGACACATAAAATTATCCATCACAATGATCTTTACAGTTTTCAAGAATACAGGTCAGAGATTTTGTAGCATGTCTTTCAGTTTGAATTTATCTGATTTTTTCTCATGATTAGCCTGGGATTCTGGGTTTTGCAGAGGAAAAATCACAGAAGTAAGGTGCCAGTCTCACTGCATCATGTCAAGGGCATGTGCTATCAACATGATTTATGGAGGTGGCGTTAACCTTGGTCACCTGGCACAGGGAGGGTTTGTCAGGTTTCTCCATTGCCAAATTTCTCTTCTCCCCTGTTTGTCCTGCAGTCTTTGAGAGGAAGTCACTATGTGGAGCCCACACTTAAGGAAGGAAAAAGAGTTATACTCCACCCTCTTGAGAGTAGAGTAGCTACATAAATTATTGTGAATTCTATCCTCCCCCATTTATTTATTCAATCACTTATTTATATCAGTATGTACTCATAGCTATGTATTTCATACTTTCGTTATAATCTAATGTAATTTCATTGATTTTGTTCCTCAAATTTTCCCAAGTTTGGCCACTGGGGACTGTTTTGGATGGCAATTGATTATGTTTTTAACCAATCTGATCTGGGAAAAATATTTTATTAATTTTGATTTTTCAGGTTACAGATGAGATTGGATAGTTTTCATAGGCTTATTGTTCTTCAGTGTTTGTTCTGTAAAATAATTTACCATCCTTTGCCCAAATATAAATTTGATTGAATTTATATTTGTAATTCATAACTTATATATTTTATGTGTGTATATACACATACATGGCTTATATAATCTTATTCTTTATATTTTATTAAATATGATACAAACATATTATCCTATTTCTTGTCTTTCATCATATAGAAATTACAAGTTTTATACAGTCAAATTTGCCAATACTTTCTTTCAGGGTTACTGTTTTTTTTTCTTTTTTGTATTTAAGATCATGAAAATGTTCTCATATCTTCTTTTATATTCTGCTTTATGTTAGTTTCTATATTAATTTGAAATTTACTTTCTCTGTAGATAAGGATTAAATTTTATTTCAGCTTTTTTCATGGATATACCCAGTTGCTTCAGTAGTCTTCGTCAAACAGACCATTCCTTTTCCAATTATTTGGAATGCCATTTTTTTCCCCTCATAGGCTCAACTTTTCTATGTACGTGGATCTGTTGCTGCAATGGCTACTTTCTTCTGTGATCTATTCTCTTTAGAATAAAATGGTGTGTGTCACTGCAAATTCCAACTTTGTGAAACTGAATTAAAACTTCTATGACTTGACTTTGGACTGCAGAATTCTTGGCCTAGTTGTTGAATATAAGATATGGCATATGGAGTCTTTTACAGTAAAAAATATTTCTGTATGGTACATTTTAAGATGACATGCAGCCTACATTTGTGAATAGCATTTTCCTGAAAAACACAATTATTCTTGGCTTTGTTTAGTGTCCGATTAAGTTTAGTCAGGGTTCAGGTGGGAGAACAAAACCCATGCCAGGAAGAGGAAATTTAGCACAGGAAACCAGCAAAGGGGTTAGAAGTGCTGAGAGAGTGAACAGAGGAAAGAAAGGCAGCCCAAAGAATAGCAATTAGAAGAATGAAAGGAAAAGGGAAGAGGTGGTATTGCTGGAAGAGCTCGAGCCACCTGGATGATACTAGGGTCACCTGACGGTAGTTAGACCTGTGGTCTAAAGGACTGGGAGAAGGAAGCTGGACTGAAGGAGATGCAGCTCCCACTGGAGACTCCTGAAGCAGAGAGAAAGGTGAAGAAATGCTCTGGCTTCTTCACTCTTCTCACCATTCAGTCTACCATCCCTGAGTATCAGAGAGCCTATGGAATACAGACCTGCAATGCTAAGCAAGCAGGAGAAGTTTGGGAATGGATCCAGGTTTAAACAGTCACTAATCACCAGCCATGGCTACATGGTTGTATTACTCTGCCTGGGCAACCATAGGGGCAAAACACTGGGTAGCTTACATAACAGAAATTTATTTTTCATGATCAGGGAATGGGAAGTCCAAGATCAAGGTACTGGTGAGGTAGGTTTCATTCTGAGGCCTCTTCTCTTGGCTTGCAGATGGCCACCTTCTTGCCATGCCCTCACATGGTAGAGAGAGAGAACTCTGGTCTTTTCTTCCTCTTCTTATAAGGACACTAACACTTAAGACCTCATTTACCCTTCTTTTTTTTTTTTGAGATGGGGTCTCACCCTGTCGCCCAGGCTGGAGTGCAGTGGTGCAATCTCCGCTCACTGCAAGCTCCGCTGCCTCCCGGGTTCATACCATTCTCCTGCCTCAGCCTCCCTAGAAGCTGGGACTACAGGTGCCCGCCACCACTCCCGGCTAATTTTTTTGTGTGTTTTTAGTAGAGACGGGGTTTCACCATGTTCACCAGGATGGTCTTGATCTCCTGACCTTGTGATCCGCCCACCTTGGCCTCCCAAAGTGCTGGGATTACAGGCGTGAGCCACCACGGCCGGCCCTCATTCACCCTTTTTTAAAACAATAGGGCCAAAAATTAAAGCCCGTAATGACCACTTAGATCAGTATAAGGTTTTACACTTTCAAACTCTTTTGAATACATCTTTTTATTTGACCTTCACGGTTAACCTTGGCATTATATAAAGGCAATGTACCAGTTAGGGTTACGTTAGGTAACCTAAAGAATAGCGATAACAAGAACGAAAGGAAAAAGGGGGGAGGTGTTACCACTGGAAGAGATTGAGCCACCTGGATGGTGAAGTTAGATCTATGGTCTAATGGCCAGGCAGAAGGAAGCTGGGTTGAAGAAGGAAGTTATTTTAACTTGCTTCTAAGGACACTATCTCCAACTACGGTCGCATTGGGGGTTAGGGCTTCAACACAAGAAATTTTGGGGGAAGTGGGGCACAGTTCAGTCCATAGCAATAGTAATAGGAATATCATGAGTAGAGACTCAGCATACTTAGATATCACCCTGCCTTTTCCATTCACAACTTTTGTAGTTTCTCATCTGAAAAATGAGCATCTAACATCAACCTGCAGAAGAGTCTGCTGGTTCTCCCTCAAAATCCTTTCATCTTTTCTTCCATTGTAGTAGAAACTTAAGTTTTTTTTTAAGGACACATGGTCTCTCATACTAAAACCAAATACATTTGCCAGTCACCTTTGCAGTTCACTGAGGTTTCGAGACTACATGCCAGTCAATAGGATGTGAGCAGAAATGTCATGACGCCACTTCTAGTAACAATATCCCTTATGATACTTAGGATGTGCCCTTTTTCCTTCTTCCTTTTTATATCTTCTTCTGTTTCGCAGTCTCCAACCAATTGTAAATGTAATGAATAGAGCGTTAGTCCTCATCCTGGCCAGGAAGATGAGGGCTCTACCCTGCTGATGTGGAAAGATTGGTCTTGAAGGAGCCTGGAACTCAGAGAATTTCTCAGAGGAGGGTCATGATAACAATTCTGGACTTCATCATGACAGAGAAATAAACTTCTGTCTTCAAGATACAATTATTTTGATCCTTGTTAGCGATGATGAATGTAACCCTAACTGGTACATTGCTCTTATATAACTCAAAGGTAAACTGTGAAAGTCAAATGAAAAGACATATTCAAAAGACTTTGAAAGTGTAAAATCTTATACTAATCTAAGTGGTAATTATTGCAGACTTTAAGTTTTGGTCTTATTTTAGAATTTCCAAATAGATTCGTTTGGTACTCTATAAAGTCATTTTTTCATATATGTATTTTCCAGAGGACTTACTAACATATGTGTCACCCAAGTATGTGTTATCCAAGCAGCAGTTAAATATTTTTATCTCTTTCATTCATATTCAGAAGGCAAAACTCTAGAACTTTGATGTATTTCCAAATGACCTTACCCTAGAATTGTTTGGTAACAGTACATGGAGAGTTATGGAAGAATAGAGGGAGGATATAACCACTGGATGTCAGAGCTGTGGTATTAATTAATGATTCATAGTTCCATATTTATTAAGTATATATGTGCCAAGTACTGTGCTAGGAACTCAGGATAGTAAAGTAAATGAAATAGCTAAGGTTTTCATGGAGCTCAGATGCAGGGTTTAGACAGACACTAGCCAAGTACTCAAACTAAAGGAGGAAGTACCAGAGGTTTGGGGGCTAAATCAGTATAAAGCAGGGAGCCCTAATCACATCTCATGGGTCAGTGAAAGTCTTCTGTAGGAAGTACTATTTGAGTTGAGACATTAAGCAAGAGTAAGAGTGAGGCAGTTAGAGAATAACATTTTAGGAACAATATTTCAGGCACGTATTCTAGGTAAGAAAATAGTTGAGGTAGCAGCATCAAGGGGAAGGAAGTTAGGGCTCCTTTGAGGAACTGAAAAGTCTCGAGCATGACTGGAGGTAGTGTGAGTGGAATACTAAGTCTGGGTCCAGGGAAATGTGCAGGGGCAAGGCCCTGGAGATTTATTATCTGTATGACTACGTTACAGAGTTTGGATTATGTCCTGGAGACTGTGTTGAGCCACTGAAGGGCTTTAAACCAGGAGGTGATCTGAGCAGATTTTCATTTATGAGAAGTCATTTAGTTAAAAATAGAAAGAATGGATTAGGGAGTGAGAAGGAGGGGAAGAAGAAGGAAGGCAGAGAGAAAAGATAGGAGGTCATTGTAATCAGTCTTTTACTGAAAAAGATTCATTTATCATTTATTCAGCTGAGCAAGAGGTGACAGTCTGGAAGAAGTGAGGAGGCAGAGGTAAAAGATAAATGTAGGGATTTGACTTGACAGAATTGGATTGTGTTCGTCTGTTTTCCATGCTGCTAATAAACATATGCCTAAGACTGGGTAATTTGTAAAGGAAAGAGGTTTAATGGACTCACAGTTTCACATGACTGAGGAGACCTCACAATCATGGCAGAAGGCAAAGGAGAAGCAAAGTCAGTTCTTACGTGGTGGCAGGCAAGAGACTGTGTGTAGGGGAATACCCCTTTATAAAACCATCAGATTTCATGAAGCTTATTCACTATCATGAGAACAGCCTGGGAAAGACCCTCCACTATGATTCAATTACCTCCCACTGAGTCCCTTCCATGACACGTGGGAATTATGGAAGCTACAACTTAACATGAGATTTGCACGGGGACACAGCCAAACTATATCATTCCATCCCTGGCCCCTCCCAAATCTCATGTTCTCACATTTCAAAACCAATAATGCCTTCCCAACAGTTCCCCAAAGTCTTAACTCATTTCAGCATTAGCTTAAAAGTCCACAGTCCCAAGTCTCATCTGAGACAAGGCAAGTCCCTTCCACCTATAAGCCTTAAAATCAAAAGCAAGTTAGTTACTTCCTAGATACAATAGGGGTACATGCATTGGATAAATACACTCATTCTAAATGTTGGCCAAAATGAAGAGGCTACAGGCCCCATGCAAGCCTGAAATCCAGGGGGGCAGTCAAATCTTAAAATGATCTCCTTTGACTCTGTTTCACATCCAGATCAGGCTGATGCAAGAGTGGGAGCAAGAGGTGAGCTCCCACTACCTTGGGCAGCTCTGCCTCTGTGGCTTTGCAGGGTACAACATCCCTCCTGTCTGCTTTCATGGGTTGGCTTTGAGTGTCTGCAGCTTTTCTAGCACATGATGCAAGTTGTCAGTGGAGCTACCATTCTGGAGCCTGGAAGATGGTGGTTCTCTTCTCACAGCTTCACTAGACAGTACCCCAGTGGGGACTCTGTGTGGGGGCTTCAATCCCACATTTGCCTTCTGCACTGCCTTAGCAGTGGTTCTCCATGAAGGTCCCACCCCTGCAGCAAACTTCTGCCTGGACATCCAGACATTCTCATACATCCTCTGAAATCTAGGCAGACCTCAATTCTTGACTTCTGTGCACCTACAGGCTCATACCTTGGCCCCTTTTAGCCAGAGCTGTAGTGGCTGGGACACAGGGCACCAAATCCCTAGACTGCATACAGCAGGAGGGCCTTGGGCCTGGCCCATGAAACCATTGTTTCTTCCTAGGGCTCAGGGTCTGTGATGGTAGGGGCTGCCATGAAGTTCTCTGACATGCTCTGGGGACATTTTCCCCATTGTCTTGGTGATTAACATTTGGCTTCTTGTTACTTATGCAAATTTCTGCAGGCAGCTTGAATTTCTCCTAAAAAAATAAAAATAAAAAAAGGGTCTTTCTTTTCTATTGCATTATCAGGCTGCAAATTTTCCAAACTTTTATGCTCTGCTTTCCTTGTAAACATAAGTTCCAATTCCAAACCATATCTTTGTGAATACATAAAACTGAATGCTTTTAACAGCACCCAAGTAACATCTTGAATGCTTTGTTGCTTAGAAATTTCTTCTGCTAGATACTCTAAATCATCCCTCTCAATTCAAAGTTCCACAGATCTCAGCAGGGGCAGAATGCTGCCAGTCTCTTTGCTAAAATGTAACAAGAGTCATCTTTATTCCAGTTTCCAACAAGTTCCCCATCTCCATCTGAGACCACCTCAGTCTGGATCTTATTGTCCATATCACTATCAGCATTTTGATCAAAGCCTTTCAGAAAGTCTCTAGGAAGTTCCAAACTTTCCCACATTTTCCTGTCTTCTTCTGAGCCCTCCAAATGGTTCCAACCTCTAAGTTCCAGAGTTGCTTCCACAATTTTGGGTATCTTTACAGCAACACCCCACTCTACCAGTACCAATTTACTGTATTAGTCTGTTTTTGTGCTGCTAATAAAGACATACCAAAGACTGGGCAATTTATAAAAGAAAGGTTTAATGGACTGACAGTTCCACATGGCTGGGGAGACCTCACAATCATCAAAGGAGAAGCAAAAGCACGTCTTACATGGCAGCAGGTAGGAGAGCAGCATAGGTAGGGGAACTCTTCTTTATAAAACTATCAGATCTTGTGAGAGTTACTCACTACCATGAGAACAGCCTGGGAAAGACCCTCTCCCATGACTCAATTACTTGCTGCTGAGTCCCTCCCACGACCCATGGGAATTAAGGGAGCTATAATTCAAGATGAGATTTGGGTGGGGACACAGTCAAACCATATCGTGGATGAATGATGGGATATCAGCACGAGGATGTGGGGAGAAGCAAGACTGCCCCAGGTTTGTGACTGTGGTAGCCACTGGAGGAGAAGCAGGTTGGAAGGCTGGAGAGTGGCTGGAGGTAATGCTGGTAATAACAACCAGAGTTGCTGAGGGTTTCATATGTGTCAGATACTGTTTAGATATATAACATGTGCAAGCCAATTTAATGGGCACCAGAACCCTATGAAGGAGATGCTATTATTATTCACATTTTATAGTAGGGAAAACTGAGGCACAGTGATTAAAGGCTGTGTTCTAGATTACATAGCTAAGAGGTGTTTGTTAGTCCATTCTCATGCTGCTTTGAAGAAATATCTAAGACTTGGTAATTTATAAAGAAAAGAGGTTTAATTGACTCACAGTTCTGCATGGCTGGAGAGGCCTCAGGAAACTTAAAATCACGGCAGAAGGCACCTCTTCACAGCGCAGCAGGAGAATGAGTGTCAATAGTGGAAATACCAGATGCTTATAAAACCATCAGATCTCATGAGAACTTACCATCATGGGAACAGCATGGGGGAAACTGCCCCCATTTTTCTGTTACCTCAACCTGGTCCCACCCTTGACACATGGGGATTATTACAATTCAAGATGAGACTTGGATGGGGACACAGAGCCAAACCATATCAATCAGCAGAACAAGAATCGAATCCAGGCAATTGTTCTAGAAGCCATACTCAATCTTTTCTCTGTAAATGAATTGGTTTTGGAGTCTGGATTTGGACCTGGGATTAAACTCTGGGCTGCCTGTATGTGAATGATGAAATCACAGAGAGCAGCTTCAGTCATAATCACAGCATTTTAGTTTTTATTCCACCCTTTGGCAGAAAAATAACTGGATGATCCAGGGGAAAAGCATGAAACAAAAATATCAAAGAATTTTTGTTCTAATAGTATCTTACATTTGTTCATAACATTTTGTACTTTTCAAACTGTTTCCATGAATGCTATCTCATTTATTTTGCAGAATGATTAGCAAGGCAATTATTATTATCCCCATTTTACATGTATGAGGAAATTTCAGCTTGGAGGGATTAAGTAAACTCCAAGCCCAAATATCTTATAAAATGGAGCACCCAAATTTAGATTCAAGTCTTCTGATTTCTTTCTATTCAGGATTATTAGGAAGAAAATTGTGAAGAATGCAATACTTTCTAATCTCAGTTAAAATAGTTAATTTTAGATAATTTTCTTCTCACTACAATCATCTTCAAGTGGCTGCTGTGCCATGTCTACTTTATTAATTGGAATTATAGTCAGCCAAAATAATTGAACATTTCAATATATAGAAAGGGAGCTTATGTATTTTCGACATGATTGAATCCAACTTATTAATCACAAAAGCCATCTGGACATTGGCATTCATTATTTCTCTTCTTTGGGTAGATATTTCTAAATTGACTTTAAACAATTGTCTCTCAATCTGTTTTGTTCTTGAGTCAACATTTAAGAAATGCTGTTTGAGAGTGGGCTTTGGCTTTGAATTGTAAAGAGGGAGTAAGGGGGAAGCAAAAAGCTTGACTCATTTCTCCAAATTATACATGTTGAGGAGAGCAGCACAATCAGCATACTTCTCACAACATTTGCAGTGAGTGCTGAAGGAAAGGGCCCATGGTGGTGAGTACTGTCCACCAAGATCACTGTCATTTTTCAACTGGCTAGAGGTTGGACCTTTTGTTCTTGATTTCTGCCAAGGTCCTAGTTTCCTAGCCTGTACACAGTCAATGAACATATACAGAACAATATTAAGGGATTGCAACTTGGCATATGTTTTAATGAGAGCCCTAGGAAGTAGGACAGGATTAGGGTGTATCACAAAATTGAAGATAAGGTTGTGAAGTTAATATCATGTTTCTCTGTCAACAAGAAGCTTAACTAAGGCCTTAGAACCATTGACTAAAAGGTTTATGTGCAAGTGGATCTCAGAGAACTGATAAAAAATGTTTTTAATTGATTAAATATTTATCCACCATTTTCTGTGTACTGTGCTCCATGAGGAGCTAGGGAGATGATGGAATATGAGACAGACTTAATGCTTATACATATACAGTTTACAACTTAATGGGAAAGACACACAATTAAACAAGGAAGCATCTGTTTGGCTTGGCTGCCAAACCACTGGTTATCCAACCCTATCATTATCCCATCTAGTGACTGGACTATCCTCATTACATAATGTGGTGGTATAAGGCCTAAAATTGAGGCCTAGCATTATAGGTGCCTTGACATTTGGGGAAAACTGGGAGGGTCTCAAGTGGCCTAATTGCAAGTTCCACTACTTCTCTGCTCCCACGGATGAGGCCCCCTAGTCAAACAACCCTTCTTGATCATGGGGACTATGCACAGTGGCTATTAGTCCTTGAGTTCTGGACTTCAGTTTCCTTCCAGCCTGCAAATTTATTCAGACAAGCAGTTACACCCTCTGCTGCAAGTTAGGGGTCACCTCCCTTTGCCTCCCATAGCCCCCGATTGTTCACTCAGTTCCAGAGTGCAATCCCTGTGTGGCCCTGCATTGTGTGGCGTCCTTTTCTCCCAGGTTGTGAGTACATGTAGCTAATACACTGCTCTAAATCTCATCTGTCCAGTGCCAGATGGTGTGTGTTTGGTCATAATCCTAGGGTAGGAATCCCTTCCTCAACAATGGGCTGAAGAAGAGGTGATCAAAACAAAGGTACTTTAGACATTGGGTTAAAATTCAGTTTTTAAAAATAATATTCACTTATTGCAGTGAATTGAGAAGTGAAAGGGAGTTCAGAAATAATTGATACAAATGTAGACTACTCTTGGAAGTGGTTGAACTCCAAACAACATACAAAGGGGAACGCTTAATACTGCTGCCCCCTTCCCTCCAAACCTTATTATCATGAACTCAGAAATGGTTAAACAACATAGACACTTGTTTGTTGATTAGTTGTATTAACCTGAGATATAAACCACTAGAATTTAGAGACTTTTTAAAAGGACAGAGATTGAAATTTCATTGTTCAGTTCAAATGGTTGGCTTACTTGGAAGGTTCAATTTTTAATCTGTCAGTTTTCAATCCTAAGTTTGATTTAACAAGTCTTGCAGAAAATTATTCATCTTTGTGTCAGAAATCTGCTGGGAATGGTTGACACACACTTATAATGCATATCAGGATAAAAATGTGGTGGCTTATGCCTGTGGCAATATTACCACTTGCTTTCCTGAAGCAATACTTCCCTGTCTAAGGACAGACTCATCACTTATCTCATCTTAATTAACTTATATTTTCATTTCGGTTAAAAGCAAACACATCTCAGTCTGGCAACCCTGAAGATGGATGCTCTTCAAGTCAGATGCGTGCTGTGTGTGTTTGGCTACATGCCATGGCATCCATGATGATGCTGGTTTATAATTATCAAGGACAATTTTTATTTAACTGGACAAACAGTGATTGGAATAAAAATGCATAACGGTTTAAAAAAGTAATCAAAACAGCTATATTGTGCCACACAGTAATTAGAGTTGAAAATGGCAAATCAAAATTGTACCCCCATTGTCAGCCTTGTATAGTCAGTAGTGAGGAAGGGTCTTATTGAGAGGCAGTGGGACGACACCTTGATCTCCAGGCTGCTTCACTCTTTGATTGTGAAATTCTACTTTGAGTTGTTTCTACCCTGTCCTGGCATCTTTAACTTTAGGGGTATTAGAATGGTATTTTATTAAGCGAATAGATGGGACGCAGGGAGGTAAGAAAGGAGGATCCTAAGGGAAAAACAAGATGAAGCTGGGAGGAGGGAGGCTCTAAAGTCAATTTGTACTCACTTTAACAGTCTGTCTGGAGACCTGCAGATAAGAAAATGGAAAGAAAGGGCAGACGAAAAGACACAGTGAAATTGGATAGGATAGAATACTTATAACTACCACTTACTGAAAGTCCGTGCAGGAACAGGCAGTATACTAGATATTTACACAGACAGTACTAACTCAATAGGGTTTTAAAGCTTGACAGAACCTTGGCATCACCTGGGAAGTTAAGAAAACAAAACAAATCTGACATTTGGGTTCCCTCCTAGAGATTCTAATTTAATTGGCCTGGGGTTAGGCTCCAGCATCTGGATTTTGAAAAGCTTCCCAGGTGATATTAATGTTCAGCAAAGTTCAAGAACCACTCAAGTTAATTCTCAAAACAACCTCAGAAAATAGGTATTATGATCCACATTTTAATAGTGTCACAAATAAATAAGATTCAGCAGGCAAATTATTAAAAACCAGGTGGCCAAAAAGTGTCAAGGCCAGGACTAGACACCTCCTCTGCCTGACTCTGGCCTGTGCTTTTCCTGAGCTAATCTCCTGCTCTGATTATATTGGAGGGCAGGGCAGGCAGAGGAAGGAGACCCTGCTTTGGGTAAATGAGAGCTGACAATATAGCTTTGCTACTCATTATTCATTTTTTATATTAGGAGCAGATTGTACATGTAGAAACTGGGACTTCAACAGCTTAAAAAATGCTACCATCATTTTACATCCCCATGTTCCTAAGTTAAACTGACTTTTCTATATTTAGAGATATCGGAGCTGAGTTTGGTTCTCTGAGCTCCTTGACTGCAAGAAAAGAAAGGTTATATTGGAATTATGCTTCAAAGATTGAAATCAGTTCTCTTCTGTTTTATGAATGAATTGCAGTGAATATATTTGGCATTTTATAATTTGTCTTACCACTCCCATTATCTTTTTTCTAGTTCACTTTTCAAGTGACAGAGTGATTTATTGACTGTCTTTTAAAAGTTCCATTTCACTGAGCAAATGGTGAATATAAAAATCTGCCACTTGACCTAACACTGACTCAGATATTCAAAAGCTTCATTTGATTAAAAAGAACTCATGGAAATGGAGGCCAATAAATGTTAGAATGTAAGGAAATTGAGAAAATTCCAAGATCTGTTCTTTCAAAAATCAGCAGGAGGCAATCTAAATTACATTTTGTTTTGGGGTGACCAGAGGCTGGGTTTGCTTATGCTTTGTAAATTACATGTTTTATGTCACATTTTGTCTATCTCCATTGACTTCACCTCAGGAACCAGAACATATTACCACATTTCAAGAAACACTCTCAATAAACATACCTCCTCTATCCCTCGTGCCCAAATCCAGAGCTGGTTACTTGCAGAAGGACTTGAATGTGTAGCTCTAAGCCAAAATTAAACTTCTATATTCTTTTAGGAGGTATTTCATTATGAAAGGTCTGATAATGACTTTCAAAAGTCAGACTGGAAATAACCCAAATGATCCTCGGTAGAAGACTAGTCTACAACTATAAAATACCCTTATTACAGACTACTATGAAGCATGCATTATGTTATGTTTTTTAGGTGTGATAATGGTATTGTGATTTTGTAAGACAATAGAAAATTTGTGTTACCAACTCCATAAGTGGAGAATGTTCTAGTTTCCGTTGGTCTTGGGGCAATATTACCTATAACCTTTATTGCTTAAAGTAGCCAAGGCACTGTTTAACTGACATGATTCAGTTTAGACTGGCTGAGATTTTAGCAAAACAACGTCCTGTTATTTTAGTGCTGTAAATAACATTGGAAAGGAGACTTGCAAATGTCAGCAAGCTTCTAGAAAGGACTTTTTCCAGGCCAAATTTGAAAGAACCAGTTTGCCTTTGGAAACTTCCTTTGATTCCTATACTATTTGTTTTCTTATTCTGCTTCTTCCAATGCAGGGAGCAGTATGAATTTTCGGGGCACTTACCTGGGTCTATCTCTTTTGTCAGTGCTATGCCACAGGTCCAAGCCACTCAGGACTTCCGTGCTCTTTTGCTACACTCCTTCCTCTTTACTTCTGCTTACCTTTATCTTAAATATATCTGTATTTAATTGGAAGAGTAAGATGTGAAACAAATGCAATTTGGGGGAGCAGAATTGAAGTCTTAGACGAGGTGACACTGTAAAGGAGCTCAAAAGGTCTTAGGCAGGTAATACCTCTGGTTTGCTGCAGACACAAAACATAAATCCTCTCTGAGCAAAAAAATCCTCAGTTATAGCCTCCAGTTTTCTACAGGTTAAGATCAATGAAATATGAGCTTATAATAATCACATTATTAGATACAGAATATAAAATGTTTGTAAAATGTTTAGCAAAATAAAGAGTAAAATTTTAAAAACTCAATGAAGTTATTCAAAAAATGACCAGTAATATATAAATGTAATATAACATGATAGTTAGGTTGATCTTACAAATGCAATGTTAAATGGCACAGACATACTCTGGAAGATCATTTGGCTGTTTCGTATAAAAGTAAGCGTGCACTTACAATGCAAACTAACAATTACACTCTCGGGCATTTACCCTAGAGAAATGGAAATTTCTATTTACACAAAAACATGTGCATGGATGTCCATAGCAGTTTTATTCATCATAGTTCCAACTGGAAACAACTAAAATGCCCTTCAATGAGTGAATGGGTAAACATATGTACTTCCGTATCACATATCACTATTCAACAAGAAAAAGAAACTTGATACATGCAACAACTTGAATGGATCTCAAGGGAATTATGCTGAGTCAAAAAGCTAATCCATAAAGGTTACATAAGGTATGATTGCATTCAGATTGACATGACCACATTATGGAGATGGAGAACAGATAGTGGTTGCCAGGGCATAGGCAAGGGTTGGGGGATGGGTAGGAAGCAACTCTGATGTGTATGCAAAAGGGCAGCCTAACGGATTCTTGTGGTGATGGAATTGTTTTGTATCTCAAATGTGGTGGTTACATGAAGCCACACGTTGTAAAATTACATAGATCTAAATACACACAAACACACATATGTGCACAAATGTGTGAAATAACTGGTGAAATCTGAATATGACAGGGGAAGACTATCAAGGTCAATTTTCTGGTTGTCATATTGCACAATGATTCTGTAAGATGTTACCCTTGGGGAAACTGAATGAAGCATATATAAATTTCTTTGTATTATTTCTTATAATGGCATGTGAATCTATAATTATTTTAAAATGAAAAGATTAATTAATATTACAAAAAAGATACCTTTTTAAAGGAATAAAAATGTAAAGTATGTTGACATAAATTTAACAAAATATGTGCATGAGCTGTATGGACAAAATTATGTTTTTCTGTTGGATTTTTAAATTAAATTTATTTTTAATCTTTGTGGGTACATCTTAGGTGAGTATATTTATAAGGTACACGAGATATTTTGATATAGGCATACAATGTGTACTAAACACATCAGGGTAATGGGGGTATCCCCCTCAACCAATGATCATTCCCTTTTGTTACAAACATTCTAATTGTACTCTCTCAGTTATTCTAAAAAGTACAACAAATTATTGTTGACTGTAGTCACCCTGTTGTGCCAGCAAATATTAGACCTTATTCATTGTATCTAACTATATTTTTGTACCCATTAACCATCTCCATTTCCTGCTCCCTCCTCACTACCATTCTCAGGCTCTGGTAACCATCATTGCACTTTCTACCTTCATGGGTTCACTTGTTCTAATTTTTAGCTCCCACAAATAGGTGAAAACATGTGATATTTGTTTTCCTGTGCCTGGCTTATTTAACTTAACATGATGACCTTCAGTTTTATCCATTTTGTTGCAAATGATAGCATCTCATTCTTTTTTATGGCTTAATGGTACTCCATTGTATATAAGTACCACATTTTCTTTATTCATCTGTTGATGAATACTTAAGTTGATTCCAAATCTTGGCTATTGTGAATAGTGCTGCAATAAACTTGAGAGTGCAGATATCTCTTTGATATACTGATTTCCTTTCTTTGGGGTATAGACCTAGCAGTGGGTCATATGGTAGTTCTAGTTTTACTTTTTTGAGGAATCTCCATACTGTTCTCTATAGTGGCTGTACTAATTGCATTCCCATCAACAATGTACAAGTGTTTCCCTTAACATTCTCACTGGTATTCATTATTGTCTGACTTTTGGGTATAAGCCATTTTAACTGGGATGAGCTGATATCTCACTGCAGTTTTGACTTGCATCTTTCTGGTGATCAGTGATATTGAGCACCTTTTCATATGCCTGTTTGACATTTATATGTCTTCTTTTGAGAAGTGTCTATTCAGATCTTTTGCCCATTGTTTAATAGGATTATTAGATTTTTTTCCTGTTGAGTTCTTTGAGCTCCTTACATATTTTGGTTAATCCCTTCTCAGATGGATAGTTTGTAAATATTTCTCTCCCATTCTGTGGTTTGTCTCTTCATTTTGTTGATGAAATGTTTCCTTTGCTGTGCAGTAGCTTTTTAACTTGATATGATCCTATTTACCTATTTTTGTTTTGATTGTCTGTGCTTTTGGAGTATTACTCAAGAAATGGTCACCCAGACCAATGTCCTGGAGAGTTTTCCCAATGTTTGTTTGTGGTAGTTTCATAGTTTGAGGTCTTAGATTTAAGTCTTCACTCCATTTTTATTTTATTTTTGTATATGGTGAGGTATAGGGTCTAGTTTCATTTTTCTGCCTATGGATATCCAGTTTTCCCAGCACCATTTATTGAAATAACTGTCCTTTTCCCAATGTATGTTCTTGTCACCTTTGGTGAAAATTAGTTCACTGTAGATGTATGTATTTATTTCTGGATTCTCTATTCTGTTCTATTGGTCTAAGTGTCTGTTTTCATGCCAGTACCATGTTGTTTTAGTTACTGTAGCTTTGTAGTATAATTTGAAGTCAAGTCATGTGATTCCTCTAGTCTTGTTCTTTTTGCTCAGGATGGCTTTAGTGGCCCCATGCATATTTTAGGATTACTTTTTCTATTTCTGTGAAGACTGTCATTGGTATTTTGGTAGAACTGCATTGAATCTGTAGATTTCTTTGGTGAGTTTGGACATTTTAACAATGTTGATCTTTTCAACCCATGAACGTAGAGTATCCTTTTGTGTGTGTGTCCTCTTCAATTACTTTCATCAATGTTTGATAGTTTTTGTTGCAGAAATCTTTTACTTCTTTGGTTAAGTTTATTCCTAGGTATTTAATTTGTAGGTATTACAAATTGGATTACTTTTTTGCCTTTTTTTCAGATTGTCTGCTGGTGCCATATATAAATTCTACTGATTTTTATATATCGATTTTGTATTCTGCAACTTTACTGAATTTATCAGTTTGAATAGATTTTGGTGGCGTCTTTAGGTTTTTCCAAGTATAAGGTTATATCATTAGCAAACAAGGATAATTTTACTTCTTCCTCTCCAATTTGGATCCCTTTTATTTTTTTCTCTTGTCTGATCGCTCTAGCTAGGACTTCTAGTACTAATAACAGTACTTCAACTAATACAACTTCTAGTTGAATAACAGTGATGAAAGTAGGCATCCTTGTCATGTTCCATATCCTAGAGAAATGGCTTTCATTCTTTCCCCAACTCAATATGATACTAACTGTGGGTCTGTCATATATGGCTTTTATTGTGTTGAGATATATTCCTTCTATACCCAAGTTTTGAGGTCTAGATTGCCCTTCAGGTTTGTTTGGAATGCCAGAGTGCTTTATCTCACAGTGGTGGAGCTAGCTGGAACTCAGACTCTGACTGCTGGGTCGGACTATTCCCCTCTGGTTAGGGCCGGACTTAATGCTCCCTTAGTGAGTGCTGGTCAAATTCTCTCCTGTGTATGCTTTCTATTGTAACACAGCAGCACTGGGTTCCAATGCAAAGTTCCACAATCACTTTGCTCTTTCTCCCCCAACCACAGAGATTCTCTCTGCACCTGATGGCTGCTGCTGGGGAATGAGGGAAGAGTGGTGTTGTCAGTTCAAGACTGTTATACCTACCCTTTTAGTGTTTCTTTCCTTGATATATTTTTTTTTCTGACCTCCAACCTCTCCTCTCCTCCCCTCCTCTCCCCTCTACTCCCCTCTCCTCTCCTTCTATCCTGTTCCCTCTCTTTTCCTCTTCTGACCTCCTCTCTCCCTCCTTTTCCTTCTCTTCTCTCTTTTCCTCTCCACTTCCCCCCTCTTCTCTCCCATCTTCCCTCTTTTGTCTCCTCTCTTCTTCCCTCTCTTCTTTCCTCTCCTCTCCTTTTCCCTCCCATCCCCTTTCATCCTCTTTCTCTTCTTTTCCTCTTCCTTTCTCCTCTTTCCTCCTTTCTTTCTCTTCCCTTTTCTCCTCTCTTTTCATTTCTACCTCTCCCGTCCCCTCCCTTCACTTGCCTCTCTCCTTCTCCTCTCCCATCTTCTCCTTTCTCTCGTCTTCTCTGTTTTCATGCCCCGTATTTCCTCTCCTTTTTTCCTCCTCTCTTCTCCTTTCGGTCTGCCTCCCTTTTTTTTTTTTTTTTTCCTTCCTTCCTTCCTTCCTTCCTTCCTTCCTTCCTTCCTTCCTTTCTTTCTTTTTTTCTTTCTTTCTTTCTTTCTTTCTTTCTTTCTTTCTTTCTTTTTCTTTCTTTCTTTCTTTCTTTCTTTCTTTCTTTCTTTCTTTCTTTTCTTTCTTTCTTTCTTTCTTTCTTTCTTTCTTTCTTTCTTTCTTTCTTTCTTTCTTTCTTTCTTTCTTTCTTTCTTCTTCCTACTTTCTTTCCTTTCTCCCTTCCTCCCTCCCTGTCTCCTTCCTTCCTCCCTTCCCTACCTCCCACCCTCTCTACTTCCCTCCCTCCCACCCTCTCTACTTCCCTCCCTCACTCCCTTCCTTCCCTCCTTCCCTTGCTCCTTCCTTCCTTCCCTCCCACCCACCCTCTCTCCTTTCCTCCCTCCCTTACCCACTTCTTTCTTTCTCTTCCTTCCTTCCTTCCTTCCCTCCCTCCCTCTTTTCTTTTCTTTTTTTCTTTTCTTTTCTTTCTTTCTCTTTCTTTCTCTCCTTCTTTCCTTTCTTCTTTCATTTTTTCTTTTTTTTTTAAATCATACTTTAAGTTCTAGGGTACATGTGCACAACGTGCAGGTTTGTTACATATGTATACTTGTGCCATGTTGGTGTGCTGCACCCATCAACTCGTCAGCACCCATCAACTCATCATTTACATCAGGTATAACTCCCAATGCCATCCCTCCGCCCTCCCCCCTCCCCATAATAGGCCCCGGTGTGTGATGTTCCCCTTCCCGAGTCCAAGTGATCTCATTGTTCAGTTCCCACCTATGAGTGAGAACATGCGGTGTTTGGTTTTCTGTTCTTGCGATAGTTTGCTAAGAATGATGGTTTCCAGCTGCATCCATGTCCCTACAAAGGACACAAACTCATCCTTTTTTGTGGCTGCATAGTATTCCATGGTGTATATGTGCCACATTTTCTTAATCCAATCTGTCACTGATGGACATTTGGGTTGATTCCAAGTCTTTGCTATTGTGAATAGTGCCATAATAAACATATGTGTGCATGTGTCTTTATAGCAGCATTATTTACAATCCTTTGGGTATATACCCAGTAATGGGATGGCTGGGTCAAATGGTATTTCTAGTTCTAGATCCTTGAGGAATCGCCATACTGTTTTCCACAATGGTTGAACTAGTTTACAATCCCAACAACAGTGTAAAAGTGTTCCTATTTCTCCACATCCTCTCCCACACCTGTTGTTTCCTGACTTTTTAATGATTGCCATTCTAACTGGTATAAGATGGTATCTCATTGTGGTTTTGATTTGCATTTCTCTGATGACCAGTGATGACGAGCATTTTTTCATGTGTCTGTTGGCTGTATGCATGTCTTCTTTTGAGAAATGTCTGTTCATATCCTTTGCCCACTTTTTGATGGGGTTGTTTGTTTTTTCTTGTAAATTTGTTTGAGTTCTTTGTAGGTTCTGGATATTAGCCCTTTGTCAGATGAGTAGATTGCAAAAATTTTCTCCCATTCTGTAGGTTGCCTGTTCACTCTGATGGTAGTTTTTTTTTTTGCTGTGCAGAACCTCTTTAGTTTAATTAGATCCCAGGTATAATGTTAAAACTAGGTACTGTGATCACTCACCTGACTTTTGGTTCCTATGAACGTGCTTTCTTGTGTGAATAGTTGTTCAGTTTGGTGTTCCTGTAGGGGTGATGATCTCTGGAGAGTCCTATTTGATCATCATTCTCCACTTTCCTCAAAATTATTTGCTGTATTAGGAGACACTACGAAAGATATAAATAAATGGAGAGATAAACTCATTAATCTATTAGAAAGCTTACTATTGTAACAAATCACATTAATAGACATTGTACATAAATGGAAATACAAATGTTCAATATAGTTATAAAAAGAAGCTTAATCTTATTAGAATTAGGAAATGCCAGTTAAGACAACAATGAGATACCATTTTATGTTCACTAAACTGGAAAAAGAAAAGAAGTCTGTTAAAATTAAATGTTGGCAAGGAGGTAGAGTCATGGAGGTTTTTGCACAGATTTTATACTGGTATAAAAAATGTACATTGCAACAATGCTTTTTGTTTGTTTGAGATAGGGTCTCACTCTATCACCCAGTCTTGAGTGCAGTGGCATGATCTCAGTTCACTGCAGCCTCGATCTCCCAGGCTCAAGTGATCCTTCCACTTCAGCCTTCCAAGTAGCTGGGACCACAGGCATGCACCATGATGCCTGGCTAATTTTGTTTATTTTTTATAGAGATGAGGTCTCACTATGTTGCCTAGGCTGGTCTTGGACTCCTGAGTTCAAGCAATCCTCCTATCTCCGTCTCCTGAAGTGCTGGGATTAAAGGTGTGAGCCACCACAGCCAGACTAAAACAATACCTTAGAATGCAATTTGGTACTAGCTGGTAAAGTTCAGTGGTCACATAACCTCTGATATGGTTTAGATTTGTGTTCCAATCAAATCTCATATGAAATTGGAGGAGGAGCCTCGTGGGAGGTGATTGGATCATGGGGGCAGATGTCCCCCTTGTTGTTCTCGTGATAGTGAAAAAGCATGTGACACTTCCCCGTTCGCACTCTTTCTCCTGCCACCATGTAAAGAAAATCCTTACTTCCCTTTCACCTTCTGCCATGATTGTAAGTTTCTTGAGGCCTCCCAGTCCTTCTTCCTGTTAAGCCTGCAGAACTGTGAGTCAATTAAACCTCTCTTCTTCATAAATTACCCAGTCTCAGGTAGTTCTTTCTAGCAGTGTTAGAATGGACTAATACAGAACTGGGAGTGGGGCATTGCTATAAAGATACCTGAAAATGTGGAAGTGATTTTGGAACTGGGTAATGGGCAGAGGTTGGAAGAGTTTGGAGGGCTCAGAAGAAGACAAGAATATATAGAAAAGTTTGGAACTTCCTAGATACTTGTGGAATAGTTGTGACCAAAATGCTGACAGTGATATAGACAGTGAAGTCCAAGCTGAGGAGGTCTCGGAGATGAGGAACTTATTGGGAACTGGAGCAAAGGTCATGCTTGCTATGCTTTAACAAAGAGACTGGCTGCACTGTACCCCTCCTCTAGAGATCTGTGGAACTTTGAACTTAAGAGAGATGATTTAGGGTATCTGGTGGAAGAAATTTCTAAGCAGCAAAGCATTGAAGATGTAGCCCGGCTGCTAGTAAAAGCCTATGCTCATTTGGATAAGTAAAGAGAATTTATATTTAAAAGAGAAACAGAGTGTAAAAGTTTGAAAAATTTGCAGCCTGACCGTGTGATAGAAAAGAAAAACCCTTTTTTTCTGAGGAAAAATTCAAACCTGCTGGAGGAATTTGCATGAGTAAAGGAGAGCTGAATGTTAATAGCTGAGACAATGGGGAAAATGTATCCAGGGCATTTCAGAGAACTTCACAGCAGCCTCTCCCATTACAAACCTGGAGGCCTAGGTGACAAAAATGGTTTCATGGACCAGGTCCAGATCCCAGATGCTCTGTGCAGCCTTAGGACATAGTGCCCTGCGTCCCAGCCGTTCCAGCTCTAGCTGTGGCTTAAAGGGGCCAAGGTATAGCTTGGGCTGTGGCTTCAGAGGGTGCAAGCTCCAGGCCTTGGTGGCTTCCACATAGTGTTGGGACTGTCAGTATGCAGAAGCAAGAATTGAGGTTTGGGAGCCCCTGCCTAGATTTCAGAGGAAATGCCTGGATGTCCATCCAGAAGTCTGCTGCAGGGAAAAAGCCCTCATGGAGAACCTCTACTAGGGCAGTGCAGAGGGATAGGTGGGGTTGGAGTCCCCACACAGAGTCTCCACTGAGGCACTGCCTAGTGGAGCTGTGAGAAGAGGGCCATCATTCTCCAGACCCCAGAATGGTAGATCCACCAACCACTCGCACTGCACACCTGGAAAAGCCTCAGACACTCAAAGCCAGCCCATGAAAGCAGCTATGGGGGCTTCACCCTGAAAAGTCACAGGGGGAGAGCTGCCTAAGGCCTTGGGAGCTCACTTCTTGCATCAGCATGCCCTGGATGTGAGACCTGGAATCAAAGGAGATTGTTTTGGAGCTTTAGGATTTAATGACTACCCCGCTGGGTTTCAGATTTGCATGGAGCTTGTAGCCCCTTTGTTTTGGTCATTTTCTCCCATTTGGAACAGGAGCATTAACCCCATGCCTTTACCCCTATTGTATATTGGAAGTAACTAGCTTGTTTTTAATTTTATAGGCTCATAGATGGAAGGGACTTACCTTATCTCAGATGAGATTTTGGAGTTGGACTTTTGAGTTAGTGCTGAAATGAGTTAAGAAGGTGTTGAAAAGGGATAATTTTTTGCAAAGTGAGAAGGATGTGAGATTTGGAAGAGGCCAGGGGTGGAATGATCTGGTTTGGATTTGTGTCCCCACCCTAATCTCATGTTGAATTGGAGGAGAAGCCTGGTGGGAGGTGATTGGATCATGGGGGCGGATGTTCCCTTTGCTGTTCTCATGGTTGTGAATGAGTTCTCACAAGATCCTGTGGTTTAAAAGTTTGTGGCACTTCTCCCTTCACTCTCTCTCTGCCTCTCTATCCTGCTGCCACGGGAAGAAGTTGCTTGCTTCTCCTTTGCCTTCTGCCATCGTTATAAGTTTCCTGAGGTCTCCCAGTCATGCTTCCTGTTAAGCCTGTGTAACTGTGAGTCAATTAAACCTTTTTTTTCCGTAAGTTACCCAGTCTTAGGTAGTTCTTCATAGCAGTGTGAGAATGAACTGATGCAACCTCTTTGACAGAAATTCCATCCTTAGAGTACATACTAGAGAAACTCTTTCTCATGTGTCAGATGTGTATACGAATTCTCTTGACAACATTGTTTGCAGTATCAGAAAACAAAGTAAACCTAAATGGTTAGTGATTAGAAAAAAGATAAACTGTTTTACATTTTATACAGTAAAATACTACATGGCAAACAAATGAAATATAGCTACATTTAATAACTTCAATGAATCTTAGAGAAATCATAGAGTGAAGAAAAGGTAAGCTATACTAGACAATCTTTACTATGCCATCATTTTCATAAATCTTCAAGATAAGCAAAATTAAACATTATATTTATTATGTGTTTGTCTTAGTCCTTTCAGGCTGCTATAACAAACTTCCATAAACTGCATGGCTAACAAACAAACAAAATTATTTCTCACAATTCTGGAGGCAGGGGAAATCCAAGATCCAAGCTGTAGACTTGATCACTGTCTGGTGAAGGTCCACTCCCTGGCTCATAGATGGCCGTCTTTTTGCTGCAACCTCCCATGGCAAAAGGGACAAGAGAGCTCTCAGTTATCTCTTTTATCAGGGCCCCCATCCCATTCATGAAGGTCCTTCCCTCATGACTGAGTCATCTCCCAAAGGCCCCACCTGAGAAAACCATCACATTGGGGATTATGTTTCAACACATGAATTTTGGAGGAAAACAAAAACTTAGTCTTTAATGATATCATTATGATGTATTTTAAAACAGAAATAATAAACAAGAGTAATGATTACCTCTGAGTGGGTGTAGGAACAGGGAGATGCCAGGTAATAATATAAGGAAAGACCACATAGAAAGATGCAAGCTCTCGGCAATGTTCTAGATTTTCAGTTGTAAGTTTATAGTGTTACTTCATCAGTTACATATGTGTTACATATATTTTCACGTATCACATATTAAATAATACATTTTAAATAGAAAAAAGAAATGTCCCATATAGAAAATTTCAAAGACAAGTTCAAATGTCAATAAAAATGTATGTTCCTACCTCATAGCATAATATCTATTGATTGAGAAATTACATAATAAAAATATATTGTGATTCATACACTTTTTGAATGGATTAATACATCATCAATCATAACCATATATATATGTATTTGAACAAAAAACTATGACATAGCTCCTCATACAGTTCTTTGAGGGTTAAAAGAGATAATAGATGTGGCATGCTTAGAATGGTGGCTGGCACATATTAAATGCTCATTAAATGTCAGTTGCCAGTGCTGTTACTTATTCAGTTTAAAGACAAACTTTGGGATACCTATGGGTTCAGCATTTCTGTAAAATCCTTCTAAAGTTTTAGCTCATGTGCAGGGAACCAATGAGTTAAATGCATCTGTAGTAAGCAGAATAATGATCCCAAAAGATGTCCCAGTCTTTAATCCCGGCACCTATAAGTATGCTGGGTTATATGGAAAAAAGGAGTGTTTGATTTTTTAAATCTGCTCTTTTTGTTTCCCCCATTTTGAGGTATGTAGCCTCATAGTCATTTTGAGAATCTGTGGGGGCCCCGGGGAGCAATTACTTTCAATCTGGTGTTCACTTCAGATGCCCACATTTTTCTCAGAGCTGAGTCCAATTGCTGACCCAGTGAGTAAAAGAAACTCCCCTAAGAGACACGTTCTAAAAGGCCATCTGCCCAGGTGCATCTTTTTTGTTTTTTAAGATTCCATTTCTGTGTTCTAAAATATAGGGATGTCCAGATATAGGCATGAGGGCATTTAGGGCCATTCCCAGGCAAAATAATGAAGCTGAGTCTCACAGCTGTTCAGTCTGTGCTTACCCATGCAGCCTCCCTCCCTGCCTGGACAGTTTAATTTTGGCATTCTGGTCCCAGCTCCCTCCCAATGCTGGGGCTGCCTGTACTGCACCTCCTCCCTCCCCCTGCCCAACTCAGACGTGCCCATCCTTCTAAGCAGCCAGGCCCACAGGCTTCCCATTGATTGTCTACATTTTGGAACTTTCTATTTTTTTCCCCTTAATCAAGAGTTATGTATGGATATAAATTGAATTTAATATAACCTGAGTGAATGAAATCTGGTTTTAAGTCTAGAAATGTCTCTAGTGTGGAGCTGAGCTGCTTTCTACCTGCTGGAAGAGCCTGCAGAGGAAAGATAGAGAGACTTTGGGGGTGGGTTCAGAGTCCTGGAGTTAAACGTAACAGTTGCTAGGAGCAGTACTGGTTACTCCTGTCAATTTCTCAAGCAGTCAGGCGAGATTTGCTCGACCTGATGGTTAACATTTTCACAAGGGATAGAACAGTGTTTGGGCAAAAAGAAGTCTTGCACTGTGGCTGAGGGTAAAATTAGGGGTGAGACAGAAAGAAAATTGGTCATGAGAGGTAAATGGACTCTTCTTCTCTGTGATGTGTTTTCCAAATTTTCTACAATGGGCATCTATTACTTTTACAAAAAAACAGTAAAAATATTCAATGGCTGTGTATATATGTCCCAACAATGAGTTGAAGAATGAGAGTTTCAGGCCATATGGAGTCCCATAGGGAAGCTACTATGGAAGGGCATCTGGTATCTTTCTTCTTTTTCTAAAGTATACCAAATATAAAGTGCCTTTCTCTTGAAAAATCAAATTAAACTTGTTCTATTTGCAATAAAGTTGCCCACTGATGTCCATTTGGAAAGCACACTTGACAAAAAGTAAATGCAATATGGATTTAGTGGTAGCTAATGACAAATCATGTTATTTATCTGGATATTAGTAAAGTACCAATAACATGGTTAAAAGCTACCAAGTTTTCCTTTAAAATGTTATATTTATTTCTTTAAAAAGTATACAAGAAGTCATTTTAATTTTTAATTTTTTTTATTTTCATAGGTTATTGGGGAACAGGTGGTGTTTGGTTACATGAGTAAGTTCTTTAGTGGTGATTTGTGAGATTTTGGTGCACCCATCACCCGAGCAGTATACACTGCACCCAATTTATAATCTTTTATCCCTTACCCCTTTCCCCCTGAGTCCCCAAAGTCCACTGTGTCATTCTTATGTCTTTGCATCCTCATAGCTTAGCTCCTACTTATGAGTGAGAATATAGTATATTTGGGTTTCCATTCCTGAGTTAAGGAAGTCATTATTTTGAGTTAATTCCATAGCACTTTAACTTTATAGTCTTTTTCTTTGATAGGTCAAAAATTAATTGTGTCATTCAGTTGAAACATCAATATTGCATAAGAAGGCAAGACATTTTGCAAACCTAAAAATAGTTTACATGTAATTCTTGAGTTGTAAAGAGGCTTACTATTAATTATTTAGAGGCTTTTTGAATTTTTGTGTTGAAATGTTAGTCATTGTTTACAATGGATCACTTATATAATTCTTTCAGATACTCATTTATGCATCAAATATATTTTAGTTCTCAGCTATGTGCAATATATTCCTTGAGATATAAGAATGGGTGCTTCTCTTCAGAGAGCTTACAGTCTAGTAGAGGGGATAGGATGCACACAAAGAATACTGTTAGAATTGGAAAGTGGTAGGTCCTGCAGGAATTAAGATAGGTTAAGGTGGTTGCAGTGTGTGGGCAGGATAGGGACAGACATAGAAAGATCATTTTAGCAAGAGAAAGAGCACAGCAAAGGAAGGAAGGCAGGAAACCCAAGATATGATCTGGGAACAGCAAGTAGAGGCTACATGTCTATAGAAAAAATGCTACTGGCCTCTAGCCACTATGTTTATATAAAGTTAATGGTAGATTTGTGGGTTTATGGTTCCTGTTTTGTAATTACCTCTAACCCACTAAATACGACAAGTAGATTTTCATTTGACACAGTAGACATATACCACTCAGCCTGGAATTTCACTTTGCTGAGGAGTGAGTGTCATTGTTTCATTCCCAAGGCTGTCTCACTTTCTCTCATGGTCGTTGATGAAGCAAAATCCTCTTTCTTGATTTTCATACCTGTGATGGACAGTTTTGCAGGTCAACATTGCCAGGCTATAGATCTGAGCTACTCAATCAAATTTAAATCTAAGTGTTGCTGTGAAGGCATTTCATAGATGTAATTAAAGTTTATTATCAGTTACTCTAAGTAAAGAGGTATAATCCCAGATAATCTGGGTGGGCCTGACTCAATCAGTTGAAAAGCTTTAAGAGGAGAGCTGAGGCTTCCCTGAGAAAAAAGGAATTGTACCTGTCGACTGGAGCTCCAGCCAGTGCCTTCCCTGCCAGCCTTCCCTATTGATTCTGGGCTTGCCTAGCCAGCTCCTGCACGTGTGTAAGCCAATTCCTTTCAATAAATGTCAATATGTATCTCCTAATGGATGTACTTCTATAGTTGAACCATGATACAACACAAAGGTTCTTCTACTCCTTTTTGAAGTTATGCTCCTTGGTTCCCTTTACTGAATGTTTCCCTTTCCCAGTGGTCTAATATATGTAAAATTCTCCAACTTTTCTCTTCCCACGCTTTATTTATTACTTTCCATTGCTAGCTCATAATTCTCTTGCTTTTTGCATGTTTATTTTACTCCATTAATTTCATCTTTACTCCTGTATTAGCCCGTTTTCACACCGCTATGAAGATACTACCTGAGACTGGGTAATTTATAAAGAAAGGAGGTTTAATTGACTCACAGTTCTGCGTGGCTGGGGAGGCTTCAGGAATCATGAAGGAAGGCAAAGAGGAAGCTAGGCATATCTTACATCGAGGCAGGAGAGAGAGAGAGAGAGAACAGGAAAAACTGCCACTTTTTAAACCATCAGACCTCGTGAGAACTCCCTTGCTATCACGAGAACAGCATGGGGGAAACGACCCCCACGATCCAATCACCTCCCACCAGCCCCTCCCTCCACATGTGGGGATTACAGCTGGAGATGAGATTTGGGTGGGGACACAGAGCCAAACCATATCAACGCCCTGGCAATCCTTGGCTCTAGTATGTTCTTTCTCTGTTTTGGTCTTTCTCTTTCATATATTTCAATGTATGTTTACCTTTGGAAAGTCAGTTCCACAGGACAGGGAGTCTTTGATTGGTTCATTGATGTTTGCTAAGCACTTTAGAACAGTGCTTCACACGTAAGAGGTGCTTTTTGTTTATGAAAGTATAGATTTTATTAAATTAAATATTCATTAAAGGACATACTTTATTTATTTGTAAATGTCTTTACACCTGAACATTGTTCCTTGAATGATAATGGCACTGCATGAAACATTTCTCTCTCCCTCACTGTGGGGTTTGTTGGTGCAAGGCAGTTATTTTGGATGTTTCTGCTTTGAAGATTCAAACTCTCCATCAGGTGTATAATCTCAATATCTAGACATAGGACCAAGTATAAGGCAGGTAGATACCCACTGTAGATCTGAGCTCTTCCTTTCATTTCAGCATTAGCGATAACACAGGTAGCTTAACCCCTATCCATCTGCTGTCTTTATTTCTCTCTCAATAAGTTCTAAACTCAGAGACGGTTGAAGAGGTATGCTTAATTCTATCCGCCAAATTTTACAACATGTACTGTGGAACAAGTCTATTTTTAGTCTTCTCTGGGAATACATGCTTTTTCTCTTTTTGGAGAGATCCAATTCCTTTTCCTACTTAAATTTTGTTGTTGTTGTTGTTATAGTAGAATGGCCAATCACACAGTAGTCTTTCTTTCCTCAAACGTGTGTATGATTGCAAGTGAGAATTCTTCCCAGACAATTTTTTTTTGAATTGGGATTAAGAAAAGTGAGGCTGCTCTTCTCTGGTGTCATTCTGATGTTTTATATTTTACCGTTTTTCATAAAATTAAAGGTAATAATATGGCCATCTTTCTGCAAAATTAGTTATGAATTTTGGAAAGCCCCCTGAAGGAAACTGTAGAGGGAAGTGACCAAGCGCAACCTTGGCACTGTATTGGCACCAGTTGTAATGAGACATAATTGCTTCAGGAAGGCCCCAATGCATACTTTTACAGGGTTTTTCTTCACTAATGCCGAAGACGTAAGGACAGGGAAGGAAGTTGTGGGGTGAAACAGGATCGAGGCTCCTAGCTAAATTCAACTTTTGAGTGGTTCAGGTGGTAGGTGGTAAGATGTCACGCAGCCTGGATTATTGAAAAAGAATTTGCACAGTAAAATTCATTGAATGACACCAGTCACTATTTCCTGTGCTCCAGAATGCCTATATCTTTGTCTGCTTTCTCAGGTAAACAATCTGTGGTTACTGTCCTTGGAAGCCTCCCTAGAATTCCCAACCTAGTTATCACATGGGGCATCCTGTTATGGTCTCTCCTCCTGGTTCATAAACGGAATCTGGCACCCACTCAATGTTTCCTTAATATCAACTCTTACAAGCCAAAACCTCTGCTGGGTATGTTAATATCCAGGTTCTTTTACCAGACATAATATTACTTAGTTCCTTTAGTAGTTTAAATCTTTCAAATTGTTCTCTAGTAATAAAATAACAGTGCATTTTTGTTTGGGAGAATATGAAGATTTATAGTCTTTTGAAATATTGAGCTTGTCTTACTTTCATTCAATATAATATTTATCACTTTCGGTCATTAGAATGTAATGTTCATCTCAAAGAAAGTCAATACTTTTGTATGCCTGTGAACATGAAGTGCTGTTAGATTCTAAACTGATTCAAGTAGACAATAGAGTGACTAAGCAATGTGAGTTTGCCTCTTTTTTGAAAACCTCCCACTTGTAGAAATTTGTGATTTATGAGGCAAGCTGAAAAGGCTTATTAATCTCTCTGGTAATCAGATAATTATAGCAAAGAGTACCATAGTTAGAACTTAGCAGAGCGTTATTTGAAGTCAAGTATAGCACAAAATCAAAGGAAACAAAAACAAAACATTAAATTCTTCCAGGTAGATGTAATAAAATTCCTTGTGTTAAGAACAAGAGGCATAAAAGTGTCCCCCGGCCACGTTCCTGCCATCCCTTCTGTTTCTTTGACACTGGTGTACTTTCCAGCAAATGCATTGTCAAGGCAACGTCATTGCTCATTTGCTGAATGTCTGTTGCATGCCTGGCTCTGGGCCAAGAATTCTGTTAAATGTGAACATGCGCAAAACATGGCTTCTTTTGAAGGGGAGCTTATGGTCTCCTGAAGGAGATAGACAGATACGAGGTTTGTAAGTCAGAAAGGTGTCAGCACGTCTGATTCCACCTTGAGGAAAGGGCCAGCCAGGTTGTCCCATGCCGCTGGGAGATTTGGGCCTGCATGGAACAGTGTAATTCCTTGTTATTCTACTGATTAGCACTTGGGGAATTTTCAGTTTTTGGCTATCATGAGGGAAATGATTGTAGTAAGTGGACCAGGAAAAAGGCTAAGGGCTAAGTGAAAATGGCTGCAACTGGAAATCTCAACATAGAAGGTAAAACTGGGGGCCAAGATCTGGGGAATACTGGAATATGATAGGAAGTAAGCAAAATGTCAAGAAGGAGGCAAGAATCTTTAAATATGGCCATGATTTGAACTCAGGTATCAGAGGTTTTCTATTTTTTTCTTTGTTTAAACAATGTTTTCTTCACTTTTTTATTGAAGTATAACATGAAGAGGAGTAACAAATCATAAAATACATGAGTTGTTCAATGAGTTGCTACGCTGTAACCATACCTGTGTAACTACTAGCCAGGTGTATTAGTGAGGGTTCTCTAGAGGGACAGAACTAATAGCATAAATGTGTGTACATAGGAAGGGAGTTTATTAGGCAGATTGACTCACACAGTCATAAGGTGAAATCCCACAATAGGCCGTCTACAAGCTGAGGAGCAAGGAAGCCAGTCTGAGTCCCAAAATCTCAACAGTAGGGAAGCCAATAGTGCAGCCTTCGGTCTGTGGCTGAAGGCCTGAGAGTACCTGGTAAACCACTGGTGTAAGTCTAAGAGTCCAAAAGCTGAAGAACTTGGAGTCTGATGTTCAAGGGCAGGAAGCATCCAGCGTGGGAGGAAGATGAAAGCCAGAAGACTCAGTAAGGTCTTGTGCCTTCTTTTGGCTGCTTTATTCTGGTCATGTTGGCAGCTGATTGGATGGTGCCCACCCAGATTGAGGGTGGGTCTGCCTCTCCCAGTTCACTGACTCAAATATTAATCTCCTTTGGTGACACCCTCACAGACACACCCAGGAACAATACTTTGCATCCTTCAATCCAATCAAGCTGACACTCAATATTAACCATAGCACCAGAACATTACCAGAGCTTTACAAATATTACCAGGGCTTTACAAGCAGCCCTCTCCATCCTTACCCACCTCCTCCTTCCGACCATTACCAGTAGCCCCATGTTTACTCATTTTTGAAATCTGTTTATTAATATATATTTTTTTGATACAGAGTTTATCTCTGTCACTTAGGTGTCACTGGAATGCAGTGGCACTATCTCAGCTCACGGCAACCTCCACCTACCAGGCTCACATGATTCTCCTGCCTCAGCCTCCCGAGTACCTGGGATTACAGGCACACGCCACCACACCGGCCAATTTTTGTATTTTTAGTAGAGACAGGGTTTCACCATGTTGGCCAAGCTGGTCTTGAACTCCTGACCTCAAGTGATCTGCCCACCTCGACCTCCCAAAGTGCTGGGATTACGGGTGTGAGCCACCATGCCCAGCCTGTTTGTTAGTATTTTTGAACAGCATTCCACAGTGCAAATATAAAAACGTTCTTTAAAATTCATTCTATTGATTAGCATTTGGGTAATTTTCAATTTTTGGCTATCATGAGTAGTACTGCTATCAATTCTTATATGTGTCTTTTGATGAACATACAAGTGCTTTTCACATTGAGTAAATGCCTAGAAGTGGAATTTCTGGGTCATGGGATATGCACGTTTAATTTATTAGATGATGCTAATACGTTTTCCAAAATGATTGTAGTAACTTATACTTCTACCAGCAGCAGATGGAAATTCCAGTTGCTCCACATCCTCGTCAACGTTTTTGTTTGTTTGTTTTAGCCATGTAGGCAGATTGTAGTGATATCTAGTGATCTTATTTTGGTTGCAAATTATATTTCCCTGACAACTAATACAGTTGAGCACATTTGGCCACTGACATGTCATCTTTTGTGAAATACCATTCAAATCTTTTGCTTCCTGCCCTTCTTTTTAAAGATTGGTTTAACTTTTTTCAAATTAATTTGTGTGTTTAAAAAAATTCATTCTAGATATGAGTCCTTCAGTCCTGTGTTGAATATGCATACCAAATATTTTCTCCCCCTATCTGGGTTGCCTTTAACTCTCTTAATTGTGCTTTTTTGAACCGAGGTTCTTTACATTAAAAATTTTTATTTTTTTTACGTTAGCACTTTAGCACTTTTTGTGTCTGTTTAAGAAATTTTTGCTTACACTGAGGTCATTAAGATATTCTCTAATATTTTTGCCTAAGATGTCATTGTTCTACCTTTCACATTTATATCTGCAGCCCACATGGAGATAGATGTCAAATTATGTTTTTTTCATGTGTGTGTCCAACTGTCCCAGTAATAATTTATTTAAAAAATCATCCATTCTCCCTCTACATTGCAAAGTCACCTATGTCATAAAGCAGGGCACTGCATATGTGTGGCTCTATTTTTAGACTTCTTGTTCTGTTTCATAAGTCAGTTTGTCTATCCTTGTACCAATTCCATTATACTTCTGTATTTTTATAATAGGTCTTAATATCTGGAGGTATAAATTATCCAGCTTTGTTGTTCTTTAAATTGTCTTGACTATACTTGGCCCATTGGATCACTATTTACATTTTAGAATCAAACTGTCAATTTCAAGAAATAAAATTCTACTGGGTTTTGAATGAATCTATTGTATTAGCTATCTATTGCTGCCTAACAAATTACAAATTACCACAAAACTTAGTGGCTTAAGCAACAACATTGATTAACTCACTCTTTCTGCAGGTCAGGAATTTGGGCATGTTTTAGCTGAGGTCTTTGGTTCATGGTCTCTTGTGGGCTTCAATGAAGGTATCAGCCAGGGCTGTAATTATTTCAAGGCTCCACTGGGGAGCAATATTGTATACTTCCAAGCTTGCTTCTGTGGTTTTTGGCAGGATTCAGTTTCTCACTGATAGTTGGATAAAGGCTGACCTCACTTTCTTGCCATATAGGCCTCTCCAGAATGGCATCTTGCTTCATCAAAGCATGCAAACCAAGAAGGCAATAGAGAGAGAATACCAGCAAGATGAAAGTCTTTAATGGAAGCCACACATCCCATCACTCTTGACATATTATACTGATTATGCACATGTCAGTAGGCACAATGCAGATAAGAGTAAGGTATTTAAAAAGAGTGAGAATAGTAGCAGATTGGGGTCATTGGGAATGTTGTTGAGTTGTAGGCATTTTTAATATATCCTGAATACTAAACCGTAATCAGATACATGGTTTGCATGTCTTTTCACATTCTTTTTACTGTCCTTTTATGCACAAAAGTTTTAAGTGTTAATGAAATCCAATTTGTCTATTTTCTTCTTTTGTTGCTTGTGCTTTTGATGTCATAGCTAAGAATCTATCGAAATTGAGAAATGTGGGCCCTCCAACTTTGTGTTTTTTTCCAAGAATGTTTTAGCTATTTGAAGCCCCTTGCAATTCCATCTGAATTTGAAAACCATATTTTCTATTTGTGCAAAAAAGGCAATTGGGAATTTTGACAGGCATCACATTGAATCTGTGGATTGCTTTGGGTAGTATAGACTTCTTAACAATATTGTCTTCTAATCCATGAACATTAGATGCTTTTCCATATATTCAGGTCTTTAATTTCTTTCAGTAATGTTTTGAAGCTTTATATATACAAGTCTTTTACTTTCTTGGTTAAATTTATACCTAGGTATTTATTCCTTTGGATGCAATTGTAAATGGAATTTTTTTTAACTTCCTTTTTGGATTGTTTATTGTGGTTATTCTTTTGCCTTTTGAGTCTCATGAGAACTCTGCTCAATTTGAGCCTCTCATTTACAATCTCCAAAATTTTCAGATGCCTCTAAAGGAAAAGTGGTCCAAATGCTGCACTTAGCACTTTGGGCTTCCCTCATCTTCTGAATTTTGACCCCGAAATTCCATGCCTATTCTATAGAAAAATATGTTGTCAAGTAGGACGTAGGCCCTGTGGTATTTGGTTGGGTCAACTATGGTTCAGAGCAAAAGGTCAGACAGTGATAATACAAGTTTAGCACATAAAAAGTGGGAAAGATAGAGCAAACAGACCCCTAAGCATCCTGACCTCATCACTCTATTTATGTTTCAAGGAGGAGGTGTTAAAACCCTTTCAGTGTCAAGTTTGTTATCTGAATGGAAATAACTGCCTCATAGAGTTGCTTAGTAAATTAATGATGATAAAGTGAGTAAAACTCTTTGCAAATAGTAGTTATCCTTCCTAATTGCCATGTTAGAGACAGAAAGTAGTGTGAGATTAGGCTGATAAACCCAGAGTAGGTTCAGTTGATCCAATTTGATATATGTTCTTTATTATTTTATAATGCTGCCTATCCATCCTAAAGAATTCAGCATTTGCCAAATTGATCTAACAAGATGTATTTAAAATTAAAAAATAATCTTTTAAAAAATATTACATTCGATAACATTCTAAAATAATTTCAAAGTGAAACGTTTTTCTTTTGAACAAAACTGAATATAAGCGAGTCTTAATTTGGTCCTATATACTGGAATTGGTGTCACATTGGGGACATCCATCAGATATGTGGGCATCCAAATGCTCTATGCACAGCAATAAATGTTTAAAACAGGAAATGGAAGAAAAAAATTAAAAAGAAGCATTAGCACTTAATCATATACATATGGATTTAGATCTCAATTGTAATTATGTTGATTTTTGAAATGTTCTGCAGATATGTTGTACGTTGGTACATTAGAAATTAAAAAATAAGTAGGCAAGCTGGAGCACAACACTTAGACATGAAATATAGAGATATTTTCTAAAGCCTTCAATTTTATTTATTTATTTATTTACATATTATCTATCTATCTATCTATCTATCTATCTATCTATCTATCTATCCATCTATGGGACAGAATTTTTCACTCTTCTTGCCCAGGCTGGAGTGCAGTGGCATGATCTTGGCTCACTGCAACCTCCAGTTCCCAGGTTCAAGTGATTCCCCTGCTTCACTTTCCCAAGTAGCTTGTATTACAGGCATGCGCCATCACGCCTGGCTAATTTTGTATTTCTAGTAGAGATGAGGTTTTACTATGTTGGCGAGGCTGGTCTTGAACTCCTGACCTCAAGTGATCCGCCAGTCTCAGCCTCCCAAAGTGCTGGGATTACAGGCATAAGCCACCATGCCCAGCCAGCCTTCAATTATTAAACAACACTTACAAAATCAAAAATTCAAAAAATGATGGTTTTATTTCTATCCCTGCTTCTGTAAATTTTGCCTGTCTCCAACCTTTGCCAGCTGTAAAAGCAAAGTGTGTCACTTGTCACATGGGCAAAGGGAGAGTAGATGAATTTGCTTATCTCCATCACTACTGGTGGAAAACAATGTTTATCCTGTCCAAATAGTGAGTTATTTTCTCTGTTTTCTTATATAAAAGATAACACATCATTTTTTCATTAGTTCAGCTACAAACCTTTTGAACAACTATTGATAAGATTAAGTGACTTACTGACAATTTCAGCCAATAACATAATGAGGGTGTACATCAACCTCTGACTATTTATTGTTCAAAAGATCTGACTTAACTACATTGAAAAGAAAGTTAAGAACATCTTTAAAAATGCTTTCTTTGTCACTTTATGATTGAAGTCTTAAAAATATTTAAGCATGATACATTTCCCAAGTTTATTTGAGATTTTGGTTGTTATTCTTAAAACATAAAAGAGGTTTCTAAGGTAATGAGTTCTAGAACCTTGGAGAATTCAATCAAGATAACATTTTCTATTTTCTCTTCAAGACAATGCAAATCTGTCATATGAATGTCCACTCTGAATCTCCAGGAAAGTGAGTTTGGGGTGGAACTTACTAGGTATCAGTTCCCAGAATCACAGACTATGTTTCTCAACCTCTTTTCTTAGGAACATTTAGGAGAATTCCTATAAGAACTTGAATTTAAGAGAAAGTTAACTTAGTAATCAATCATCTACAAATTGATCCACTTCAAAAATTTTGTGCTTCAGAATCTAGCAAAAATGTTATTGAGATGTTTTAATTTGATTTGCCATTATCTGTTAGATTCAGTTATAGAGAAAACTCATATCTCAGGATCCTGTATAGTAAGAAATTCAGCATCAATATATGATGAAATGATATGCTAAAAATGCTTTTTTAGTGAATATATTGGCTATGACTCTTTCAATGGCAAGTAATAAAAATTACTTGAACCATATTAAACAACAAAAGAAGGATTTATTGTAATGATACAAATTTATTCTCTATCTAATTTGTTTTCTATCTTGAGAACCCACAGGCAAGAACGTAGTTGGGTGTCAAGATTGTCTAGAACCATGCTGTCTGATAGGAAAATGATGTGAGCAACAAATGTTGGCATATCTGTAATCCTGATTTTTCTAATAGCCGGATAAATTTAATTTTAACAATATTTCATTTAACCCAATATATCCAAAATATTATCATTTCAATATGTAATTAGCCTGGAAATATTTATGAGATATTTTCTATTCTTTTGTTTTTGTACTAAGCCTTTAAAATCTAATGTGTATTTTTATGTTTAAAGAACATTTTTATTTTATTCTATTTTGAAAGAACATTTTAATTCTAAGTAGTTACATTTCAAATACTTACAAGCCTTATGTGACCAGTGGCTATTGTACTGCACAGTGCAAGTCTACAGCAAAGAATGACAAAAATTTAGGGAACCCAGGTAATTCTCTCTCAGGTTTAAAATTGCAGAAAAGTTTATTTTGGTGAAAACATTCTAAATTTATTTATACCTGTTCAAAGGCAAAAAATGGCACATAAGATTGAAAAAGAAATGCATCTCTATGTTGTTATTTTCAGGAATTGCACCTAGAATAGAGGACAAAGTTTGAAAAATAAGAATGCAGAAAAATATTTATTAGGCAAATATTAATTAAAACAGATTAGACTATCACATGACATAAGCTCTCAGGAATAAAGAGGTATGAAACATAATAATAAAGTTTTCAATTCACCAAAAATGTATAATAACTCCACACTATGTACATAACATAGCCCAACACATATACAGGAAAAATTGGGAAAACAAAGACATTCACAAAACAATCGTTTTAGTGGAATATTTTAAAACACTTCTCATTGTAATTGATAGAGGAAGAAAAAATTAGGGAGGATATAAAATATTTAAACAATGCAATCAATTAACAATCTTGAACTAATGGACATAAATAGAACTCTGCACACAACAATCAGAGAATACACATTTTTTTCAAATGTACATTTAAGCCTTTCATTTATGAAAAGGAGCAGCAGACTACACCATAAATCTCAAAGTGACTTAAGAAATGTTATTATACAGAATACAACTCAGTAAAAACTAGTAATAAAAGATAATTAAAAAGTACTACACACTTGAAAAAGTAAATATGTAGCTTTAAATAACATATGAATTATAAAAGACATTTTAATGGAAATTAGAAATCACCTAAAACTGGTAATTAAAACCATACATAACAAAATTTATAGCCCTACATTTTTGTATACATGTTACAGAAAAAAGGATAAAAATCAGGTCTAACTTAAGAAATAAAAAATGAGCAGCAGAAGTTCAAAGAATCCTGGGAGTCCAATTATAGCATTTAATTTTCTTTCCCATGTAAATTTCTCACATAATATTGTTGATTCTACTTTCTCATTTTCTCTGATATCAGTCTTTTCTTCTTTATTTCCCATGCTGTTGTATAGGTTCAGTCTTCCTCATGGCTCCCTCATTTCACTGGCTTTTTTTTCTTTATCACCTGTGTACCTCATGCTTTTAACCCAATCTCCATAACACCAGAGGATCTTTCTAGATCATGCATCTGATAATTTTAATCACCAGTTTAGATTTAGTCTTAGTGTAAATTCTTTACACACTAAAGAGCTTTCCTGCCCTGGCTCCATGGGGTTGTATCATGGTCGGGCTAGTCATGGTCTTACCATAATTTTTCTCCCATCCAGGGATTGATTGAATCTTGGGCATGTGACCAACTCTGGCCAAATACTCCTGAGGATAGTTCTCAAGGGGCTCCTGGGAAATATGCAGCTCTAATAAATAGGCTTAAGAGAAAATACTTCTTTTTATTTGATGGACACATCATGTCTGCTTAACTTGAGAGCTACTGCTACCCTAGTGGATCATAAAAGAGTGTGCTCACATGCTGAAGATGGCAGCCTGAAAAAACATAAGGCTATCTTGTTCAGTGACGTCCTTGTGGCACTGAATTGCCCTATTTCTGAGCAACTTACCTTGTTTAAACCACTCTTAGTTGAGGCTTCTGCTACTGGAAGCTGAAAACATTCTAACCAATTTAGGCTCTCAATGACTTACAGGATAAAGTAAGTTTTTCTTAAAACTGTATGTGAAGACCTGAATAGCCCTATTTTTTCAGCCTCATTTCAGCTCTCTAACTAGTTCTATTGGTCTATTTGTCTGTTTTTATGCCAGTACTGTTTGATTACTATAGCTTTGTAGTCTATTTGGAAATCAGATGGTGTGATGCCCCTAGCGTTTTTCTTCTTACTCAAGATCGCTTTGGCTATTCAGAGTCTTTTGTGGTTTTATACAAATTTTAGAACTTTTTTCTATTCAAATAAAAAATGCCTTTGGAATTGCGATAGAGATTGCATTGAATCTACAGATTCCTTTGGGTAGCATGAACATTTTACAGTATTAAGTCTTTCAATCCATGACCAAGGGATGTCTTGCCATTTGTTTGTGTCTTTTAAAGTTTCTTTGATGAACATTTTGTAGATTTAGTGTACAAGTCAATTGATTCTCAACAACAGTGCCAAGAACACACAGTGGGGAAGGGTATCTCTTCAATAAATGGTTTTAGGAAAACTGAAAATCCACATACAGAAGAGTGAAATTAGACCCTTATCAAATACCATATATAAAAATCATTTCAAAATGGATTAAAGACTTAAATGTAAGACCTGAAACTGTAAAACTACTAGAAGAAAACATAGAGGAAAAACTCTATAATATTGATTTGGGCAATGTTTTTTGTATATGACCCCAAAAGTGCTCAAAAGCATAAGCAAAAAAAGTAAAAATAGACAAATGGGATGACATCAAATTAAAAAGCCTGCACAGCAAAGGAAACAATCAAGAGAATGAAGAGACAACATATGGAATGGGAAAAATATTTGCAAACTATATATCTGACAAAGGATTAATATCCAAAATATATAAGGAACTCAGACAACTGAATAGCAAGAAAAGATAACGCAATTTAAAAAGTAGGCAAAAGATCTGAATAGACATTTCTCAAAAGAAGATTACAAATGACCAATAGGTATTTGAAAAAATGCTAAACATCACTAATCATCAGATAAATTCAAATCAAAACTCAATGAGATATCATTTCACATCTGTTAGAATAGCTATTATCAAAAAGACAAAATATGGCGAGTGTTGGTGAAGATGTGGGGAAAATAGAACCCTTGTACTCTGTTGGTGGGAATGTAAATTAGTAAAGCCGTTATGGAAAAACAGTATGGAGTTTCCCCCCTACAAAATAGAAAATGGAACTATTGTGTGATTCAGCAATTCCACTATTTCATGTATATCCAAGGGAAATGAAATCAGCCTGTTGAAGAGCTATATACATTCCCATGTATGTATATTGCGGCATTATTCACAATAGTGAAAGTATGGAATCAGCCTGTGTCTATTGACAGATGAATGGATAAATAAAATGTGATTATGTATATATCACCCTCTACCTATATGTGAAAAGTGATAAGTATATAACATGTACACACACACACACACATATATAATGAAATATTATTCAGCTTCAAAAAAGAAGAAAATCCTGTCATTTGCAGCAATATGCATAAACCTGGAGGAGACTATACTAAATGAAATATGCCAGGAACAGAAAGATAAATGTTACATAATCTCACTTATATATATTATCTACAAGTTGAACTCAGAGAAGTGGAGAGTGGAATGGTGGTTATGAGGGGCTGGGGGGGTTGGATGATGGGGAGATATTGTTCAAAGGGTACCAAGTTTATTAGACAGAAGGAATAAATTCTGGATGTCTACAATAAATTGTTATTATGTTAATAATAGTTAATAATAATGTGTGGTACACATGAAAATTACTAAGAGAATATATTTTAAGTGTTCTTATAAAAATGTGAGGTGATGGACATGTTAATTAGCTTGATTTAATCATTCCACATGTATACATACATCAAAACATCACATTGTACAGCTTAAATATTTATAATTTTTATTACTTACACCTCTATAAGTTTGGGAAATAGTTCTAAAAAAGTTTACTGTGGTGGATTTTAATATTTTCACATTCTTTATATTAAAAGGGTAGTATCAAATTAAAAAAACAAAATAATAAACATTTAAATCCTTATTTTGGAATTTTCTTTCTCAAGGACCCAGACAAGAAACCCTTTCTTTTTGGTAGCTGATATGGTCTGGCTGTGTGTCCCCACCCAAATGTAATTTGAATTGTAATCCCCATAATCCCCATGTATGGAGGGAGGGGCCTGGAGGGAAGTGATTGGATCATGGGGGCGATTTCCCTCCTTGTAGTAGTGAGTGAGTTCTCACAAGATCTGATGGTTTTATAAGTGTTTGACAGTTCCTTCTTCACGAACTCTTCTCTCTTGCCTGCTGCCATGTAAGACATGCCTGCTTCCCCTTCCACCATGGTTGTAAGTGTCCTGAGGCCTCCCCAGTCATGTGGAACTGTGAGTCAATTAAACCTATTTTCTTTATAAATTACCCCATCTTGGGCATTTCTTTATAGCAGTGTGAGACTGAATTAATACAGTAGCTTTTCTGATTTTATTTTTTCCCTGATAGGGTGAAGTTCTATCATAGTTATTTCCTAGATTAGGTTTTGTTTTTCTTCTGTTTCTCCTGATCATACTCAGTGGGCCTGTTCCAACTGAAAACTTAGGTCTTGCCATAATTATTGAGAATATCTGCTTATAGTACTTTGAATATTGCTTCTTCTACATTCTCTCTAGTCTTTCCTTTGGGTGTCACTAATAGATGGATATTGAAATTCTAAAGTCATCTGTTTTATGTCTGTTAACTTTTCCCCTCACTCTTTCCTTCTCTTTAATTCTGTGAACTGTGTACTTGAGTACTTCCTTAGTTTGATTTTCCAGATAGCCAATTCACTTCTTAGGTCCAGCCAACTCTTCATTTATTGAGTTTTTATATTTGTAGTTTAAATTTTAAACAGATAGGTTTTTTTGGCCTTTTTTATTGTGGTAAAATATGTATAACATAACATTTACCATTTGAACCATTTTTAAGTGTACAGTTCAGGGGCATTAAGTACCTTCACAATGGTGTGCAGCTATTACCACGATCTAGTTCTGGCACTTTTTACCCTAAACAGAAGCTCTGGCCCATTAAACAATAATTCCTTCTCCCTATCTCTCCCAGCCTCTGGTAACTTCAATTCTACTTCCTGCCTCTATGCTTGTTCCAGGTATCTCATATAAGTGGCATCATACAATATTTGTCCTTTCTTGTCTATGCTTATTTCACAAAGTATAATGTCTTCAAGGTTCCTTTAGGTTGTAGCATGTGTCAGAATTTCATTTTTTGTAACTAAATAATATTCCATTTTATGTATATACTCCATTTTTGTCATCCATGGATCTGTTAATGGACATTTGTGTTTTCACTTTTTGGCTATTGTGAATAATCCTGCTATGAACTTTGGTGTATAAGTGTCTGTTTGAATCCTAAACAATTATTTTTTTAAAAGAAATGTTAGGATCTCTAAGCAGTACTTTTCCATGAAAATCTACTTTTGTTTTATAACTTCCTGTTCTTATTTATTATTTGAGTTTCCTTTATGTCTTTACAGTCTAAAGGACACTTTCTTTAAATCTTTCGTTGTTCTCTTATTTCTATTCAGATGTAAGTTCCTCAATTTGTTGGGTGTTGTTTTGTTATTGTGGTTTTAGATACATGCTTTCATGGTGTAGGCATCCCTTATAGGCTTGTTGGTTCTTTTGAGCTCACCTTATGTAATGGAGTTTTCCTACCGGTGTCGTAGTCCGTGTCATTTCAATGGCCTATGTCACTAAATAGTCTAGTCATAGGCCATTAAAGGTACAGTTTCCTGCGAAGGTTGTGGCATCTTATTGGGTGACGATTTGCTGGAGTAGTTTTGATTTAGCTCTGAAGCTAATGTATTAGTACTTCCTCTGAAGTTGCCACAAAGCCTCTGGTGTAAGAATTCCTTCCTTTGCATCTTGAAGGCAAGTATGTATTCATTAATTAAGAATTTACATATATATTTTTCTGTCTCTAGGTATAGAGCAAAAACAGATTTTGCTTTGTTCATTTCTTGATCTTGAAGCTGTCATCCTTTTTCTTTATTATGCCAGACTTTTCTTGCATTATTTTCTGCCTACTTTCTTAGTGACTGTATCTTCTTGAACTCTATCCAGGTATGCTGATTACTCAAAAAGTTTCTTCTGAAGCCTTCAGGAGTGTGCTTCCAGGAGAATGCTCTTCCCTAGAATTTGAGGTTTGGATGTTAACTTTCTCTTGCTCTGCAGTATGATTTCATGAGACTCTTGCTTATCTATTTTAATATATCAAGATCTGATTAGACCCAATGATTGTAGACACAAACAAGTGGATTGTTCTCTGCACCACTCTGTTTGTTGATATTCAGATGAAATTCTCACCTTAAGTCTAGTGTGAGTCTGAGTTGATGTGCTTAGTGGTTATCTTGTCCATTTCTAGCATGTTTTTTACCTCTGACACTACTTTTTCACTATGTTTTTATCTTCTCATAAGGCCAATTCTTGGTTTTATGATCTGACAAAGTATGTAAAAAAAATTGTCAATATGCAGGGGGTTTCCTGTATTTTTTTTTCTTTTTTTGTAGTTCCTTTTTTCTGCATCACGAGTCATCAATCAATCTTCCTATATTTTCTAAATACCCTTTTATCCTGTTTCCACCCTATGCTTTACTCATACAAATTATTTGCTCCAGAGTAAGCTAGCTCCCTTAACCTGCTTGCGTTCTATATGCACACATTAAAGGCAGAACTTCCAGGGGATTTAGTTCTGGTTGGTACCAGATCTGGGTCTTTAAATTCAGGAGCAGATCATGGGAGATAAAAAGCATCTCTTTACAAATTTTTTGGAGTGGATTCAGTTTAGTCAATCAGAGCTGGTTGTATTATTATTATCATTATTATTATTTGGAGACAGCGTCTTGCTCTGTTGCCAGGCTGAAGTAAAGTGGCACAATCTTGGCTCACTACAACCTCTATCTCCTGGGTTCAAGTGATTCTCATACCTCAGCCTCCTGAGTAGGTGGGACTACAGGCATCCACCACCATGCCTGGCTAATTTTTTGTATTTTTAGTAGAGATGGAGTCTCACCCTGTTGCCCAGGCTGGTCTCAAACTCCTGAGCTCAGGCAATCCATCCACGTTGGTCTCCCAATGTGCTAGGATTACAGGCGTGAGCCACCATGCCTGGCCTGTATTGTATACTAAAATCTGTATAGTTTTCAACGTAATTTCTGTACTTTATCAGTAATTACTTACAGATTCTGGTTTTAGGTTGAATGTTGTCTTAGTTTTTGATACTGCAGATAGCTTTCTTAATATCTTCATAATTATTTAGAGCTCTTAGAAAAGACCACATAGGAATGTGCTAAATATACATGAATTTAAAACTGAAAATCAGTAATTCTTTTTGATAGAATAAAGGGATAAAACATCAAAAAGGAGATAAAGTACCTTTTTTAAAAAATAAAAAAGTACTGCTTTTGAATTATCAGGAAATTTCAAGTAACACTGAGTAGTTTTATATTCTGTTGTTCTCACTCTTTGCCTTTTTTTTTTTTCAAAAGGAAGTGTGAAATTACTCCTTTCTGAAAATAGACAGTTATGGTCGGCTTCCTCTACTGCATGTATATACTATATCATGATAATGATTATTCCATGGATATTGAAAAAGGAAGGAAAAATGAAAGAATCTGTAAGAAAGACAGGGCCTAAAATTTATGAGAAATGATTTCAGCAGTAAGCTAAAATCTATAGCAATAATTTCTTTAAAACTCATTATTTAGGAATTCTTTATTTCATTCCTTAATGTTTAATATTGAACTTGGTCTCTATAAGAGATTTTTCTTCAAAATGGTTATAATCATGCAGAAAAACAAGGAAGTATCTCTCTGTTTTTGGATATCTGTTTCAAGTAAAGAACCATAAATAGGGAACCACCTCTTAGCAGGTGGCAAGGCCCCCAGGGTGATTTCATATATATGAGACACTAGCAAGAATAACAGGTATCACAATTCCATTCAGCTGTTTTTCCCCATTAAATAAAAGCGCTTAATAAATGTTGCCAAATAGTTGAAAGTGAATTATTGACTAATAGAGGGAGATTATTTTTCTAATTAGGTGGCTTAATAATAATTTGTTGTTTTCAGCTTTATTGGGAGCTTTAGAAGTTTTATAGTGTTTTGAGTGCAGGTTTTTTTTTTTGTGTGTGTGTATATATTTATACATATTTAATAGCTTTATTGAGGTATAATTCACATACAATATAATTTACCCATTTAAAGAGTACAAGTCATCAACTAACTTTTTTATTGTGGTAAAATACATGACATAAAATTAACTGTCTTACCCTTTTTTTTTGTTTTTGAGACAGAGTCTCACTCTGCCACCCAGGCTGGAGTGCAGTGGCGCAATCTTGGCTCACTTCAACCTCCGCCTCCCAGGTTCAAGCAATTCTCCTGCTCAGCCTCCCGAGTAGCTGGGATTACAGGAACCTGCCACTATGCCCGGCTAATTTTTTAATATTTTTAGTAGAGACAGGGTTTCACCATGTTGGTCAAGCCGGTCTCGAACTCCAGACCGCAGGTAATCCACCCATGTCAGCCTCCCAAAGTGCTGAGATTATAGGTGTGAGCCACCGTGTCCAGCCCATCTTACCCATTTTTAAGTGTATGTAGTTCATTGGCGTTATATGCATTCACATGGTTGTGCAACCCTCACCACTATCCATCTCCAAAACTCTTTTCATCTTGCAAAACTGAAACTCCGTACCCACTGAACAATTACTCCACACCCCTCTCTTCTCCAAGCCCCTGGCAACCACTGTTATTCTTTCTGTGTCTATGAATTTGACTACTTAGGTGCCTTAATAAGTACCTACCATATAGTATTTGTGTGTGTGTGTGTGTGTGTGTGTGTGTGTGTGTAATTGGCTTATTTCATGTAGGAAAATTTCCTCAAGATTCATCCACGTTGTAGGTCATATTAGGATTTTCTTCCTTTTTAAGGCTAAATAATATTCCATGGTATTTGTTTATCACATTTTATTTATTAATTCACCCATCAAAAGATGGATTGCTTCCACTTTTTGGCTATTATAAATAATGCTGCTATAAACATGGGTGTTCAAATATCTCTTTGAGTCTATGCTTTGGATTCTTTTGATTACACCCAGAAGTGGCATTGATAGGGCATATGGTAATTTGATTTATAATTTTTTGAAAAACTGCCATGTTGTTGTCCATAGTGGTTGCACCATTTTACATTCTCACCACCAATGCATAGAGTTCCAGTTTCATCACATCATTGCCAACACTTGTTATTTTCTGTCTTTTACAAAAATGGTAGCCGTTCTAATGATGTGAGGTGGTTAAGTATATTTTTGAGCACATAACATTCAACAGACCTCAGCCAATATTAACGTTTCATTGATTTCTAAATGAAATATCTTCTCAAAGAATTACATAATGAGAATACTAAGTTCAGGAAGCCACTAGTCTACCAACTCTGTGAGGGTAGGGACTGCACCCTCGCATGTGCCTGTCATGTGCCTGCATCTGGGAGAGATCAAGGCGGTCCATTTGCTGAATAAGCGGAGGATGTGTTTCTATTGACAATGAGCTTGGAAATGAATGATGTGGTGCTTGTCATCCTGGGTGGAGGAGACCAATGTTAAACATGCAACTGATGGCAGCAGCCATACTCCAGGTAGCTTGCCGCTGCCATCACGCCAGCTGCAGCAGAGAGGCATGGCTGGGGCTGCATGCTCTGTGGAGCTGGTGGGAGCACCACTCCTTCCAAGTTACGGCAGGAGTTCCCCAGGTGGCACTGCAGTCACCCAAACCATGGCTGTGGATCTGAGCTTCCCTGTGCTCTTGGTAGGCTGGGAGTAGGCAGCTACCCAGACCAGAGCTGCATGGCTGCAGACCCAGGAACAGGCAGGAGCCCCCCTCCACCATCCCTGCACTCTTGGGGGCCCGGGAAGGCCTCCCTGCTCTCACAGGCTTGGTAGTGCCTCCCCCTGCTGTCTGGCTTCTCCCTGCTGTAGGTATCTGCTCCAATGTTGGAGCAAAATCCAGTGAGCCCAGGACCATGAATGGCAGCAGGAGGCAGACAGATTCCTGGGTGAAAAGGGGTAGGTCCCAGTGAGGCCCCACCTTCAGGCCAGGGGGTGCCTGAAGGCTAGTGGCCAGGCCGCCTGTCCCAGTGGACTGGAGTGGGGACCTCTGGTCCCTCTTTTGGGCCACCTGTGGCTGACCATGGACCAATCGGCATGCACTTCCTCCCCGCTGAGGTTCATAAAACTCCTGGGCTCAGCCGGAGCAGGGCAGAGGACAGAGAGGGTGGATGGACAGATGTCTGCAGAGGGGAGTTACCCTTTCTGCTTAGAGCTGAGATGTCTATGGTGACCTGCCTGCAGAGAGGAGCCACCCTCTCCAGGACCTCCTCTCTGCTGAGAGCTGCAGAGACCACAGGGAAGACCTACCTGCAGAGAGGAGCCACTCTCTCCTGGGCCTCCTCTCTGCTGAGAGCTGAACACTGGATGAGATGACCTGCCTACAAAGAGGAGCTGCCCCCTGACGGTCTCCTCTGAGTTGTCCTGACACTCAGTAAAGCTTCTCTTTGTCTTGCTCACTCTCCACTTGTCTGTGTACCTCATTCTTACCCTCGATGCAGGACAAGAACTGAGGCAAAGGCGCCACTGGACACAGAGGTTTCTAGTCAGAAAAGCGACACCCTAAAGATCCCATAACACAATCAGTGACAAACTTTGGGATCAGGCTTATTACCCAGGGCAACAACAGCCTCGAGTTTCTCTTTAGTGGTGGGTGACGTGAATGACTACGCTCCTTGTTGGCATCAGTTGATTTTGAACTCTCAATGGGTAGTAATGAGTTGCCATTCCTTGTGTTCCCTGAGTGCCTGGCTGGTTTACCTTTTAGAGAGGCAGCATAGCGGAGTGAGGAGAAGATGTGGGGAACAGGGCTCTATACCTGCTGGCCGTGTGACCTTTAAGAACTACATCATCTCTCCAATGCCATCTCCTCGCCTGTAAAATGAGATTAGTAATAGCCACTCCAGGAGATTGTTGAGAATTTAAGTGAAATAATGTATGTAAAGTGCAATGCATACATATATAGAGTAGACATTATTGTAAACATATTTTATTTTTTGTTTTAGAACTAGTTATTTTATTAAATGATATTAACACACATTTCAAAGAGATTTCATTGTTGTTGCTTCCAAAGCATATACTTGTTTTGCTTTCTACATTGAACTCATGAGAATATGAATTCAATGTATCTAATTTTGATTTTAACAGGCATCCCTGCTCATTTTTCAAAAGAGGGAGGAAAGCCAGGTGGTGAGGGTGACAGGGGTGGGAAACAGTAATTTACAATGGCTTCAAAAAAATAACAGCTGAAGCTGAATTCTGCATAAACTGGTAACTTCAAGACTGACAGTGAATTTTAATTGTTGTTTTTCCTTTAATGTGTGACTTTTTTTTTTTTTTTTTTTGCTTGGCCTCCCCTTTGTGCCATGAAACTCTCTGATAATTACAAAGTATTTCACTACTTTTATTAACTTATTCTTTTTTTTTTTTTTGCAAGTTACTCTGAAGACACAGGTTGCCACACATAAAGTCAGCGCTCAAGAGATGTTTTATTCGCCAGAGTTCCTCACAATGTGTACTTCAAACACATCCTCAGGGGCTTTGGCTGAGGACATCTGCTAGTTCTGAAGACCAGATTTCAGTGTGTTGGTGACTGGACTCATGCATATTCTGTCCTGTGTTTTGCAGCTCCTCCTATAACAAAGAATCTTCCTCTTAGAATTTAGAAGGAAGCCCAAGTCTTTTATGTTTTATTATCTTTACACCAGTTCTGCTTTGGTTATGCTCCTTTTGTTTCAGCTTCTGCTGTCTCCTGGGTGAGGCAGTGAAGTGGACCCATTCTTCCATCACTGTTTATTGAGAAATGCAGAAACATTTGTAGAGAAACTACTATGGGTTCAACAGATTTCCTGGTAAAAAAGTAGGTAAACCAGCCAGCCAAAGACATTTTGAGATGAGATGTTATCATGTAGCCAACAACTACAAATTTCTAAGAGCTCTTGGTTGAAAATATAATTGTGGCTTTCAAAAATCTCGTGAGAAACATCTGAGCTAGAATGATTTTCAGAGGGCTGTCCCAGAACGCTAAGAGTTTTCTCGGATGATCTCTGTCAACTCCTGAAAACAAAAATAAAAGTTTCTGAAATACCATAATCTTTTATAAAGATATCTTAATAACTTTTAATATAAATAACTTCTGTTAAATATAAAGTATACAATCATATATAAATGATACATATTTTTTTTTTTGAGATGGGTTTTGCTTTTAAATGATATGTATTTCTATAAAAATTATATACAAACTCATATAGATGCAAAGAAGATAAGCTACTACGAGTAAAATAAAGCACATATCACATCATAAATATTTCAGGGTGAGATTGGTCAAACTATGCCTCACAGACCAAATCTGACCCACAGCCTGTTTTTGTATTGCCTGCAAACAAAGAATTGGGATTTGCATTTTAAATGGACTACTTTTAAAAAGAATATGCAGCCCCTTACGGAAAAAGTCTGCTGAGCGTTCATGTAAAAGGTAATGTTACTAAAGCAGCAATTATCTATTAAAACACATATTGTATTTTTCAGAAACATGAAGTGGAAGCTTAAAAATAGCTTGCTCAAATGGGGAAAGGATTCCCTATTTAATAAATGGTGCTGGGAAAACTGGCTAGCCATATACAGAAAACAGAAACTGGTTTCTGGACCCCTTCCTTATACAAAAATCATCTCAAGAAAGATTAAAGACTTAAATATAAAACCCCAAACCATACGAACCCTAGAAGAAAACCTAGGCAATACCATTCAGGACATAGGCAAGAGCAAAGACTTTATGAATAAAACACTGAAAGCAATTTCAACAGAAGCCAAAATAGACAAATGGGATCTAATCAAACTAAAGAGCTTCTGCACAGCAAAAGAAACTATCATCAGCATGAACAGGCAGCCTACAGAATGGGAGAAAATTTTTGCAATCTATCCATCTGACAAAGGGCTAGTATCCAGAATCTATAAGGAACTTAAACAAATTTACAAGAAAAAAACAACCCCATCAAAAATTGGGAAAAGGATATGAACAGACACTTCTCAAAAGAAGAAATTTATGTGGCCAACAAACATAAAATAAAGCTCATCATCACTGGTCATTAGGGAAATGCAAATCAAAACCATGATGATATACCATCTCATGGCAGTTAGAATGGCAATTATTAAAAAGTCAGGAAACAACAGATGCTGGTGAGGCTGTGGAGAAATTACGAATGATTTTACACTGTTGATGGGAGTGTAAATTAGTTCAACCATTGTGGAAGACAGTGTGGTAATTCCTCAAGGATCTAGAACAAGAAATACCATTTGACCCAGCAATCCCATTACTGGGTATATATACAAAGGATTATAAATCATTTTACTACAAAGACACATGCACACATGTAACACTATTTACAATAGCAAAGACTTGGAAGCAACCCAAATGCCCATCAATGACAGACTGGATAAACAAAATGTGGCACATATACACCATGGAATACTATGCAGCCATAAAAAAGGATGAGTTCATGTCTTTTGCAGGGACATGGATGAAGCTGGAAGCCATCATTCTCAGCAAACTAACACAGGAACAGAAAACCAAACACCACATGTTCTCACTCATAAGTAGGAGTTGAACAATGAGAACACATGGACACAGGGAGGGGAACATCACACACCAGAGTCTGTCAGGGGGTGGGTGGCAAGGAAAGGGAGAGCATTCGGACAAATGCCTAATGAATGCGGGGCTTAAAACCTAGATGACGGGTTGATACTTGCAGCAAACCGCCGTAACACATGTATATCTATGTAACAAATCTGCACAATCTGCACATGTATCCCAGAACTTAAAGTAAAAATTTAAAAATCTTGCTCAAAGTTGTCTCATTGATAATAATCTTGTATCAGCACCTTTAACATTTCACTTCATGTAACTTCTATGAGAGTCAAATAGTGAAATATTAGTTCTGAAGGAGTAAGTTGTGACTGATGAGAAAGAGACTTGTAATCTGATTAAAAGAAATGTCAGTTCAGGTCAAGAAAATAGCTAAAGTAACATTGAAGTAGAGTATTATGCTCTGGTGATTGTTGAACTTTGGGTGGGTTTATACTCAGATATTTTTAATTCAACCATCCCCCAAAGTGTGTTGATGTAAGATGACAACCTTACACAGCTCAGCTTGGATGCTGAAGTCAGCAGGTCTCTGCTGCCCGCCAGCTGCCCACACTTTACAACTGTCTCCTTCCCCACCTGACTTGACCTCTTTGCAGGGGTCCCTTCCTCCTTCCAAAAATTCGCTTTTGCTTTGTCATCGCAGCAACTGATATGTAGGAGAACCACAACCCTGATTCTCCTTCTACTTATCAGTGTCAGACCCTGTAACCAGCTTCCCTTCCTCAACTGGACCTCTAGGCACAGGAATCCATCAACCTGTGCTCTCTTCCTGCTCGTCCTTGCCTGGCTGACCTGAGTCAACAAATCTGGTGCCTCCCACTTCTGTCTGTGCTTCCATACACTCTTCTCAGCTTCAAATCTACTAACTCTAATATCTAGACCATGTGTGAGTCTGTTTGGTGTCTTTTTTTCTTGATTATCACTCATATAGTCTTGTCTTTTTCCATTTCTGGTAATTTTTTGTTGTATGCTTAACATTGTTTATAAAACAAGTTCAGAGGCTCCAGATGACATATATCCTACAGGAGAAGATTCTCCTTTCCTCTGTTAGTTAGGGTAGAAGCTTGATCACTTCATCCCAGTAAGAATTTAGGTGGTTGGCCAGGAGGCTGAGGCAGGAGGATTGCTTGAGACCAGGAGTTTGAGACTACCCTAGGCAACATAGTGAGACCCTGTCTCTCCAAAAAATAAAAAAAAAGCTGGGTGTGGTTGATGTACCTATAGTTTTAGACACCTGAAGGTTGAAGTGGGAGAACTGCTTGATCCCAGGAATTCAAGGCTGCAGTGAACTATTATTATTGCACCACTGCACTTGGCTGACAGACCAAGGCCCTATCTCTTAAAAAAAAAAAAAAAAAGAAAAAAAAAAAAAAAAAAAAAAACCCAGAATTGAGGTGGGTTGAAGCAGGATTGCGGTTTTGGCAAGACCCAGCCTACTTCTGGCTTCACTCCAATTTTAGGGGTTGGCCTCCCAGACTTTATTGGAGGTTTTCAGCTTAGTTCTGTAGCCTCTCACTCCACAGAGTTCAATTGCTGGAAAATATATAGAGAGGGACTCCAGGTCTGTGTTGCCTTCCACGCAGCCCACAGCTCAGCAAATGCCCTGTTGTCCGTGTGTTTGAGGCTCCCCATGTCCCTAATTAGTCAACCCAGACCTTGTTAACTGCCAAACCTTTGCTGAGTTTTTTCCACCATGAGATCTCTTCCTGGATTCTGGCCAATCCTCAGTTTATGCACAGAATCAACACAGATCTTTAGAGGGAAGAATTTCTGGAATATGTTAGCTCAACTGGAAATGGGTCTCTCTCTCTTATGCATATAGCAATGTGAAAATTGTAATTTATCAGGCTTTTTTCTCATTGGAGTGTTAAGTTTCCATGAAAACTACAACCTGCATAGAAGCAGAAAGCTTCTGGGAATGACATTTACAATTGAAACTTTCCTTTCACCCCATCTCCCCACTTGTGAGAAGTTACCAAGTTCATCAACTTTACTTCTAATAACTCCCCGATCTGTTCACATCTTTCCAATTTCACTTTTGTCACATTGTCCAATACCATCATATCCTGTCTGGACTTTCTCGATACCTTTTAACACATTCTTTCTCCCTTCAATGTATTCCTCATTCTTCACTGACAGTTACTCTTTATAATGCAAGCCTTTATGTCACTTCCTTGGTTAAATCCCTTCAGCAGCTTTCTATTCCCCCTAAGTTGAAAAACCCTTAAAAATTCTTACTGATGTGGCACCTTCAAATCTCTAGGACTGCAGCTCACAACCTGTGTCCCTTCTCTTTTCTGTATTTCTAACTATGGCAGCTAAGCCCTATTCTGACTCATATGCAGATTCTTTCAGATATGATTTTCTGTTTGTCTTGAACACTCTCCTCACCCTTGCCTTTTCTCCTAGCTAACTCTTACTTATCTTTCAGTCCTACTTTAAACATAAATTTTATAAGGAATCCCTTGTTAATCCCATTAAATAAATCACATATTCATAATACATGCTCTCATAACACTGTATATGTTTTCATTTTAGGATTTATTATGAGTGTAATAATTATGGAAACACATGATTCATTACTTTTCACAAAGGGAGGTACCATGCCCATGTTGTCCTCCACTAATACCACCGTTACAGGGTATCTAGCACTGACTGATTAGGCATTCAATAACTCTTGGTGGAATGAGGGAATAAAGAAATAAATCAATGAACAAATTCGTAAATATTATAGAAACACATCCAACTGTATATTAAATCAAATCAACTTGTGGTGATGAAATGTATTATTTGAGGGTTTTTAGGAGCTTACTATTACTCATACATGGACAGCCATCTTTGCCAGGAAGAAAGCCACTTAGTCTGTTCCCTTTTATATAACCCGTGTTCCCACCTCTTCACCTATAATTTCAACATCTGTCCCCAGCACTTATTCACACACTCAAATACATGCGCATGCGCGCGTGAGCGCACACACACACACACACACACCCCGTGTCATACAGACGGTAGAGGCTGCAGGCAACTCCCCATTCTGCCCTTCACATCCGACTGACTACCCCATCACCCCCTCTCACTGATGCCATGGATCTATTACGCTCTCCCTGCTACTTTCTATTTTTTGCAGCTGTTAAGGCTCTCCTTCCTCTCTCCTCCTCACAGTAGCCAGTTTTGTATACAGAATAAAAGGAAAGAGAAGCTCTCCATCTAACTGAATTGTAAAAATTCCTGGTCTCCTAGTTGAATTCCTACAATAACAATGTTAAAAATCTTGGTTAGGCCTAACACTCTTAGAGTTTAGAGACAGGAAGAAACGAAGGGTCTGTGACGGAAATTCTGAAATGCATTGCTGACAGAAATCCTACCCTCTCTTTGAATGTTTGCACCAGCATAGATTCACAGCGTGAAGCCTCATAACTAGAGAGACCCAGTTAGTCAGTTCCCTGTGTAAAATATAGGATGAAGAATGTTCTATTTTATGGTAGACTTGAAAATCACAAAGAAAGTAGATTTTATGTGTTCTCATCATAAAAAAAAAGTATGTGAGGTAATGCATATGTTCATTTGCTCAATTTAGCCATTCCACAATGTGAATATATTTTAAAACTTCACATTATACCATAAATATATACAATTTTTATTTGTCAATTGAAAAGAAATTTTAAAAGAATTTCCATTTCATGAGATACATTTGGAGGTCTTCTCAAGACCTCCAAATTCTCAGATTCTCCGTTCTCTTGACCCATACAGTAAAATCCTCCCTATGTATTATAAAAATCCTGGCCATAAAAACTATATGTAGGCCTGCTGTCTGATCCCTGCCCCTGTATGTTTTATCTTCTACTTAAGGAACCATCTTTGGCATCCATGGCCAATGATCAGTTCAATCTTATTTTTGGTCCTGGCCAGGGTTGTAGACATCTACAACAGTGATACATATCGCCACTTCCCTTCTCTTTTTAATAATCTGATAGGTAATCACAAGTCTCAATGGAACAAGAGAACTTGAAAAAAATAATGCTAAACACAGCTAAATCAAACTTTCGAGAATGAGAAATGTTTCGATTTTTGGGTGACAAGTTTAGATTTTCTCCTTATATCTCTGGGTCTTTATACATTCCGACATCACCAAAATAAATTTTTGAACATTTTTATTTCTACAAAAAGTGTCCTGTACCCATGAGCAGTTACTGTCCTTCTTCCCTAGTCTCACCAGACCTAATCAACCACTAATCCGCTTTCTGTCCATATGGGTTTCCCTGTTCTGAACATTTCATATCAGTAGAGGCAGACAATATGTTTTCTTTTGTGTTCGACTTCTTTCACCTAGCATGTTTTCAAGGTGCATCCATGTTGTAGCATGTATAAACACCTCATTCCTTTTTATTGCTGAATAATATTCCATTGAATGGATATATCACATTTTTTCATTCATCAGCTGATACACATTTGAGTTGTTTCCATGTTTTTCCCCTTATGAATATGCTGCCATGAACATTCATGTACAATATTTTGTACATATCATATCTCTTGGATATATGTGTGTGTGTATGTATATATATGTGTATATATCTATATATATAGAGAGATAGATATAGATATCCACTCAGGTAGAGAGATATATATAGATATTTCCATGTATCTCTCTATATATACATACATATAAAATACATATATACTATCTATCATCTATTTATGCATTATCTATCTATCTATCTATCTATCTATCTATCTATCTATCTAATCTAAGAGTAGAATTGCTGGGTTACATGACAACTCTATATCTAACCATCTAAGGAATTGCCAGACTGTTTTCTTTTTCCTTTCCTTTTCTTTTTTTTTTTTTGAGATGGAGTCTCGCTCTTGTTGCCCAGGCTGGAGTGCAATGGTGTGATCTCAGCTTATTGCAACCTCCGTCTCCCAGGTTCAAGTGATTCTCCTGCCTCAGCCTCTCAAGTTGCTGGGATTACAGGTGCCTACCACCATGCTCAGCTAATTTTTATATTTTTAGTAGAGATAGGCTTTCACCATTTTGGCCAGGCTGGTCTTGAACTCCTGACCTCAGGTGATCCATCCGCTTCGGCTTCCCAAAGTGCTGGGATTACAGGCATGAGCTACTGCACCCAGACCAGACTGTTTTCTAAAATGGCTGCACCATTTTACATTTTCACCAGAAATGTATGAGGCTTTCAATTTCTCCACATTCTCACCAACACTTATTCCTGAATTACTCTTGTTAACAGCCATCCCAGTGGGTGTGAAGTGGTATCTCATTACGGTTTTCCTGTGTATTTCCTTAATGACTAAGGATCTTGCTCATCCTTTCATGTACCTATTGGTTAGCTGTATATCTTCTTTGGAGCTATGTCTATTCAAGTCCTTTGCTCATTTTATAAACGGGTTGTTTGCCTTTTTGTTGTTGAATTGTAATAGCTTTTTATATTTCCGTATTCTGGGTACTAGACCCTTAGTAGAGTATTTGCAAATATTTTATCCCATTCCATGGGTTGTATTTTCACTTTCTTGAGGGTATCCTTTAAGGCCAAAAGTTTAAAATTTTTTTTCTGTTTTTTTTTTCTTTTATTTTGCTTTGGTGTCATATCTAAGAAGGTTTGTCTATCTAATCTTTTAAAAGCAGCCAGAAGCAACAACACGCTATCTCCTAGAAATGTTTTCCATTTTTGGATACATGTTGCCTTCTTTCTGACTTTTTGCAAAATTCCTAATGAGGATTCTAATTTTATAGCCCCTATTTTGAAACCTTGTGCAGTATCTATGGCATCATCATCACCCTTCCCCACTCCCTGAGTGTCATTATGCTGTTAGAACCTCTTCAGTTCTTCTCTTTCCAGGTCCAACCCCTAACAAATCTTCTTTCAGTCTTTGATTGGCTTCTGACAAATAGTAGATAAATCAGTTGACCCACATAAATCCTTTCCCTTAAATGCCATCCTGACCACCAGCAAGGCAACCTTTCCTGATACCTTGCAAAGTAATTTGACTCTTCTTTATCCTAAACCCCTCTTTCTATACCAGACTCTGGATACTACTTTGTATAATAAAAATGATCATGAAGGTATTTCCCATATGCCCTACACTTCAAAAATGTTTCCACCAAACATTCACTCTTAGAATGGTAAGAGGATGGCAATTAAAAAAATAGTAGTTTTTTTTAATTTTAAATATACCACGTGTCTTTTGGTAGGAAGGAGGGGGACATATGGCAAAAAAAGGAGTAATTTTTTTCGCATCACAATAGAGGTGTCATCAGTGCAATGTGGCTTTGGTATAGTGTCTCATCTTGGGAAAGAGTCACTTGAAAGTAACAGCAACAGTAGAAGAGGGCACCCGGCACAGTGGCAGCATACCTAGTTAGAGTTTTGCAGGCATCATGAAAATAGCTGTAAGACATTTTTACCTTCTATCTGAATATAAGAAAAAAAGAAGTATGTTGAACAAGTTAAAGGAGAGTTCTTGTTCAGAAATGCATGTGAGACACCCCATTGTAATTTGTAGAAATAGTTGGGGAGACTGTGGAAGCAGAACTGCTGATTCTGAAATGACAAGTGGGGTCAAATAAAAATAAAAAAAGGATAATTTCTACAATGCTTCAGAGCCTGCAAAAGGATGGCTTCATGCAGAAGTGAGCCCTTGGATGAAGCTCAGAGGTGGATTGCAGTCATTTCTAATTTAGGAAAATAATAAAATGGAAAACTTTTAAATGTTTTTACACTGACTTACTATAAAACCTGGAAATAAAATTTATAAGTTCCAGGACAATAATTCATTAATTGAATCTGACAGTAGCACCTTGCAGAACATATGTATTGATTTCTCAATTTTTTGAAGTACAGTTGCATTTACTATGATGCTTTCAAGGCTAGACAGAAATTAAAGACTGACAATTGAGAGAACTTATGTAAAATTAAATAAATCAATATGTTCTATCATGCACTTGAATACTTGCTAAAAAGAAAAATCAGCATTAGAAGCATTCTATCATTTTATATTAAGAAAACTATATTTTCTGTATATTTTTGTGGAAAAATATGAAAATTATAGGGCTATAGGCATTCCTATGCACTGATTCAAACAAGGGCCAGTTTGGAAGCATTGTTTACCCTGTTATGGTAAAAGACAAATGTTTTGAGTAATACAGTCTGTCTTCATTTCTGTCTTACTATCATTTCATGAGGTATTATAAATAAATAACAATTCAAAGGCAGGTGAATCAGAACCCCTGATTGAACCATCTAATTCAGTAGTCACTAGCCACAGGTGTCCCTTGAGTCCTTGAAGTGTGACTGACTGAGCGATGTATTGTGAGTGTGACATGCCCTCCAGGCTTCCAAGAAGTAGTATTTAAAAAGATACAAAATGTAACATTAATCATGTTTTTATATCAATTACATGTTGAAAATGTATTGGCTATATGGGATGAAATAAAACAGATTATTAAAATTACTTTGACCTGTTTCTTTTATTTTTGTTAATGTGGCTACAAGATAACTTCAGATAACTTAGTGGCTTGGATTATGTCAGTTGAACAGTCTGCCTGCAAGAATACCAAATGTTTTAAGTATTGTTAGGAATTGGAGGGTGCAGCAGGCCAGCGTGGCTCAGGCGTTGCAGCATCTGTGAGTCCTTCTGCCTCGGTTATTTGGTGGAGAGGAGCTGCCTGCCAATTATACCCACCTGAGCTGTAGATCTGGTTTGATCCAAGACCTTCCAGAAGGGACCAAGAATGCATTGGTTCTACTCTTGTCCAACAGACCAGAACAGGCAACCGTTTGAGGACCTTGACCAGCACCTGCTCAGGCTGCTTTTGCGTTCTCGACAACAGCTTCAAGATGCTCATATCTTGGGTAAAGCCCAAAGACGGCAGTGTTTGCAAGTGGACAAAAAAAGTCTACAAATGGATACGCTGGTATCAATCTAGTAAGAATTTTGAGAAGATTAAAGTAAATTATATGTTGAAAGTCTAGATCAGTTAATTCACTTTTGATGCCTTAGGAGGAAGTATTAGAAACTTTGGGAAAGAATAATAAAGAACCCTGGGTGGTGAAAATATTGTGAGCCATTCAGTCAATGAAGCAATGGTTAACTGTATTGTGCAGAGTCTCAGAGTCGCCTTGAAATGGAGAATGGAGGCCACACCTGCATCAGTCCCAGAGCAACCAGGAAATCTGCTGTTACCCGTTTACATATTAATGCACGTCGTTTGTACATTTCATCAAATATCAACTAAAAAGTCCTCTGCCCTTTACAAAGTTGGATAGCCATTGATTTAAAGAGGTTAAAATATGTATTTGATGTAAACTGAACTGAGTTTTTCAGTTTAATAATGTCATTTTACCTCTTTCTTAATATCTAGGTAGAAATATTTATTTGAGGACCCTGAAATCTGGCATTAAAAAGTTAAAAAAATCAAATGTTTTTACCATAACGCTAAGAAAGCATTTTTATTTTATTTTGTTTTTGGTTTAAGAAGAAAAGGAGCTTATCTAAGGATAGTTCACAGTTCTTGGCGTTTCTGAGAATGTCACAAGAGCATAATGGAGGTGGGGTGTATCCGTCCCATAAAGCCCCCAGCTTCGGCCGCTTAGTGTGAGTGCTTAGGATCACCACCCCGATGATGGCTGCTGAGTGTGGGTTCCTCTGCCACCCTTTCCTGGAGTGCACCTTGTCAGACCCTCCTCCAAATTCTCCAAACCAGCCTCTTGAGCAGGTGCGTCTGATTGGAGGAGCCCGTGCCCTGTGCCTGTTGCAGCTGCGATGGAGGTGTGAAATGTGAGAGATTCCAGCGTCTGCTTTGGGGACCCGTAGCTCATAAAACAGAGTTGCCCAAACATGGGAGAGGCTTCAAAGCCTTCTTCCATACTCATGTAAGCACCTTCTCCGCCATGTTTCTGTATTTCCTGTGCAGAGCCTTGCTTGCCCTCTGGGGTCCCACGGTATTCTGCATGGACCTCTGCCACATTATTCATCAAGTTAATAGTCAAGTGGTCTGCAGCAGTCTGCGAACTCCAACTATTCATGTTTGGATCCTCATTCCACAGCATTGTGCCTGGCACAAAGAAGAGATTTAGGAAGTGTTCGCCAGTGAACAAAAAAGTGAATTAACTGCAGTAGATTAATTTTCCTAAAGTAACTGCTTGCCTCACTGCCAGCTTACCATCAAAAATGCTAGGGGACACCAAACAGGTGCTTGGAGAGAGGGCCACATATGTTCATCTAGAACTACAAAAAGATTACTTTGGGGACAGAAGAAGAAAGTTCTGAGAAAGGCGGATCATGTTTTATTATTACTACTATTTTAAATAAATACATGTATTTAGTTATTACCAACATAACAGCTTACTTGCCACGGAAGGAGATGAGTCTTAGCCCTCTCAGATTTGGCATCATTCAGAGTCGTCAGTAAATAAAATTCAAGGGAAGAAATAGAACTTCGCAAGTTTCAGACCCAGGGTGGCATCCCCTAGTACATGGCCAAGAACAACTAGAATGTGGCCAAGAGGTTGAAAGACTGTGTCCTCCCTCGCCTTTCCTCCTTCTTTCACAGACCCAACCTCTTTCTCTGTACATTTATCTAAAGCATGGAGACATAAGAAAGAGAAAATGAAGCCCCAATCTCACGGAACAGTAGCTGAAATTACACAGAAAAGCCATAAAGCAATGCTTCTATTTTGTTTCATTTTTAAAAAGCTTTACTTTATGACTATAAAATCAGAAGATATTTCTCCTCCCAAATTAGAATCCCATGAACTAGAGAGATGAGTTACTAAGATTTTTTATTTTTTAATTTTTCTGAGACGTAGTCTTGTTCTGTCACCCAGGCTGGAGTGCAGTGGCATGATCTTGTTTCACTGCAACCTCTGCCTCCTGGGTTCAAGTGATTCTGCAGCCTCAACCTCCTGAGTAGCTGGAACTACAGGGGCATGCCACTGTGCCTGGCTAATTTTTGTATTTTTATTAGAGACGGGGTTTCACCATGTTGGCCAAGCTGATCTCGAACTCCTGACCTCAGGTGATCTGCCTGCCTTGGCCTCCCAAAGTGCTGGGATTACAGGTGTGAGCCACAGAGCCCAGTGGAGTTATTAAGATTTTTATATCTCCTTTAAGCACCTATTTCAATGCCCTTTGAATTCCATATATAAGGTATATATTTGGATATGAATACTGTATGAATATATGTAAATATGATCCTGGTTAAATTACACATGATGTAAGGCTTGATGTGCTGTCTTTTTCACTTAATATTCTGTCAGTGCTTTCTAATGTCATTGGAATGTGCTGAATGCTTTATTTTTAATGCCTGCATAGTATTTCTGAATATGAATTCATCATATTGATTTATTTCCCTTTCATGTAATTTATTCCAAATTTGTCATTGTTATAAACATTCAGAGATGAAGCCAGTTGTAACCTTGGCTGTAAACTTTTATGCTGACAGCCAAATCAACAATTCAATGTATCCTGAGAAGAGGAGAAAGGAAGTGAAATTTCTCACCGTGGTAACACTTGATGACTGCAATTATGACATTGATCCTATATCTCATCTCCATTGGTAGATATAGAAACCAAGGCTCATGTTGTTAAGAGAAATGTCCTAAGTCACACAATTAATCAATGGAAGAAGTGAGATTTAAACCCAAGTCTACCTCACGTCAAAATCCACACCTTTTCCTCTGTGGTGTATGTCCTCGTTCTGACTTAGGAAATTTCCCTCCGTAACTCCAGTGGGCTACTGAGTGTAAATGGGTATTGTGAAGGAATGTCTTAGAGCTGCAATCAGTATGACCTGCTCCACCAGGGGTACAAAACAGTTAAATCTCTATTATTCTCCAAATCAAAGGTATGGGACCTCCTCTTACAATATTCGAAGATCTTTTTGTTTTCTTACCCCTGGCATTTTACTTCTATCAATTTTCATAGCTGAAGCACTCATACATGCGTGCACACCACACACGCACGCACACACACACACACACACACACACACACACACACACACACACTCTCTCTCTCTCTCCACATGACAGGTCAAGAATCTCAGGCTATCCCAGTTGAAGTGTCAATCACCTTGCACAGAGGAAACCAGAAATTTAAAGGTTGTCTGCCATCCCTGTAGCCATTGCTGCCACATGGTGTCACTGTTGAAGCACAGGCAGACCAGCTGCCCCAGTACTGTCTCCTTTGTCCCCAGAGCTGGGCATGGGCCTCCCTACCTCCATGTCCCCTCTCTAAATGACCTGGTCACCTGGAAATCTGATACAATCCCCGGCTGTCTCTGGCTCAGACACTTCTTTCCATGGGGCAGAGTCGCCATCATTCATTACACATATATACAAGACACACAGGTATGTGAGCTGCCTGTCTCAGGTGTACAAACTTAGCCCATAGCCTCTTGGACTTTACATACCAGTGATCGAGGTTCAACTTCACCCATTGGTAATGTGGCTGCTTGAATTAAGACAAGTAGTGGGGGTGACCTGCTAAAGATAGTGCTATCAGTTTCTTTCCTCCTTCGGCTAAAAAGCGTTCTTTTTGGCTGTTGGGTACGTGGAGAGCTGGTTTACTCATCCATGGGGAATGATGGAGATTTTTTCACTTCAACCCCTTCTCAGAGAGGGGATAAAAGCTCTTATGTTTTTAGGGTCTAAATCTTATTTTCTCTTAGAGAAGAGAAAAAAATTTCTCTGTGTCTCAAAAGCCCAGGGTCTTGTCTTGGGCAAACATGTTTACTTTTAGAGAGAAAAGGTTGGTGTTTCAGGGGTTGAAATGAAAAGCAGTGAACTGTGGTTATCCCCAAATTCCAGGAGAAAGGGTGAGGCGGGTGTGGATTTTGTTATGGGCAGGTGAAATGCATGTTCTAGCACAGTAATGCCGAACACTGTACCTAGCGCTGTGGCTAGGGTGCCTGATGCAGGTACCACGTGGAAGAGGAGGTGAAGATACGAGCCATTAAAGAACCTGACTGGTCTGAGCCGGCAGGTGGTGACAGCCCTATTTTGTTGTGATTGGGAGGGCAGGTTGCAAAATCAGAGAAAGAAGGGGCACTAGTACCTGTGGGAGCTCAGCGACATCAAGATTTTTCCCTTCTTAGGAGTGCACATTTGGAGGAAGTCATCTCTGGGACACGGAAGATATTCCTTTTCTTTGACTATCTAGTGGGAAGTGGGAGAATCCCCAAGAGTTTAAAAATGGACTTTGTGTCAATCTGCCATTTGGATGCCAAGCCAGATTAAATTTAATGTGGAGACATTAAAGCGATGTGAAATTGCACCCCAGTGTTGAGTAATAGTCTATAGAATTACCCCACATGCATACAACCACCTGTCCAGATTCAAACCTCTACTATACTGATCAATTTTACCTACCTCTTGTCAGAATGGAAGAGACCCGTCTCATCACTGATGTTCAGGATTCCATCCTGTCCAGCTGGCTCGGGGACTTCTCAGTCATTACCTTCTCTTTCTTCTGTGTCCTCAACCCCTTGCTTTGCCTTGATCTCTTTCCCAACAGCTTTTTAAATATACCCTAGTCTCTTCCATCTTAATAAGCTTTCATCATTTGCCAAACTATCTTTGCATTAGCCCCTTGTTTGTAACTAGAACACTGACCAAAGCCTTCAGGAGTGGTCCTGCTCTGTTGTCTGCTAGAATAACTGCTTATGACCTGAGCAACCAGTAGCAATATCAACAATAGAAATGTCTGGGAGCGTAATGGAATGCTAGAGCCCAAAGCCAATCTGCCTTTAAGACATAATCATGACTACCTATAGTATGCCTCAATTCACAGTCTGCTTTGGTTATCCCCAGAAGTCCAAACCTCTGAGAACGTTCGCCACCACTTGAACTTCCATTTATGTTCCTCTCTGTATACCCCTAATGGGTCCCAATCCCACAACCTTCCCCATCACCTCAAACCCCGTCACCGTGCCTTCTGGAATTCCTGCTCTGTGACTGGCCAACTCCTCTTTGTCTCAGCCAGCTCAAGTTGCTATAACAAACCATTGACTGGGTCTCTGAAACAGCAGACACTTATTTCTCGCAAGTTCTGGAGTTTGAGAAGTCCGAGATGAAGGTGCTGGCAGATTTGGTCCCTGGTGAGGGCTCCCTTCCTGGCTTGCTCACGGTTGCTTTCTTGCTGTATCCTCACATGGTGGAGCGAGAGCGAGCTCCAGCCTCTTCCTCTTAAATGGACACTAACACCATCATGAGGCTTCACCCTCATGACCCTATCTAAGCCCAATTAACTCCCAAAGGCCTTACCTTCATATACCATCACATTGGGGATTAGGACTTCAACATATACATTTTAAAAACATTATTTGGACACATACATTTTGAAAAACATTTAGTGCACACATTAGATCCCTGGCTCCCCCCTCTAATTCATGTCATTCTTGCATGCAGAGTACATTCATTCCATCCCAACAACCCCAAAGTCTGAACTTGTTCCAGCATTAACTCTAAAGTTGGAAATCCAAAGTCTCACCTACATATCATTGAAATCAGAGATAGGTAAGACTTGAGGTACAGTTCATCCTGAAGCAAAATTCATCTCCAGCTATGAAACCGTGAACTTGGATATGTTTTGTGTTTCCAAAATACAGTTGTGGAGAAGGCATGGGGTTAGATATTTCCGTTCAAAAAGAGATAAACAGTGAAGTAGGTGGTGATGAGTCCCAAGGAAGTCAAAAACCTAGCAAGGCAAAATCCACTGCATCATTTTTTTTTTTTTTTTTTTTTTTTGAGATGGAGTCTCACACTGTCACCCAGACTGGTGTGCAGTGGTGCAGTGGTGTGATCTTGGCTCACTGCAACCTCCTTCTCCCGGGTTCAAGTGATTCTCCTGCCTCAGCCTCCTAAGTAGCTGAGATTACAGGTGCCTGCCACCACGCCCAGCTAACTTTTTGTACTTTTAGTAGAGATGGGGTTTCACCATGTTGGTCAGGCTGGTCTCAAACTCCTGACATCAGGTGATCCACCCGCCTCAGCCTCCCAAAGTGCTAGGAGTACAGGTGTGAGCCGCTCTGCCCAGCCCCCACTCCATCTTTAGATGGAGAATAATCTTGTGGTTTGATGCTCTGCCTTCTCAACCCACAGGACCCACTGGGGCTGCTATCCTGTCTCCTCAGCTCTGCCAGGAGGCAGGGTGGGGGTTGTGCTCCAAGACTTCCGGCAGCCCCTCCCTCAAGGCTCCAGGGGACCACAATCTGACCTATTGAAATAGAAACTCACTCTCACCCTTCAAAATAGGAGGAGGCAGCCCTGATGATCTCTGCAGAGCCTTCATGGTCATTCTTCCCTTGTATGAAGAAGGGTGAGTCCAGTGGAATAGCTCTGTGGTCTATTTCTGCAGGGTCAAATAAGTCTAAAAACCTTCTTTCATTTCCTCCCATTTTCCCCTCCATCCTCAAATATTTTTTAACTATTTCTTCCAATCAGGGCCTCTAACAGAAACCTGGCTGGTATCTCAGCATACAACTTTCCCCGAAGGCTTTCAATTGGAGACATTTTTTCCTCTTCTTAATTCTTATCACCATTTCTGAATGATTAGGCTCTCTCTCTGTCTCTCTTTTTCTTTTGCAAAATTTCATGCTTATACCATCTGATTGATTCTATCATGGTATCAGTCAGAGTCCCAGCTAGGAAACAGATGGCACACTCAAAGTAGGAATATTCAAAGTGGGGTTTAAAAAAGGAGCATTTACACCATACAAGTAGACTATAGAGAAACTACGAGGAATAGTGCAGGAACCTGGAACTAGTAAGAGTGGTCACCTCAAGGGAGGCATTAGGGAGTTGTCATCAAAACCTAGAGTAAGAGACCCATGTAGAATTGGCTGCTGTATTAGTCCGTTTTCATGCTGCTGATAAAGACATACCCAAGACTGGATCATTTATAAAGAGAAAGAGTTTTAATGGAATCACAGTTCCACGTGGTTGGGGAGGCTTCCTAATCATGGCAGAAGGTAAAAGGCACCTCTTACGTAGTGGCAGACAAGAAAGAAATGACAGCCAAGCAAAAGAGGAAACCCCTTATAAAACCATCAGATCTTGTGAGACTTATTCACTACCATGAGAACAGTATGGGGGAAACTGCCCCCATGTTTCAATTCTCTCCCACCAGGACCTTCCCACAATACATGGGAATTATGGGAACTATAATTCAAGATGAGATTTGGTGGGGGCACAGAGCCAAATCACATCAGCTGCCTTGAGCATTTAATGAACCGTAGCCAGGGAACAATTTGATGCAACCTGGGCAATAAGATATCAGGCCTTCCTCCCTTCATTCTCCCAAAAGTTTCCCCATTGGCTGAACCCCACCAGAAACCAGAGCGCAATGGAGCTTTTTGTGGTGTTCCATGGGGGACTCAGTGGGGCACAGAGCAAGTGCAGAGCTGATCTGATGAGCATACAGACATGGCTCACAGCAGTCATTCTCTTCTTTTCCTCACTGCTGTGGTCTACTGACCTTCTATTCTATTAGACATTTAATAACTTATTATTAAAATTTAAAACCTTATTTTCTCTCTTTCTGTCATGTTTTTTGGCCTGGTAAAACCCCAGTCTGTGATGACTCAACCATCCACGCACGTTTCAGTGCTTACAGACAGACAGCTGAACATTGCAGGAGGAGAGTGATGTAGCCAGGCAGACTCGTGGCTTCCCTTTAAATAAATCGTATACAACTCCAAGGGGCCACTCAACCCTGATTGACAACTCCCCTTGCCTGCATTTGTTTTGTAAGTTGATTTTCTCACTCTTTAAGTGAACTATTTTCTGCCTTTTCCTTTCTCCTTAAACTTCTCATTTCTCCTTCCTATACATTCATGTCTATTCTTAACTTTGCCTCCTATTTCATTTAAATGTAGCAATCATCAGCGAGGAGTCTCTTCATCTTTACACTTCCAAGTCCAGAAATCTACCTGCATTTAAATCCATGTCCTTCTCTCTAGAGGGAGAAAGATCATTTTTATAAAATGCAATGCCCATGTTTACCTATGTGACAAACCTGCACATCTTGCACATGTGTCCCGAGCTCAAAATTAAAATTAAAATTTAAAAAATGCAATGCCTCTACTCTTTCATTTGGGCTCTGAATCCCATATCTTTTTGGCCTTCTCACAAACACTGATTAGATCTCCACCTTCAGCTTACTTCTCTCTCTTTCAACTGGAACCATTTCTGCACAAATATTAACGATCTTTTGTACCTTGTATCTGAAGGAACTAGAGTCGGTCTTCTGACTTTGCCCTTCCTTCCACTATAACTTTATTTCTCTACATCACTTCTTCTGAGTTGGTTTTTTATACTCCTCTCCTTGATTCCCTTCTATGTAATTGGCAGCTTTTCCTCAGGCTCCCTTTTTGGAATCTCCTGCTCTATCCACCCTCTAACTGGATGCGCATCCCAGAGACAGTCCTGTAATTTCCCTTCTTCAGAGCCCCCATTCATTCTTTTAAGTACAGAAAGCCCCAGACTTACACTGGTTTGACTTAATGACTTTCCCACTTTATGATGGTGTGAAACTGATATGCATTTAGCAGGAATGGTACTTCAAGCAAACACACAACCATTCTGTTTTTCACTTTCAGTACAGTATTCAGTAAATTACATGAGATATTCAATACTTCATTATAAAGTAGAATTTGTGTGAGATGATTTTGCCCAAGTGTAGGCTAACGTAAGTGTTCTGGGCACGTTTAAGGAAGGCTGGGCTAAGCTGTGATGTTTCGTAGGTTAAATGTACTGAATGCACTTTTGATGTACAGTATTTTCAACTTAATGATGAGTTTATCGGGGCATAAGGCCATGGTAAATCAATGGGCATCTGCTTCAACTACATATCAATGATATTTTTTCCTCTAAGATTATGCACTGGCACAGGGACAAGAAGGAGAGGAGGAATACATGAACTTGAAAACTTGTTTTCTTGAAAACTTCTGCATACTTCCTGATATTATGCCTTTCTGCGTCCCAGTAGAACCCTCATGGATCAGGAGTCTTACAAAACTCCAGTCATTTTCCTGGAGAGAACAGTTTGCATTCTTGTTGGCTAATCTTCATGGCCAAAGGCACAGAGGGAGGGCAGACCTTGGTTTCACCAGTTCCCACTCTTTCCTCCCGTCATGGCAGGCACATGCCAATACTCTTTCCCAGCTAATTGGAACATAGCCCCATAACCTTTCCCCAAAGAGCTGTCACGTCATCCACTTCCAATTTATTTGGTCTGTCATAGCAGATGAACCTAATTTTCCATCCTTGGCCCAATTTCCTAAATTTAATGATCTTTTCATTAAAGAATCTTTCTACTTCTCCAATTTAGGGAGTCCAATGAAATGGTAAAAAATGTTTTAATATTATGAGTCATTCCATAGAACATCTCTAATATCTACATCAACTAACAACTCATTTAGGTTGATAATGTGAGTTTTTCTGTAGATTTTTTCCTTTCTGAAGGCTTAAGTTCACAATTTATAAAAATCTATAGCTCTTTCCATCATAAAAGGGGTCAGCCATTGTACTAGTCCATTCTCATGCTGCTATGAAGAAATAACCAAGACTGGGTAATTTATAAAGGAAAGAGGTTTAATTGACTCACAGTTCACCACGGCTGGGGAGGCCTCAGGAAACTTACAATCATGGCAGAAGGCAAAGGGGAAGCAAAGCACCTTCTTCACAATGTGGCAGGAAGAAGTGCAAGCAGGGGAAATGCCAGATGCTTATCAGATCTCATGAGAACTCACTCACTATCACAAGAACAGCATGGGCGAAACCACCCCTATGATCGAATCACTTCCCACTGGGTCCCTCCCACAACATGTGGGGGATTATGGGAACTACAATTCAAGATGAGATTTGGGCAGGACACAGCCAAACAATATCAGCAATACAATATCTTTGTTGAGATGTACCAAGCTTGCCTACTATAGGTCTTAGCACAGCACCAAAAACAATAGGCCGGACACAGTGGCTTACGCCTATAATCCCAGCACTTCGGGAGGCTGAGGCAGGTGGATCATGAGGTCAAGAGATCAAGACCATCCTGGCCAGCATGGTGAAACCCCATCTCTACTAAAAATACAAAAATTAGCTGGGCGTGGTGATGCGCGCCTACAGTCCCAGCTACTCGGGAGGCTGAGGCAGGAGAACTGCTTGAACCCGGCAGACGGAGGTTGCAGTGAGCTGAGATAGCGCCACTGGAACTCCAGCCTGGGCGACAGAGCGAGACTCCGTCTCAAAAAAAAAAAAAAAAAAAAAAAAAAAAAAAAAAAATTCCGGGGGTCCTCCTTGCCAGGGCCCAGCAGGTAAGACTGGAATATAGGAAGCTTGTCATATTAATAACAATGTGAAATCCTAGTGCTGATATCAGTCCTGTGCTCTAGCTTGGTGACAGAGTGAGACTCCATTAAAAAAAAAAAAAAAATCCATGTAACCTAAACTACACAGAGGTGTGGAATCTTGTTTGCTCTGTTGGATTCCTTGGAGTAAATGTAATTCTCTTAAAGAAAAAATAAGGAGTCTAAAGCAAAAAGTCCAATCTGCTACTTTTCCTTTGGGTTATCAAAAATGTTTCTAGAAATAGATTCTAGAAAATAACTTTTTTTTTTCATTTCTCAGCCTCAGATCTTCTTTCCAATTACATAAGAAAATATTCTTGGCAGTGATAATATTTGGTGAGCTCATCAATTTCAGTTAAGAAAAAAAGTTCAGAGAATAATTATGGAGCTCTGTCCTCATGCAATAAGAGCTTGTTTCTCTCTATTTTGATTCAATTCCCATTTCCTCCTTAAAATGGATGTGTTTTAAAACTCTCATTCACTAAATAAGATACACTTGGATTCTTTGGATGCTTGATTTAGTAATCATTGTCCCTTATATTCTAAACACTTTAGGTCTGAGAATAAAGATGTTTGCCAATCTACATACCAGGACAGTAGCAGTAATAGGCTTCCCAGAAATAAATAGAGGTTTTTACTTTACGACTTCTATTTCTGAAGTCATGGCATGAAAATTTATATCCCCAAATCTATTTGCATTATTGTTTTCTTATCCAGCTTAATAAACACTTCCACTAGTACTTCTTTGTTTTAAAAATTTTTCTTTCTCCATACTTTATTGGGGTACAGGTGGTATTTGGTTACATGAGTCAGTTCTTTAGTGGTTATTTGTGAGATTTTTGTGCACCCATCACTGAAGCAGTATACACTGCACCATATTTGTAGTCTTTTATCCCTTGTCCCCCCTCCCACTCTTTCCCCTAAGTCCCCAAAGTCCATTGTATCATCCTTATGCCTTTGCGGCCTCATGGCTTAGTTCTCACACATCCGTGAAAACATACCATATTTGGTTTTCCATTCCTGAGTTACTTCACTTAGGGTAATAGTCTCCAGTCTCATCCAGGTCACTGCAAATGCTGTTCATTAATTTCTTTTTATAACTGCATAGTATTATATCATATATAGAATATATATATTATATATTTTATGTATGTACATATCGCAGTTTCTTTATCCACTCATTGATTGATGGGCATTTGGGTTGGTTCCGCGATTTTGCAATTGTAAATTGTGCTGCTATAAACGTGTGTGCAAGTACCTTTTTCAAATGATGACTTCTTTTCCTCTGGGTAGATAGCCAGTAGTGGGTTGCTGGATCCAATGGCAGCTCTACTTTTTGTTCTTTAAGAAATCTCCACACCGCTTTCCATAGTGGCTATACTAGTTTACATTCCCACCAGCAGGGTAGAAGTGTTCCCTGTTTACTGCATCCATGCCAACATCTAGTTGATTGATTTTTTGATTATGACCATTCTTTCAGGAGTGATGTGGTATTGCAATGTGGTTTTGATTTGCATTTCCCTGATCATTAGTGCTGTTGAACATTTATCTAAATGTTTGTCAGCCATTTGTACATCTTCTTTTGAGAATTCTCTATTCATGCCCTTAGACCACTTTTTGGTGGGATTATTTGTTTTTTTCTTACTGATTTGTTTGAGCTTGTTGTAGATTCTGGATATTAGTCCTTTGTCAGATGTATACATTGTGAAGATTTTCTCCCACTCTGTGGGTTGTCTGTTTACTCTGCTGACTGTTCCTTTTGCTGTGCAAAAGCTCTTTGGTTTAATCAGGTCCCAGCTATTTGTTTGCTTTTATTGCATTTGCTTTTGGGTTCTTGGTCATGAAATCATTGCCTGAGCCAATGTCTAGAAGGGTTTTTCTAAAGTTATTTTCTAGAATTTTTATGGTTTCACATTTTATGTTTAAGTCCTTAATCCATCTTGAGTTGATTTTTGTATAAGGTGAGAGATGAGGATCCAGTTTCATTCTCCTACATGTGGTTAGCCAATTATCCCAGCACCATTTGTTAAAAAGGGTGCCCTTTCCCCACTTTACGATTTTGTTTGCTTTGTCAAAGATCAGTTGGCTGTAAGTACTTGGGTTTATTTCTGGGTTCTCTATTCTGCTCCATTGGTCTATGTGCCTATTTTTATACCAGTACCATGCTGTTTTGGTGACTATGACCTATAGTATAGTTTGAAATCAGGTAGTGTGATGCCTCCAGATTTGTTCGTTTTGCTTAGTCTTGCTTTGGCTATGCAGGCTCTTTTTTGGTTCCATATGAATTTTAGAATTGTTTTTCTCTAATTTTGTGAAGAGTGATGGTTGTATTTTGATGGGGATTGTACTGAAGTTGTAGATTGCTTTTGGCAGTATAATCGTTTTCACAATATTAATTCTAACCATCCTTGAGCATGGGATGTGTTTCTGTTTGTTCATGTCATCTATTATTTCTTTCAGCAGTGTTTTGTAGTTTTCCTTGTAGAGGTATTTAGCCTCCTTGTTTAGGTATATTCCTAAGTTGTTGTTGTTGTTGTTGTTTTGCAGCTATTGTAAAAGGGTTTGAGTTCTTGATTTGATTCTCCACTTGGTCTCTGTTGGTGTACAAAAGAGCTACTGATTTGTGTACATTAATCTTGTATCTGGAAACATTGGTGAATTCTTTTATCAGTTCTAGGAGTTTTTTGGAGGAGTCTTTCAGGTTTTCAAGGTAAATGATCATATTGTCAGCAAACAATGACATTTTGACTTCCTCTTTACCAATTTGGATGCCCTTAATTTTTTTCTCTTGTCTGATTGCTCTGGCTGGGACTTCCATACTATGTTGAAGAGGAGTGGTGAGAGTGGGCCTCCTTGTGTTGTTCCCATTCTCAGAGACAATGCTTTCAACTTTTCCCCATTCAGTATTATGTTGACTGTGGTTTGCCACAGATGGCTTTTATTACATTAAGGTGTGTCCCTTGTAGGCCAATTTTGCTGAGAGTTTTAATCATAAAGGGATCCTGGATTTTGTTGAATGCTTTTTCTGCATCTTATTGAGTTAATCACATGGTTTTTGTCTTTAATTCTGTTTATATGGTGTATCACACTTATGGACTTGTGTATTTTGAACCATCCCTGCATCCCTGGTATGAAACCCACTTGATCATGGTGGATTATCTTTTTGATATGTTGTTGGATTCACTTAGCTAGTATTTTGTTAAGGATTTTAGCATAAATGTTCATCAAGGATATTGGTCTCTGGTTTTCTTTTTTGGTTATGTTCTTTCCTCGTTTTGGTATTAGGGTGATGCTGACATCATAGAATGAATTAGAGAGGGTTTTTTTTTTCTCTTTCTTGTGGAATAGTGTCAAAAGGATTGGTACCAATTCTTCTTTGAATGTCTGATAGAATTCCGCTGTAAATCTGTCTGGTCCTGGACTTTTTTTTGTTGTTGGTAATTTTTAAATTAGCATTTCAATCTCACTGCTTGTTATTGGTCTGTTCAGGATATCTAATTCTTCCTGATTTAAGCTAGGAGGGTTGTATTTTTACGGGAATTTATCCATCTTTTCCAGGTTTTCTAGTTTGTGCGTATACAGGTGTTCATAGTATCCTTGAAAGATCTTTTGTATTTCAGTGGTGTCAGTTATAATATCTCCTGTTTTGTTTCTTAGTGAGGTTATTTGGATTTTCTCTCTTCTTGTGTTGGTCAATCTTGCTAAAGATCTCTCAATTTTATTTATCTTTTCAAAGAACCAGGCTTTAAATTTATCTTTCGTATTTTTTGTTTCAATTTCGCTTAGTTCTGCTCTGATCTTGATTATTTTTTTCTTCTATTGGGTTTGGGTTTGGTTTGTTCTTGTTTCTCTAGTTCCTTGAGGTGCGACCTTAGATTGTCTGTGCTCTTTCAGACTTTTTGATGTAGGCCTTTAGGGCTATGAACTTTCCTCTTATCTGTATCCCAGAGGTTTTGATAGGCTGTGTCATTATTGTCATTCAGTTAAAGAATTTTTTATTTCTATCTTGATTTTGTTTTTGACCCATGCTCATTCAGGACCAGGTTATTTAATTTCCATGTATTTGCATGGTTTTGAAGGTCCCTTTTGCAGTTGATTTCTTTTTTTTTTTTTTTTTCCCCCACTGTGGTCTGAGAGAGTGCTTGATATAATTTCAATTTTCTTAAATTTATTGAGGCTTGTTTTGTGGCCTATCATATGGTCTATCTTGGAGAGAGTTCCATGCCCTGTTGAATAGAATGTGTATTCTGCAGTTGTTGGATGAAATGCTCTATATGTATCTGTTAAGTCCATTTGTTCAAAGGTATAGTTAAATCCATTGTTTCTTTGTTGACTTTCTTGCTTGATGAGCCATCTATTGCTGTCAGTGGAGAACTGAAGTACTCCACTATTACTGTGTTGCTGTCTATCTCATTTCTTAGGTATATTGGTAATTGTTTCATAAATTTGGGAGCTCCAGTGTTAGATGTATATATGTTTAGGATTGTGATATTTTCCTGTTGGATAAGGCCTTTACCATTATATAACGTCCCTCTTTGTCTCTTTTAATGGCTGTTGTTTTAAAGTTTGTTTTGTCTGATATAAGAATATCTACCCCTGAACACTTTGGGTGTCCATTTGCATGAAATGCCTTTTTCCACCCCTTTACTTTAAGTTCATGTGAATCCTTATGTGTTAGGTGAGCCTTCTGAAGGCTGCAGATAGTTCGTTGGTGAGTTCTTACCCATTTTGTGGTTCTGTATCTTTTTTTTTTTTTTTTTTTTTGAGACAGAGTTTCGCTCTTGTTGCCCAGACTAGAGTGCAATGGTGTGGTCTTGGCTCACCGCAACCTCTGCCTCCCGAGTTCAAGCAATTCTCCTGCTTCAGCCTCCTGAGTAACTGGGATTACAGGCACCTGCCACCATGCCTGGCTAATTTCTATATTTTTAGTAGAGAAGGGCTTTGACCACATTGACCAGGCTGATCTCGAACTCCTGACCTCAGGCGATCCACCCACCTTGACCTCCCAAAGTGCTGGGATTACAGGCATGAGCCACCACACCAGCCGGTTCTGCATCTTTTAAGTGGAACATTTAGGCCATTTATAATCAATGTTACTATTGAAATGTGAGGTACGGTTGCATTCAACATGCTCTTTGTTGTTTGTGAATTTTGAATTTTTTTGTTTTTGCTTTTTAACTAGTATTTTTGTCTTACAGGTCCTGTGTGATTTATGCTTTATTGAGGTTCCGTTTTGATGTGTTTCCAGGATTTGTTTCAAGATTTAGCAGTTCTTGTAGTGGTGGCTTGATAGTGGTGAATTCTGTCAGTATTTGTTTGAAAACGACTATATCTTTCCTTCATACATGATACTTAATTTTGCTGGATACAGAATTCTTGGCTGATAATTGTTTTGTTTGAGGAGGCTGAAGATAGGGCCCAATCCCTTCTAGCCTGTAGGGTTTCTGCTGAGAAATCTGCTATGAATCTGATAGGTTTTCTTCATAGGTTACCTGGTGCTTCTGTCTCACAGCTCTTAAGATTCCTTCGTTTTAACTTTGTGTAACCTGATGACAATGTGCCTAGGTGAAGATCTTTTTGCGATGTATTTCCCAGGTGTTCTTCGTGCTTCTTGTATTTGCATGTCTAGGTTTCTAATAAGGCTGGGGATATTTTCCTCGTTTATTCACCAAATATGTTTTCCAAGCTTTTAGAATTGCCTTCTTCCTCAGGAGCACTGATTGTTCTTAGGTTTGGTCATTTACCATAATCCCAGACTTCTTGGAGGCTTTGTTCATATCTTCTCATTCTTTTTTCTTTGTCTTTGTTGGATTGGGTTAATTTGAAGTCCTTGTCTTTGAGCTCTGAATTTCTTTCTTCTACTTGTTCAATTCTATTGCTGACACTTTCTAGAGCATTTTGCATTTCTAGAAGTCTGTCCAATGTTTCTTGAAGTTTTGATTGTTTTTTTCTTTAAACTAGCTATTTTCTCAAATATTTCTCCCTTAATTTATTTTTGGATTTCCTTGCATTGGGCTTTTCCTTTCTCTGGTGCTTCCCTGATTAGCTTAATAACTAACCTCCTGAATTCTTTTTCAGGTAAATCAGGAAATTCATCTTGGTTTGGATTCATTGCTGGTGAACTAGTGTGATTTTTTGGGGATATTGAAGAGCTTTGTTTTGTCATATTACAAGGGTTGGTTTTCTGGTTCCTTCTCATTTGGGTAGACTCTGTCAGTGGGAAAGTCTAGGGCTGAAGGCTGTTGTTCAGGGTTTTTAAAAAATTTTTTATTTTTTCCCCACAGAGTGTTCCCTTGATGTAGTACTCTCCCCCTTTTCCTATGGATGTGGCTTCCTGTCAGCCAAACTGCAATAATTGTTGTCTCTTTTCTGGGTCTAGCCACCCAGCGAGTCTACCCGGCTCCGGGCTGGTACTGGGGGTTGTCTGCACAGAGTCCTGTGATTTGAACCGTCTATGGGTCTCTCAACCATGGATACGAGCACCCGTTCTGGTGGAGGTGGCAGAGGATACAATGGACTCCGTGGGGCTCCTTAGCTTTGGTGGTTTAATGCTCTGTTTTTGTGCTGGTTGGCCTCCTGCCAGGAGGTGGTGCTTTCCAGAGAGCATCAGCTGTAGTAGTGTGGAGAGGCACCAATGGTGGGCAGGGCCCTAGAACTCCCAAGATTAAATACCCTTTGTCTTCTGCTACCAGGGTGGATAGGGAAGGACCATCAGGTGGGGGTGGGGCTTGGTGTGTCTGAGCTCGGACTCTCCTTGGGCAGGTCTTGCTGCAGCTGCTGTGGGAGATGTGGGTGAGATTCCCAGGTCACTGGAGTTGTGTACCTAGGAGGATTATGGTTGCCTCTGCTAAGTCATACAGATTGTCAGGGAAGTTGGGGAAAGCTGGCAGTCACAGGCCTCACCCAGCTCCCATGCAAAGACATAAGGGCTGGTCTCACTCCCACCATGCCTCCCCCAACAGCGTGCTTCCAGGTGGAGGGCAAGGAAGAGCTTGAAAACTTTCCTGAGGCTTTCCGCCTCCCAGCTGCAAAGGGAAAGGGCCTCAGTTCTTCCCCTTCCTGTGAAGTCTGCATGCCAGATTCACACCCTCCCCCAAGTTCCGGCCAGGAGGCTTCTTGCCCAGTTCAAATTGTTACAAAGGCCAGCTAGAGAATTCCTTCTCCCTGTGGAGTTTTACCCCCTGCTCCTCTGGCCACCCTCCTAATGGATCCCTGTGGTACCAGGCAGGAATGGGCTGCTTGGGGACCCAGCAAGCTCCCAGGGCCTTTCTGCTGCTTCCTCTACTCCTATATTTCACTGGGCTTGGCTTTTTAACTTGACTCAGTACCAGGGAAAGTCGGAAACTTCTCCCACAAACAGACCTCAGCTTCTCCAGTGGGGGTGTGTTTTCAGGAGAGGAGGGCCTCACTTTCCCACTTCCGTAGTTGGGGTACTCACAGTATTTGGGGTGTCTTCCAGGTCCTGCACGAGCAGTCAGCTTCCTTCAGAGGGTCTGTGGGTCCTCTCAGGATTGCTGGTTTGTTCTTGCAGTTGATCTGGAGCTAAAATTCACATTGCGAGCCTCCACATGCTGCTCTGTCCGGAGCTGCAATCTAGTCCTGCCTCCCGTTCACCACGATCCCTGCAAATCCCAACTGGTACTTCTTAGTTTAAAATTTGTCTTGGCTATATGAGGTTTAAAAAATAATGTAACCAAATGATTTGTGAATATTCTATTTTATATGCTGTCTTGTTTAGTATGTCAGAATTTATTATTTTTTACTCTTTCCCCAAAGCCCGAAAGAAGGGAAGAACAGTTTCTACATTTTCCCTATGAGACCTACTCATGATATATTCAGTTGTCAGTAATGTCTGACACCAGGAATGTTGGGGGGCTTCTAAAGAGAGCTCATTAAAGTAAAGCTATTGAAGATATGTGGAAAGAAAAAAATGTTAATCAGATTAAGTCAACTTAATTATTTAATTTCACTTGTTGAACTGTCAGTATAAAGAAATCTGGGTCTGATATGTTAAAGGTTAAGATAAATAGCAACCAGTCTATTTCAAGGAGATCTAATATTTCCATACCAATCATAGGAGGTAAGGAAGAACTAGGTACTAGGTAACCTGCAACATTAATCCTTTATTAGAAAATATTTTTCCCAAACTACCATTCAGTAATACTAATTTATGTTTACAAATCAACGTGGGTGGTTTCCTTGTTTGATCCAATGAGCCATGTCCTTAAGATTTGACACAGGGATAAATAATTCCAAATTTTTCCCAGGTAAGGCTTTAATACCAGCAATGATTTGTCTAATTATTTCTCTGGTTTTGAACACAAATTAACAATTTCCTCCTTTTTAGATATAATAACAAAATCATTTTAACTTTTTCTAGTTAAATAACACAGCAATGAGCATCTTTGCTTATGAAATCATACTCCGGGTAAGTTATTTTCTTGACAGTGCAATTTCAAGTCAAAAGTTAGTATCTAGAAAAAAAATCCCACAGGAAAAAATAGGTCAAGATTATAGTGAGGCAGGAAAACAAGAAAAAACTCCCAAAACAAGGTGCTATTTTTAAAATCTCATAAAAACAAGAGAAGAGAAAATTCTGTGAGCTTGAAAAAAAAGTTAGTAAAGCTAACTGACCAATCTTTCTTCTAAAATTTGGGAAAATAAAAAGAAGCAGTAAAAACGTATTGTGATGAATCCCAGGCTATAACAAAGAGAAAAGAAGGTGCATGCTGGAAAGACATGTTCAGGAAAAGAAAAAGGAGTGTGTGTGTGTGTGTGTGTGCGCGTGCGCACGCACGCAGTTTCTAGCTCTATCCATAAAGAGGTCAACAAACAATGACCAGTCCACTATGAACACACATTCACAGCATCCAGACTATGGTCTCAAAGATCATTTCCATTTTTTAAAAAGAGGGGTTCTTGGAAAATTGACTGTAGACAGGAAGCGTACAAAACGAAACTGGAACATTTTGACATACCAGATAGCAAAGAAGCTATAAAAAGCTGCTAGGTTTGTGTCAAAAGGACACAAGAGTCAATTCAAAGAGGCTTGTATTCACCAAGGGTAGGGGAATTTGAGCCTTAATAAAGATACAGCTTTCAATGGGTTAAAAACTATCAAATATGTTTAAACCTGAGTGTTCATAATGGCTATCAACAAGAGAATATCAATCATTTATCCTGCCTTTTCTATATAGCCGCTATCCCTGGGTAATCAAGTAGCAGATGAGCGGAAGTGTTGTTTTACAAAATTATTACAACCAATAAGTGAAAACAAAATGACAGAATTAAAATATTACCATTTGTAAACTCCAGTGAATTAAAGCGTCTAGGCATTGAGCATCAAAGGCTGCTAACATCAAGAAAGAGAAAGACATAATGTGCCTCATGATGAATGAACACACCACCACTCTAACCTTGCCAAAGGGATCAAACTGAATCTGATCAAGACTCTGGATCCAGCTGCCAATATGCAGACAAAGGCAACATGTTGCCCTGAGGCATGAGAACTCACTTAGCAAAAGCCAAGTAATGGGAAACTACAGCTCACATGAGTAGGCTCTTCCAACAAATGAGTTAGAAGAGAAGAAAACAGATAGATTGAAAGGAAGTTAAAGGTATCAATATTAAGAAATGAGAAGGCTAAACTAAAGTATCTAGGGATGTAAATTAGGATAACAAAACAATACAGAAATAATGTAAGGAAGTGAGTCCTCTAAAAGCTGTGAGAGTAATTCCTTATGGAGGGAGGAGCTGTGGTTGGTCCTGGATACTCTGGGGGCCTTCTGGAGTGGCTGGAGAGTTCTTTTTCTTTTTTGTCTTTCTTTCTTTTCTTTTCTTTCTTTTTTTTTTTTTTTTGAGTCAGGGTCTCACTCTATTGCCCAGACTGGAGTGCACAGATGCGATCTCAGCTCACTGCAGCCCCTGCCTCTGGGGTTCAAGCGATTCTCCTGCCTCAGCCTCCTGAGTAGCTGGGATTACAGGCGTGCACCAACACACCTGGCTAATTTTTGTATTTTTAGTAGAGATGGGGTTTCACCATGTTGGCCAGGCTGGTCTTGAACTCCTGGCCTCATGTGATCCACCTGCTTGGCCTCCCAAAGTGCTGAGATTACAGCGGTGAGCCACCGGGCCTGGTCTCTCTTTTTTTTTTTTATTGTTTTTGAGATGGAGTCTCACCATGTCGCCCAGGCTGGAATGGAGTGGGGCAATCTCGGCTCACTGCAACCTCCACCTTCCAGGTTCAAGCGATTCTCGTGCCTCAGCCTTCTGAGTAGCTGGGATTACAGGTGCCCATCACCTCACCCAGCTAATTTATTTTTATTTTTAGTAGAGACAGGGGTCTTCCCATGTTGGTTAGGCTGGTCTCCAACTCATGACCTCAAGTGATCTGCCCGCCTTGACCTCCCAAAGTGCTGGGACTACAGGCATGAGCCACCGTGCCCGGCCTCGATAGTTATTTTTCTTCATCTGTGAAGTGGATACAGAGATCTTAAAAGAGACAAAATCAGAAAAAAAACTGGCTGATTTACAAGCAAGAATGGAAAAGTATAGTGTAATGTAAATTCAAGTACTTGTAGGATTGAAAAGAGAACTGTTTCTCAAACCTAATCATTAAAAGATAAAATTGAGGATTTTTTTTTTTTTCGCTTCATCATCCACTGACTCAGAAGCCTAGAGGAATTTTTGGAATACAACCTAACTTTACATCTCAAGGAACTAGGAACAGAAGAGGAGACTAAATCCAAAGTTAGCAGAAGGAAGGAAGTAATAAAGATCAGGCAGAAATAAAGACTAGAAAAACTACAGAAAAAAATCAAAAAATAAGAGTTCGTTTTTTGAAAAAATAGAGAAACCCTCAGCTAGACTAAGAAAAAAGGGAGGAGTTTAAATAAATAACATGCAAATAAATGTGGTGACTAATTAAATCTTAGCATTAAGATGAGGTTCAAATAAGAGCATGGTTGTCACATACATTGTTAAAATTTCTGAAGTGATTAAGGTTTTCCCAGTAAATTCTTTTAGTTGATAAAATGGCTGAAGAAAAAGAGACTAAATATTTAACTCTCTATCTCTGTCTCATAAACACGATACACATGCACGTATATTAGGTGTGGGACATGGAACAAGAAAATTAACTGGAATAAAATAGGCAATAAACTATCTAGATTTTTGAGAGAATTTGGTGTGCAAAGGGCCATCACTTGGACTAAAAGGGGCTGTAGGTGACACTTAAAAAGCCACATGGGCACCCATACTTCTACTAGAAGGAAGCTGGCTAAGAAAGCTGCTCAGCTCTCAAGGAAGACATTTTCTTCTATGCTCTCTCAAGCTGTGGTCAAGGATGATAATGGACAAAAGGAGGACCCCTCAGAGAGCTGAGCAAAGGGGCACAGAGAACAATGGGCTGGGAAGGTCATGCCAGAGAGGACAGCACATCTCACCCTGAATACGAGCCCCTTAGCACATATGCTCTGCACAACTTTGGAATTGTTATTTACTAGTGACTTCCCCTATTGCTGTTCTTTCAGGAGAAGATAGTGTACAGGTGTTATCCCTTCCCATTGCCTTTTCGGAATGTAAAGGGCAGATACTTTGTCTCTAGCTATCAAATCTCCAGATCAAAAGTCAGGTCTAGACTCAATGTAGAGGCTGCTCTCTGCGTCACTCGGAGATCCTGAACTTTGAGAATAGTGATTGGATAGACATTTTGGATATGTCCTTTGGGGAAAGGTTGAGTGTGATTTGCACTGAGAAGGAAGAGGAAAATAAATATTTGGCAGGCCCTGAAAAATTGCATGACCGCTTATCAGTTTCTGGGTTTCTATTTTATTGGATAAATTGCATTTCCTAAATCTATCAAGCTCAAGTGCAGTTATGAGGTTTACCTTAGGCAATGTAGTGTGAGTGGAAGTGATGTGTTTCACATCTAAGAGGAAGACTTTAAATCTGGTGTGTGCTTCTCCATACTCCTCCCCCCCCCCATTCTGCTATAATTACTGAAAATATTCCAGTAGTATGTCATACTATGTTACTGACTGAAGACACAGTGATGAAGTTATCTGAAAAATATTTTGAGGGAAAAGATAGCATTATCTTCCTCTGGAAAGGTTTTTTCGTTTCCTTTTCAGGGGCACTAGAAACAAGGATTCCTTTAATCAGTTCCACAACTTGAGATTATCTGCCCTTCCAGTTGATTTGAACTTGGTTCAGTCATGCTGACTTAGACACAATCCTTGGCTGGCTGGGGACTCTCTGACATTCCCCTACAGCTCTGGCATGTTTTCACAATTGTGACTCAGTCCATGAATAGCTACTTTTTGATAACAAATGCTTCTAGAGAAAGAGGTGCCATACAGAGAGCTAAAATCTCTTGATTCTTTTCAATACTCTCAACCTAGCAATTCTTTACATTTTGTTATTTATTAAAAGGAAGTTGATTCTACAAAGTATACATATTTCAAAACAACATGTTGTACATGATAAATATATACCATTTTTCTTTGTCATTTAAAAGTTTGTTTAATGTCTAAAAAAAGGAAGACACCTTTCACTGGAGTGGTGGAATGACTTATCTAGTCTTCTGTTACCATTAGCTGAAGTAAACTTTTGTGATCTGTATTTCCAAGTTCTCTAGGGGGCATTCACTATGTTGTCCAGGTAATGACTATATTTGGTTTCCTTAATGATCACCTGTGCATTATTATTTACTATAACAACATTTTTCTAATTTGTCATGTTTTTGTTTTTCCCTTGCTTTCTAAAAACTCAAATTTGAAGCTTAATCACATTGGTCCAGCTGAATCTTTGTTGATTTTACACATAATTTTATTGTTCTATATTCTTGCAAGTGCCCTGTAATAAATCAATTTTAAATACAAAGATAAAGAGGCAAGACACAAGTAATTCACCAAAAACACAAGATGCAAATTAAAAAATGGAAATGGTTGATCTTATTTTGAGGGAGCAGGATTAAACATCACACAAATCAAATGAACATGCAAAACATAACTTTGAATATTCAAGAAGTCATTGATAATATTCCAGACATTACTCAATATAATTTTTATCTGAGTATCTCCCTCGCTGCATTTGTTTCTTCTTAATTTTTTGAAAGAAAATAGAGAGTTTCTGATAATACTTTATTAAGTTGTGCATTAACCAGAGAAATGACACTAGCTGTTATCATGCAATCGTAGTCTAAATTTTTAGTCTAGATTGCCTAGCACTTATATAATTCATTGCCGTATTTGTCCCTGAAGTCAGTAGTTCTATGCCAGCTCAGTTACGCCATCTGTTTCATGACTTTGTAAGCTTCTAATTGCCTATATTAAATTCTCTCTTTTTTTTTTTTTGAGATGGAGTCTCACTCTGTTGCCCAGGTGGGAGTGCATTGGTGTGATCTCAGCTCACTGAAAGCTCTGCCTCCCGGGTTCATGCCATTCCCCTGCCTCAGCCTCCCAAGTAGCTGGGACTACAGGCACCCACCACCATGCCCAGCTAACTTTTTGTATTTTTAGTAGAGACGGGGTTTCACCATGTTAGCCAGGATGGTCTCAATCTTCTGACCTCTTGAACTGCCCTCCTCGGCCTCCCAAAGTATATTAAATTCTTAATTCACACAGAGTGATTTCTCTTTCCTGAATCAAACATTGACTGATATAATCTTTGTTTCCACTGAATTTACTTTAATGTTTATTTGAAAGCCATGATGGAAATGTATTCTTTTGCCTGCTAAAATTAGTACTCGCTTCTTTTTTTAACCCCCTCCTATTTTATCTATGTGATTTGAACGAGTGTTGCCATGTTATTAGATACCCAACACCCAAGACTACTTTTAGTTGGCCCAGGGATGGCCAACTCAACTGACCAAAGATGAATCAAGCAAAGCTGGAATCCTTAAATTTGAGTCTGGAGAACAAGTTTTGAGTTTTCTCTATTGGTAAAGCTGTGAGATGTAAGACATAGCAGTTTCCAGCAGCCATTTTTCCCACCCTTGTGAAGGAAGATGCTCTGATAGAATAAAGCTGACACATTGAGAGGAATGGAGATAAAAGGCAGAAAACCCTTTTCCTTTCAACTTTGAGAATCAGTGAAATTTTGCTCTTCTCAGACTTAATGGAATCAATAGAGATGTGTTTCTATCATGTACAACCAAAAACATCTTGAATTAGAAAAAAATCAGGTCATGTGAAACAACTCAGTGGAAATGACCATTCTTCAGTTGGCCAATATATGGATGCTAGACTTTCAGGAAAAGGAGTTTATTAAGTGATAGCAATTACTAAGTGGTCAGTAGAGATGTTAGAGCTCATATTTTTCTTTTGTTGTTGTTGTTGTTGATATGATAAAGTTTAACTGGCAGTATTATTTCTTAATGATACAAAAAATAATGGATCATATAATAATCAAAGGAATCACAGATTTGATGAAATACGGAAGATGCTACCAGAATACTTTGGGAAAGCTGGTAACTAAACATCTCAGGGAATGAATATGAGATTGATCCTTATCCATCTTAACACTTAATTCAATACCAACCCATATACCAGGTAAAAAAAAATCCACTGGTCCTATAATTTCACAGTTGCATTCTAATTCCCAAAAGAGCTTATATTTTTCATATTAGTCAGAAAAGATAGATGCACATCCCTTGGTGCTTCTTCCATTTAATCTTTATTGACAAACACTTATGATTAAAGGTGGGTGAAATTAAGATGGTAGAGTTTAGATGGTTAATAAATGTGGCACAGTAAATAACATCTTAAATTATTCTTTTTGTCCCAATAACATGATTGTGATGGATGCAATATAAAAACCAGAAACCAAAAATTACATAGTCAAGGTAAATATTAAATATTGAAATTTTCAAAGACCAAGGCAGGGAGTGGTGGTTCACACCTATAATCCCAGAACTTTGGGAGGCCAATGTATGTGGATCACTTCAGCTCAGAAATTTGAGACCAGCCTGGTCAACATGGTGAAACTCCGTCTCTAGTAAAAATACAAAAATTAGCCAGACATGGTGGCTTATGCCTGTAGTCCCAGCTACTCGGGAGGTTGAGGCAAGAGGAACACTTAAACACGGGAGGCAGAGGTTGCAGTGAGCCGAGATCACGCTGCTGCACTCCAGTCTCAGTGACAGAGCAAGAGTCTCTCAATTAAAAAAAAAAAATATTTCACAGACCGGAAGTAGAATAGAAACTCCCCAAAGAGATGGAGGCTGAAGCCACAGTGAGATTCAGATTGGGCAAAGGCATCTGGGAGTTTGGTTCTTGAAGGGTAGCAGGGCCTGGAGGCCTGGAGGTGGAATGAAACTTCCTGTTTTGTCAAAGGACTCTGACACACAATTGTGCTTGCTACTGAGACTTGGGCATTTATGAGCCTAGGAAGAAGAGGAAGATAAAGGCAAGTCCTCATGGCTAGGTATTGCCTTGGGGACTTAATTTAATCCTGAGTGTCACTGCATATTGTGAGCACCAGCAATTCCATGCCTTTTATTTTAGACTATGGTGCTAGAGGATGCTAGAGGGAGGCAACCATGTGACAGGGTGAGAGAAAACAAAGAACAGAGAGAACAAAGAAAAGTAAACAAAAATCTTTCTTCCCACTTTCTTAAAGCTGAAATTTGAACACCCATTTAAATTGAATGCTAAGAAAGACTACCAATGATCTCAACAATCAGAATATGAATTCACTCCATATTAAATTTACTTGATGGGACAATGTGATGAAAACTTTAGGGAAGCAAAAGAACAGCTTACATAAAACACAAACAAAAAAATTAGAAAACAAAGACAAAGTAAAAGAGAATCAATATTTCTGATTTAGAATTTCCAATAAAAGAGAATGGAGAGAATGGCTAAGAATAAATATCTGAAGAGATAATATCCAAGAATCTTGGAATTGAAGAAGAGTACCCACTGAATAGAACATAGGCTCAATAAAGATAAATCTACTCATAAGCACACCATAGTGAAACTGCAGATCCTCAAAGAGAAAGGGGGAAAGCTTAAGAGTTACCAGAGAGTAAAATCAGATTACTTTCAAGGGAAAGACAGACTGTGAGTGAGCAGACATCTCATCAGGGACAAGACTGGCCAGAAAACAATGGAATAATAGTCTTAAATTGCCTAGAGAAAAAAGTGTCAACCTAAAATTTTATAGCTAGCCAAACTATCATTTAAGAGTCAGACAAAGAAAATACTAAGAGCATTTTCCAATAATTGTCATTCACTAAAAGAATTGTTAGAGACTACACCAGCAAGATTAAAAGTGACCCTAGAAGAGAGATTTGAGATGCAGAAAACAAGTTTGGCACAGAAACTAATAAAGTATATCAGCAAGTAATTATTGACCACTCAAATAGTAACTAGATTTTGTTCAGCTACAACCAAAACTGTAATTAGTTTTTTTTGTTGTTGTTGTTGTCTTTTGAGACGGAGTCTCGCTCTGTCATCAGGCTAGAGTGCAGTGGCGCGATCTCGGCTCACTGCAACCTCTGCCTCCTGGGTTCAAGTGATTCTCCTGCCTCAGCCTCCTGAGTAGCTGGGATTACAGGCGCGCGCCACCACGCCTGGCTAATTTTTGTATTTTTAGTAGAGACAGGGTTTCACCATGTTGGCCAGATGGTCTCAATCTGTTGACCTCGTGATCCACCCACCTCGGCCTCCCAAAGTGCTGGGACTACAGGTGTGAGCCACCATGCCCGGCCACGTAACCCTGTCTTTATAATGGAATACTAAACAGCAATAAGAATGAATAAACTACTGATTCACAGAACCATGGGATGGAATCCCAGAAGCAATGTTGAGCGAAAGCAGCCAGTAAAAGAGTGTATACTGAGTTAGTCCACTTATATTCAGTTTAGGAAAAGGCAAAAAAAAATAAATAAATAAATAAATAAAATAAAATAAAATAAAATGGTGTAAGTTAGAATAGCAGTTATTTCTGAGGGAGGGTAATGATTAAAGGGGGCTAAAGAGGTTACTATTCCATATCTTGATGACAGTGCTTGTTGTGAAAATTCATCGAAACTTGTATTATAATTTGTGCCTTTTATGCATGCCTGTTATACTTCGAAAAAAGTTTACTGAAAAAATTACTATGTACCAAGTCCTAATGGAAGTCTGAAGACATCATATTCTCTGAGCATAACACACTTAAATAATAATAATAATATAGTCATCAGAGATAATGAAAATATAGAAATTATAATAAAAAGATAATTGAAAGTTTATAAATTATTGTGAAGAACAGCTTAAAAATAAATATTTACTTAATGATTTCCCCCCACAAATTAGTCTAATTTTTAATATACAAATATAATATCGGACAATGCAAAAGGTTAATGAGGCATTTTCCTTAGGACTTGCTAGTTAACTTTCTTCCTATAGTTTCATTGTGGATGGAGGTGGTGGAGAGGAGGTAACAGAAATTATTTGTTGGCCTTGGGAAATGATGTAAAAGCCAAACCTCTGGGATTTTACTCAGCTCCATTTTGCGGAAGTGATCCCAACCTGTATCACGTCCTTACATCACAGTGCCAAGGTTTCTAGAGAGACGTCTGTGAAAACAGTTTCTGCAGACGTCATCATGCCTTTTTTTTTTTTTTTTTTTTTTTTTTTGGATGAGAAAAAAAAGTGGTCACCATAGGAAAACTTAAGTTCAAATAGCTGTGTTTATGTGTGCTCTCATGCGAGTTACACGTTACAGGGACAGAGAGGGGGAAGAGACAGAATTAATAGAGATAGTCTGAGTTTCAAAACTTTCATTGGTTGGTGTTATAAACTGAATGTCAGTGTCTCCTCTAGATTCATAGTTGAAGCTCTAATTCCCAAAAGATAATTATGTTAAATGAGGTTATGAGGAGGGGTCCTCATGATGGGATTAGTGCCCTTTATAAGAAGAGACACCAGAGAGTCCTATGCCCCCGCAACCTCCCGCACCGAGGAAAGGCTATGTGAACTTACCTGGAGCATCTGCAAGCCGGGACTAGAACCGTCACCAGAAACAAAATTGGCGGGAACTTTGTCTTGGGCTTCCCAGCCTCCAGAACTGTGAGAAAATAAGTTTCTGTTGTTTAAGCCACCCAGTAAATGTATTTTGCTATTTCAGCTTGAGTAGACTAAAATAGTTGGTCTCATGTAGACAAAGCCAAAATCTTCTAGAGCCTCAGAAACAGATTTTCTAATACTCCCAGAGACTTGCCAGATTTAATTCTAATGAATTGGCTGGCTAAATGTTGGAGATAAAATCGGCAGACATGGGTGATACGGATTTGCAAAATTAAAAAAATATAAACTATCAGAACTATTAATTCTCCATTACTTTAGTTACAGATAAGTGTTAAACTCTACTTTGGGTTAAATGCCTTTCAATGCTGATTTTTGTATGTTTAAGATAAATATTCTTCACGTACAGAAGATGACGTACCACAGGTTGGAGAAATGTGGTGTTTGAGAATAGACTTGGATACAAAGAATTTAAAAATTTTCAGTGATTAGCACTCACTTTTAAAAGAATGACAAAGAACTTATTAGAATATTATCAGGCACATTATCTGAAACTCTATGATTTATCTTTGAGGCTCATCTTTGTAAATTGATTGAAAATAGCTGCTTCATTTAAGTAGCTGCTTCCTTGTGACACCTGAACACATTAATGTGCAAAGAAATACTCTGAAAGCCAAGTATTTCTCCATTTCCAAAGTGGTAATAAAGAGCATCACCTTTAGAATTTAGTCCTGGATAGAGTGTCTGCTCTACTGAGATGAGTGACATCGGGCAACTCTAAACTTTAGTTTTCTTCTCAGTGAAAAAAGTAGTAGTAGCTTTAGTGTTGTTGAAATTTTAAGTGAGAGATGTACAGATCACTTACCATTGTGCCTGGTACTTAGTAAATGCTCAAAAAGATTTAGTGATTATAATTCCAACATTATCATCACCATCAAGTAGGAAAAGTCTGAATTATAATAGTTATGTATTCTCCCTTCTGAATAAGTACATTTCTAAAATATTAGACACCAATATAGTTATATTTAAATATAAAAAGGCTCCCAAGGCTAACTTACCTCTTAAAAATGATTCATCCTTTTGGAGACATCTTTTCCATTAGAGTAATATTACTGAATTGGTTTGATGAAATGTATCTCGCTATTTCACTTCTACTAATCCTCCATGAACTCTCTGAGAAGACATCAGTTAATTGTACTCACCAAGGGTCTTTGGGAAAATAACCTATCCTGGATGATGGCTCTTCCTGGGAGCTTTGTTACTTTCCTGTTTTGACTTTCAGAGCTCTGCCTCCAAAGCTGTTTTCCATGGCCAGCTGTCTTTCAAGAGCACAATATGCCAAGAATGGTTCCTTCTTTCTTATGGTTCTATTAATTCCAGTGGCTTCAGAATAAAGATTCCAGCATAGGTGCAGGATATGGGATACAGGAGCATTATGGGACATCAAGATATATACTAGGTTTCCAAAGGCTTTTTCTCCTTGTTTTTGCTTTTAATGGATTTAATTTTTTGTTTTAGTTTTTAATTGAACAATTAACAATTAATTGAACAAAATTAATTTTAACAAAATCTAGAGAAGTGCTCAAATCACAAATGTTCAATGAATTTTAAAACGTGTATGTGTATGCCTGTGTAATCAGCACCCAGATACCTTTCTACATTTATTAGTTTTGGGAAGTAGAATATCTTATCTTCTAACAACATAGATTGGTTTTCCTTGCTTTTGATATTTATATAAATGAAATTATACAGTATATACCATTTGCTTCCATTTTGTGTTCTTTTGAACATTATTATGTTTGTGAAATTTACTCAAATGTCCACATGAACATAGTTGTAGTTTTCCCTTATTATTGTTATAATCTATTCCACTATGTGACTGTAACAAAATGTATTTATCCATTCTTCTCTTAATGGCCATTTGGATAGCCTCTTGTTTTGTGCTATTACAGTTGGCATTATTAAGAATGTATTATTAGGTGGTTGGTGCAAACGTATTGCAGTTTTTGCCATTAAAAGTAATGACATTAAAAGTAATGGCAAAAACCATGATTACTTTTGCACTAACCTAATAGTTGCACATTTCTTTTGGGGGACATATGAGCATAATACTTCTGAGTATGCATGTAGGCATGGAATAACCAGATGATGGGCATACCTATGTTCTACTTTAGCTGATACCAACAAGCAGTTTTCCAAAGGAGGTTGTTTAATTTCCACTCCCACTCACTGTATGAATGCTCTAATTAGTATTTTCTCAATATTCTCTGTCTTTTTATTTTCATACTCATATACAATCATTTAAACTATTTTGTGGGGGTGTATAATCTCAATGCCCTTTTGAATGCTGAGTAATTCTTTTGAGTATATTTTCAAATGTTCATTGACCATTTAGATATTCTCTTTTGTGGAGAGCCGGTTCAAACCTTTTGCCCATTTTTCTATTGGGTTGTTTATATTTTCTGTATTGATATGCAAGAGTTCTTTATGGATTCTGGATATGATTCTCTCAATAGGTACATGTTTTGCAAACAACTTCTCCAACTCTGCTGGTTGTCTTTTCACTCTCTTAATAGTGAGTTGTTGACAGGGGCTATTATCATTATCATTTATATTTTTCCCTCATGGTTATTTGTCTTGTTTTTAAAAATGTTGTGTACACCAAGGTCATACAAATGTTTTCCTATGTTTATTCAGAAAGCTTTATTATTTTACCTGTTACATTTAGATTTGCAGTAAATCTTGAATAATTTTTGTGTAAAGTATGATGTATGGGTCAATCTACAGTTTTAAAAATATTTATACAGTTGATCCAGCACAATTTTGTGAAAAGATCATCTTTTTACATTGTAGACAGGCCCACTTTGTCATAAATCAGGTAATAGTCTAACTGTAGGTCTGTTTTTGGATTCTCTGGTTTGTTCTATTGGTCTATTTGTTTATCATTGCACTGACACCACCTTGTCTTGATTGTTATGGTTTAGAATAAGTCTTGATTACTCATAGTATAAATCCTTTAGTTTTATTATTCAGGATTCCTTGTCTATAGTTGCCCCTTCATATTTTCATTTAAGTTTCAGAATCAGCTTGATCATATTATTTTAAATGATGCCAAAGTTTTATTTGTGATTGCCATTAAACTTTGTGTAAAATTGACAAGTTTACAATTTGAGTCTTCAATTACTTGAATACAATATATCTCTCTGTTTATTTAGACCTTTAATTTTTTAAAAATCATTTAACAGACTGTGTGTAGAGGTTTTGCACATCTTTTATTATATTTATTCCTATATAACTGATGCTTCAGGTACTATTGTAAAGAGTACTATTTATTAAATTTTATTTTTCATTTTAAAATATAGCCACCTTAAATTTAGGGACCTTGCTAAAATCACATATTAATTTTAATCTTTTTATAGATTCTACAGAATATTTCTTTTGCCTTCTTGTGTAATGACAGTTTTGTTTCTTCCCAGTAAAACTTTTTACTTAAGTCTCTCTACATTCTACAAGCCCATAACTAGTTCAACTTCCTCCTGTCTACTATAACAAGTTGTACCTCATGAAATGCAGCAGGTGCACTGTCAGGAAATAGAAGACAAATGAAACTTACAGTGACATCTCTGACCTAAATTCAAAACATTTATTTTTTTAAATGCTATTTTTTTAACTTTTATTTTAGGTTCAGGGATACATGTGCAGGTTATGTAGGTAAACTTGTGTCATGGAGGGTTATAGTATAGATTATTTAATCACCCTGGTACTAATCCTAGTACCCAATAGTTACTTTTTTTTATCCTCTCCTTCCTCCCAACTCCTCCCTCAAGTAGGCCCTAGTGTCTGTTGCTCCTCTCTTTGTGTTCATGAGTTCTCATCATGTAGCTACCACTTGTAAGCGAGAACATGTGGTATTTCGTTTTTTTCTCCTGCGTTGTTTTGCTGAGGGTAATGGCCTCCAGTTCCACATATGTTCCTGCAAAAGACAGGATTTCATTCTTTTTTATGGCTGTATAATATTCCATGGTGTATATGTACCACATCTTCTTTCACCAATCTTTGACGGGTATTAAGGTTGATTCCATGTTTATCCTTTTGTGAAGAGTGCTGCAATAAACATTTGCATGCATGTATCTTTATGGTAAAATGATTTACAGCCCTTTGAGTTTATATCCAGTAATGGGATTGCTGGGTCCAATGGTAATTCTGTTTTAGCTCTCTGAGGAATTGTTACACTGTTTTCCACAATAGTTCAACTAACTTACACTCTCACTAACAGTGTGTAAGCGTTACCTTTTCTCTGTAACCTTGTCAGCATCTGTTATTTATTTATTTATTTTTTACTTTTTAATAATAGCCATTCTGACGAGTGTGAGATGGTATCCAATTGCAGCTTCGATTTGCATTTTTCTAATGATCAGTGACATTGATTTTTTTTTCATAAGCTTGCTGGCTACATGTAAGTCTTCTTTTGAAAAGTGTCTGTTCATGTCCTTTCCCCACTTTTTAATAAGATTTTTTCTTCTTGTAAATTTGTTTACATCCCTTATAGATGTTAGATATTGGACCTTTGTCAGATGCATAGTTTGCAAATATTTTCTCCCATTTTGTAAGTTGCCTGTCTACTCTGTTGATAGTTTCTTTTGCTATGTAGAAGCTCTTGAGTTTAATTAGGTCCCACTTATCAATTTTTGTTTTTGTTGCAATGGCTTTTGGTGGCTTCGTCACAAAACTTTTGCCTGTTTTTATGACCAGAATGGTATTGCCTAGGTTGTCTTCCATGACTTTCGTAACTTTGGGTTTTACATTTAAGTCTTTAGTCCATCTTGAGTTGATTTTTTTATGGTGTAATGAAGGAGTCCAGTTTCAATCTTCTGCATATGGCTAGCCAGTTAAACCCAGTACCATGTATAGAATAGGAAGTCCTTTCCCCATAGCTTGTTTTTGTCAGCTTCATTGGAGATCAAATGGTTGCATGTTGGAGATCAGATGGCCATATGTGTGCAGCCTTATTTCTGTGTTTGAAATAGATTCTGTTCCATTAGTCTATATGTCTGTTTTTGTATGAGTACTGTGCTGTTTGGTTACTGTAGCTCTGCAGCGTAGTTTGAAATTGGGTAATGTGATGCCTCCAGCTTTATTCTTTTTGCTTAGCATTTCTTTGGCTATTTGGGCTCTTTTTCGGTTCCATATGAATTTTAATAGTTTTCTCTAGTTCTATGGAGAATATTATTGGTCGTATGATAGGAATAGAATTGAATCTGTAAATTTCTTTGGGCAGTATGACTGTTTTTAATGATTTTAATTCTTACTAGCCATGAGCATGGAATGTTTTTCCATTTGTGTGTTTCACCTCTAATTTCTTTGAGCAGTGTTTTGTAATTCTTCTTGTAGAGATATTTCACCTCCCTGGTTAGCTGTATTTGTAGGTATTTTATTTTCTTTGTGGCAGTTGTGAATTGGATTGTGTTCCTGATTCAGTTCTCAGTTTGACTGTTGCTGATGTATGTAAATGCTAGTAATTTTTATACATTGATTTTGTATCCTGAAAGTTTGCCAAAGTTGTTTATCAGCTGAAGGTGCTTTTGGGATGAGACTATTGGGTTTTCTAGAAATACAGTCATGTTGCCTGCAAACAGGGATAGTTTGAATTTCTTTTTTCCTATTTGGGTGTCCCTTATTTCATTCTCTTGCCTGATTGCTTTAGCCAGGGCTTACAATACCATGTTGAACAGGAGTGACAAGAGAGGTAAATCCTAGATATTTTTAATTTATAACACATGTTCACAACTATTAAAACATTTCCAGACAGTGTCATATTGTCCAGACTTCATATTACCAATGACACTGCTTAGGTCTTTCCCTGGATTTATAATTGATAAATGAAACAAAAATAAAACTTAATAAATCTTGTACTGGAAACCTAGGAAAAAGATAAAAGCAAAATGTTCAAGGAAAAAAGGAAGTCCAAGGCATCACTGGGTAGCTCTTTTTATGGACAAGGAAATAGAGTCTGGTGCATATCATGACAGAGTAGCTGATGTGGAATGAAGTCTTCTGCCAATAATAATTATAAGAGCTGGACAGATCCAACTTAAAAAATCTGAAGGCACTGGAGAGCCATGAGAGATGGCAAAAACGGAAAGGCGTACATCCTTAAAAGAATGAGATCCACATTTTCACAGCTTTCTTTGAGGGTACTTTCTAGTTTTCCATGCTATGAGTGAGTTCTGTGCAATGGGAACAGTTTTTCTTGATTGAGACATAAACAGGAGATCAAGACTGTCAGGGCGGCCAGAAATTGAAAGGCAAAACTTGCAGAAAGGAGAAAGGCACAGAGGAAGAAACAACAAAATCTGCGTGTAAATTTTCTTCTAGTCTTGACTTTTAAGCTACTCAAATACAGCATACGACTACAAAAAACCCAGTAGAATGCATCAAGTTGAAGGATAAATAGCTGAGCAAATATTTTACCATCTGCTTTGTGCTGTAGAACCAGAGATTGCAGTTTAAGTTTCATAAGTTATGAGAGGCTTAGAAAAAAAAACAACCAGGGCTTATAGTTGTGACCTCAGAAGGGCCATACTCTTGACAGGATTAAAATGATCTGCTAATATTCTATCTGTCTTCCAAAATAAAAATAGTTTTTTTTTCAGGAATAAAACAACAGTTACAGTTTCCCCAAGTTTATATACACAATGTGGCATTCAATTAGAAATACAAAGCAAGATATAAAACAGAAACAATGCACTTGAAACTAAGAGAAATTACAAATGATAGAAGCAGACCCAGAGAAGATTTACTTACTGGAGTTTTCAGACAGGTATGTTTGATAATTATGATTCATATATTCAATATAACAGAAGAGAAAAAATTTCAGCAGAGAACTAGAATCCATAGAAAAGCAAAACAAATTCTATAAATAAAACTTAAAGTAACTAAAATTAAAATTTCAAGAGATGAGATTAACAGCAGTATGAAAACAATAGAAAAATATTTGTTATCTGAAAGATAGGTCAGTAGGAAGTTTTCATACTGACACACTCAGAAAAAGACATGTAAAACATAGAAAAGATTTTGAAAGGCACATGGGAAGTTTTGAAAAGAAGTAGCAAATCTGTCATTGGAATCCTAGGAGAATAGAAGAAAATTAATGGGATAAAAGCATTATCTAAACAAATTTCCCAAATAGCTTAAAAGACATCAACTTACAGGTTTAAGAAGGCCAAGTCAAATGAATTCAAAGAAAATCACATCTAGTCACATTAAGTTCAAATGGAAGACAATAAAACAAGGAGAACAATGTAAAAGCAGTCTCAGAAAATAAAACACATCGCCTTTAGGGAGACAGCAGTAAGGATGTTGCTCACTTGTCAAACAAACAAACAAAAAATAGCCCAGGGAATATAAAAAATAGTAGCAATATATTTAAAGTGTTTAATGAAAAACTTAACCTATAATTTTATAGCTAGTCAAAATATCCTTAAAAAGGAAGGTGAGATAAAGACAGTTTCAGACAAGGAAAACTGGAGAATATAACGCAGAAAAGAACAAAGAGTACCCCTGAAAAATAAAAAATAAATATTGATTATAATTACAATACATAATTAAAAACCTGTGTCAATGTAAACTGTATGCAACATTAGTGCAAAAGATGAGAAGGAGTTAAATGAATTTAAAGTGTTATAATTTTCTTGCATTCTTAGTGAAACCACTAATAATGTACTTTAAGTTCACTTAACTACTTGAAATTAGAAATAAATGTCTTTAAAGAAGACATTGTGTTACAAGTAAATCACTTGAAATTAGAAGCAAATGTCTAAAACATTTTTAAGAATTTTTAAAAAAATTATACTTTAAGTTCTAGGGTACATGTGCACAACGTGCAGGTTTGTTACATATGTATACGTGTGCCATGTTGGTGTGCTGCACCCATTAATTCATCATTGAGACAGAGTTTTGCTCTTACTGCCCAGGCTGGAGTGCAATGGCGTGATCTCAGCTCACTGAAACTTCTGCCTCTTGGGTTCAAGTGATTCTCCTGCCTCAGCCTACCAAATAGCTGGGATTACAGGTGTCTGCCACCATGCTTGGCTAATTTTGTAATTTTTCAGTAGAGATGGGGTTTCATCATGTTGGTCAGGCTGGTCTCGAACTCCTGACCTCAATCGATCCACTCATCTTGGCCTCCCAAAGTGTTGGGGTTACAGGTGTGAGCCACCGCACCCAACCTTTAAGAAATATTTTTAACAGAATCTGAGCTTATTTTCTTGGTCCCCTATAAGGAAGCCTATATTTTTGAACACACATACCCAAAGAAAACGATTTTGTGATGAAGAGATGGCAAAAGAAATTACTATTTCACTTATGTAAATTTGGTTACAATGTTAAAAGAAAAATACTCAAAGAATTATTTTACAAAAGTGGAAAGATCTTCAATTAAGCTACCAAAAAATTACCTGGAGAATACAAGATGTTTCTAACAATAGCAATGATCAATTGATTCAAAATTTTAAACATTTCAAGTTTATTGTTAAGCTTTAGATGAGTTGTATAATATAAAATACTGCCCATTTAACACTTTGGCTATGCTTTGTCTCAAAATATTTAAATATTTTTAGAAAGAAATATCAATTTGCATTCTAAAAAATTAAACTCCCGTAATTAATATTTTTGGAACTTTTATATTTTTCAAAGAATGATTTCAGATAGATATAAAAAAATTAGTTCTATCACAGTGGTCAATGTTCCAGCTATGTTAGGTCAAAAATAAAGATTTACTAATATTTAATGTGGGCCTGACATTTCTCCAATTGCTTCATTCTACTGCATGACTCATACTGAAAATATCTGTACTCCAGTTTTTGAAGCAAACTATCAAAAGTGTCATGGATATTACTATTAAAATCATTTAGTATATATGTACAAATGTTATGGATCACCAATTTGCAATTTGTAGAACTGTTGTAAGAAATAAGACAATTAATCTAATAATCTTGGATTTTTTTCTAATGCTCACTTGTTAAATGGTGGAAAAGTTTTAAATGAATTTGCTATAGTTTTGAATCTAATTCTGTATTTTCTTAAGGCAAAAGAAATGCTTGCTAAATATTTAATAGTCAAAGAAAAAAATGACAGTAACTTATGTTTTCTCACTAATATTATACCGCACTTCAATGAGCTAAATTTGAAGTTCCAAGGAAAGGAAAAGATAATTTCTGACCTAACTAGACAAAAGCAAAAATATATGTTGAAATTAAAACTTTTCATCATACAAATGAGCAATAATTATTTCATATATTTTAGCATAAATCAACATAAAGAATATTTTAATTGTTATCAATGACATTATGTAAACTGGCTTCAAAATCTTTAAGCAAAATTCAAAGAATTATTTTTGAAATTCATAAATTTAGAATAATCACTCAATTTACGCAATACTCTTTGAATTAAATATTAAGAATATTGTATTGACACAGATTTAGTAAACTTAACTTGGAAAACACAATTTTGAAACTAATATTCTTTTGCTTAAAAGTCAAGTCAATTTTTATAGAAAAAACCTCAACAAATGCTGTAAACGTGAGTGAGATTATTAAAGGAAAATGATTCTTAGTATTAATTCAGTTACTGGAAAGTGTTTAAGTATATTTTGAACATCTTGGGTATATGAATCTACTTTTTCAACTGTAATTTTATGACTCAATATAAATCAAATAGTTCAGATAAAAAGTTAGGATTTTAAGTGAGGTGTACTGTCAGTGTAAAACACATGCTGGATTTTAAAGACAGGAGAGGAAAAGTAACATATTTCTTAATAACTTAAAATTGATTAAATATTGCAATAGTATTTTGAATATATTGTTTCAAATATAATATATTATTAAAATCAATTTCTTTTTAAATTTTACCTTTTTAAATATTGCCACTAATATTTTAAAATTACGTATGTGGCTCACATTATATTTCTATTGGACTGTTCCGATATAGATTATTTTTATGACAGTATTAAAGGAATGAATCTTATCAACATGTAGAGAACACTTCACCAAACTACTGAATAATATACTATTTTTTAATGGGTTCATGGAACATTTACCAATTAGAACATATTCTGAGCCAAAGTCACTCTTAAACATATTTCAAAGGATTCAATCATATAAATGTTTTTCACTGATCACAGTGGAATTAAACTAGAAATTAGCACCAGAATATAAATAATGCTTGAAAATTAAATAATATACATATTAATAACAAAAAAATCAAAGAGGAAATCAAATAAAGTAGAACTTTTTTTTTTTTTTGAGACAGAGTCTCACTCTGTCACTCAGGCTGGAGTGCAGTGGTGCACTCCAGTGATCTTGGCTCACTGCAAACTCCACCTCCCAGGTTCATGCCATTCTCCTGTCTCAGCCTCTTGAGTAGCTGGGACTACCAGTGCCTGCCACCACACCCAGCTAATTTTTTTTGTATTTTTAATAGAGATGAGGTTTCACCATGTTAGCCAGGATTAGAACATATTTTTAAGTGAAAAAAAATAATATGACTTCAAAAACTACATGATGTAGGAGAAGTCCTTAAAGTGGAATTTATAGCACTAAATGCATATATTAGAAAAATCACAAGGTTGAAAATCAGTAATCTAAGCTTCTTTCAGTATATTGGAAAAAGAACATTAAACCAAACTAAAGAGGTAAATGGAGATAAGAAATCAATGAAAATTAGAAGTTTACCAACAATAAAGACAGTAAAAATAAACAAAAATAGCTTTAAAAAGATACTAATAAAATTAGTTAACCTGTGGCAATAGTGATTTTTTTAAAAGATAAAACTTGAGTGACTTTACTAGAAATAAAATGGGGCATCATTATAGATCCTACAGACACTAAAATCATAGGAGGATGTTTTAAACAACGTTATGTCAATTCATTTAGATAGTGTGAAAAATCCCTTGAAAACAGCAAAACAGAAATAGAAGAATGGAAATAAATGAAAAAATGTGAAGCATTCTATAGTGTTAAATATATTGAATCTGCAATTAAAACCTTTTGACAAAGAGAATTACAAGTTTAGATGAGTTTGCTGGTGATTTTTTTTCATGCATTAGTAAAGAACAATATCAATCTTACATAAATTTTCCCAGAGAAGAAAAAACAGAGCTCACTTTCTAATTCATTTTATGAGTCCAGTATAACCTGATACAAAGATTGAAAGATGGTATTTCATTAAAAATTAAGAACTTCTAATAATTAAAATACAACCTTAGAAAACTGAAAAGGCAAATCACAAGCTGGGAGAAAGTATTTGCAGACCTGGCACGGTGGCTCATGCCTGTAATCCCAGCACTTTGGGAGGCCAAGATGGGCGGATCACCTGAGGTCAGGAGTTTGAGACCAGCCTGACCAACATGGAGAAACCCTGTTTCTACTAAAAATACAAAATTAGCTATGCGTGATGGTGCGTACCTGTAATCCCAGCTACTCAGGAGGCTGAGGCAGGAGAATTGCTTGAACCCAGGAGGTGGAGGTTGCAGTGAGCCAAGATCGTGCCATTGCACTCCAGCCTGGGCAACAAGAGCAAGACTCCACCTCAAAGAAAAAAAAAATGTATTTGCAATACATATACATAACAAAAGATGTGGAGCCATTATGTAAAGGACTCCCATACATCAATAGTAAATACTAGACAACCTAATAAAAAAAAAATCACATGATTTGGAAAAACACCTCATAAAAGAAGATAAACAAATGGCTAATAAGCATATTAAAAGGTGATAAACATGATTACTCATCAGGGAACTGTAAAATAAAACCACAATGGGGTACCACTACACTAGAATACCTAAAATATAAAAAGAGATTATTCCGATGTTAGTAAGAGTATAGGGAAATTGTAACTCTTGTATGCTGCTGGTGGGAATGTAAATTTTCAGTCATTTTGAAAAACTGGTAGTATTTATTAAAGTTGACAATATTGCTAATCTGTAATCTAGGTAACTACCCAAAGAAAATGGGGTATCGCATCCACCTAGACATAAACAAGGATGTTCATACTCCTGATATGTAAAATACTCTAAAGTTAATAACAGAGTGGACAAACAAATTGTGCATATTCACAAAGGAATAGATCACAGCAATCCAAAGAATGAATCACTGCTACATGTAACGATATGGATGGTTCTCAGAGATATAATGTTGAGCAAAATATGCCACCCATGAAGAGTACACTTATGATTCCATTTGCATGAATCTCAAGCAAATGTAAGTTTTGGTAAAAGAAATCAGAATAGTAATTTCCTGTGGGAGTAAATTTACTGGAAAGGCACACAAAAGAGCCTGTGGGGTACTACAAATGTCTGTTATTACAAGTATTGTGGATGCCCAAATATAAACACATGCAAAAAGATCAGTGTACATTTAAGATTGTATACTTCTCTGTTGTATGTTATACTAATTTTAAAAAGATAAGGATAGGCCGGGCGCGGTGGCTCAAGCCTGTAATCCCAGCACTTTGGGAGGCCGAGGCGGGTGGATCACGAGGTCAGGAGATCGAGACTATCCTGGCTAACATGGTGAAACCCCGTCTCTACTAAAAATGCAAAAAACTAGCCGGGCGTGGTGGCGGGCGCCTGTAGTCTCAGCTACTTGGGAGGCTGAGGCGGGAGAATGGCGTGAACCCGGGAGGCGGAGCTTGCAGTGAGCTGAGATCACGCCACTGCACTCCAGCCTGGGAGACACAGCGAGACTCCGTCTCAAAAACAAAACAAAACAAAAAAAAAAAAACAAAACAAAAGATAAGGATAGTAATCATGCCCAATTTTGAAATTAAAGCAGTAAAAAATGCTAAGCAAACATTTTTATTCTCAAACTTTGCCATTTAAAGAGATATTCCAGTGTGGCTTTTTCAGTTTAGTATTTGCCCTGCTCTATACAGCATCCCCTAAATTCATGTAGCTTTTACAATTAAATGGCCATTTTTGGTCTGGCTCTTTTTCTCCAGAATCTCTTCCAATTGTGGATTCCTTGGGCCACAGAAGAAAACTTCCACCATATCCTGCCTCCTCTCTTTCTTCATCTCCTTCATTCAGCAGCTTTTCTGCAAGGTTACCCCAAGTTCTAAGCCAGCTTGCAAACTCCATCTGCTTCCCAGACTCAGAGAACTCATGACTCAAACACTCAGAGCAGGGAGGCATAAAGGAGTAAGAACTATGGAATGAGAGCACACATGTGAAATTCTGACCGTACCACTTACTGGCTGGGATTCTGTGGGTAAATCTTTCAACCTTGTCGAAACTCAGTATCCACAGTTATAAAATGGCCTCCTATTTCATGGTTATTGTGAAGTACCAATTTATACACAGTGAAATGTCTGACATGTATTAATAGTAAATAAATGCTTAATAAATATTAGTTATTGCTTCCTAACATTGTGATGTAGACTTGATGACAAGGGAGATTAAAGCTGAAGATATACACTAACTGGATCCGTGACTAACAGTTTATGAGGCTCGTATGTCAGGGTTCAGGGACTATTATGGTTTCTCTGTGGCACAGACCACGACCCTCCAGGATAAAAATAAGGTCACCATCAAAGCCCGTCTTTAATAATGACTAGAATTTCTCAGAGGGTACCTTGGAAATGATCCTTAGTAAAGTCTTCTTGGGGCTACCTATGTTATTTCTTTTGCAGCCATCTTGAACCAATCAAAAGAGAGACACCAGGAACCAAGGCTATGCTGTGTTTCCCCATGAAAAGGGATGTCATGTTCCCTAACTTTGAGTTATTCTGTGTAACATGCATCCCAAAGTATATGACTGTGTATCAACCACAAAAGAGTACTTACTGGGTGAATGTCACTTTGGACAAGTTACTTAACTTCTCTGTGCTACAGTTTCTTCATTTTTGTGGGATGAAGGGTGCCTATCTCATGAAGTTGTGGTGAAAACAATGTCTAGCATAAATTAAGCCATTGCTAAATCTATCATCACCCTCATCATTATTATTGTTATCATCATATATTGTGGTAGTAACATCCCACATTGTCATTTCTTGTCTGTTAGCTCTACAGATGTGTTATCCATCTTTCTCTGCTCTGTGCCCCACGAGCCTGGACCACAAAGACTGCATCACCTGGGATCCCCTGTCTTCTATTTTCAAGTTGGGTTTGACAAGAGGAGGCAGTAGCTGGAGAACAGTGGCTGGAAGGAAAAAGAAAAATTAGAGTTTTTTTTGTTTTCTTTGTTTTTTCTTTTTTCTGTGTCCTCTCCTCTGTTCCTCCACTTTGGTCTTGGAAGTAGACTTTTCTCTTGACTCATACAGCTCATAATATCATTCTCTTCTTCTACTATTCTGGCTCTCCCTGCAATCCAGTAATACTATGTCCTCGATTTCCCCTTTGAACAGGGTAGCAGTAATGATTTTCCACTGTTGCTGGTGTCTGGTGGACCTCAACATCACTTGTTGGTTTCCTTAACCCTGCTTCTATTGCTACAGATAGTCTCTTCAATAAATTCTCAGTGGGTAAGCCCTTCTGAATGGAACTGACTTCTTACTGAGATTTATTATGAATATAGTGAATGGGAGCCAGCCTCATTGGGATGAACCAGTTAGAAAATGGCAGCCCCTTTGGGATGAGCCTATTAGAAAAAGATGCCTTTCCTAGGCTAGGCCTTTGCCACCCCACCAGAGCAGTTGCTGGGCAAATGGATGCAAGCTGCATTTTAGTTATAATTCGTGCCCTGTTGGTCAGCTGATGCCTTTGAAGTTTCAATATTCAAGAGTTAAACGGCAGTGTTTTGCTGTAAATAGTTCTGTTTCCCCCAATATTGTAGGAAATAAAATAGAAACATTATTGATTTTTTTTTGTCAATATTATTTTTTTTTTTATTTTTATTTTTTTTAAATTTATTTATTATTATTATACTTTAAGTTCTAGGGTACATGTGCATAACGTGCAGGTTTGTTACATATGTATACTTGTGCCATGTTGGTGTGCTGCACCCATCAACTCATCAGCACCCATCAACTCGTCAGTTACATCAGGTATAACTCCCAATGCAATCCCTCCCCCCCCCCCCTCCTCATGATAGGCCCCGGTGTGTGATGTTCCCCTTCCCGAGTCCAAGTGATCTCATTGTTCAGTTCCCACCGATGAGTGAGAACATGTGGTGTTTGGTTTTCTGTTCTTGTGATAGTTTGCTAAGAATGATGGTTTCCAGCTGCATCCATGTCCCTACAAAGGACACAAACTCATCCTTTTTGATGGCTGCATAGTATTCCATGGTGTATATGTGCCACATTTTCTTAATCCAATCTGTCACTGATGGACATTTGGGTTGATTCCAAGTCTTTGCTATTGTGAATACTGCCGCAATAAACATACGTGTGCATGTGTCTTTATAGCAGCATAATTTATAATCCTTTGGGTATATACCCAGTAATGGGATGGCTGGGTCATATGGTACATCTAGTTCTAGATCCTTGAGGAATCGCCATACTGTTTTCCATAATGGTTGAACTAGTTTACAATCCCACCAACAGTGTAAAAGTGTTCCTATTTCTCCACATCCTCTCCCACACCTGTTGTTTCCTGACTTTTGAATGATCGCCATTCTAACTGGTGTGAGATGGTATCTCATTGTGGTTTTGATTTGCATTTCTCTGATGGCCAGTGATGATGAGCATTTTTTCATGTGTCTGTTGGCTGTATGCATGTCTTCTTTTGAGAAATGTCTGTTCATATCCTTTGCCCACTTTTTGATGGGGTTGTTTGTTTTTTTCTTGTAAATTTGTTTGAGTTCTTTGTAGGTTCTGGATATTAGCCCTTTGTCAGATGAGTAGATTGCAAAAATTTTCTCCCATTCTGTAGGTTGCCTGTTCACTCTGATGGTAGTTTCTTTTGCTGTGCAGAAGCTCTTTAGTTTAATTAGATCCCATTTGTCAATTTTGGCTTTTGCTGCCGTTGCTTTTGGTGTTTTAGACATGAAGTCTTTGCCCATGCCTATGTCCTGAATGGTACTACCTAGGTTTTCCTCTAGGATTTTTATGGTATTAGGTCTAACATTTAAGTCTCTAATCCATCTTGAATTAATTTTCGTATAAGGAGTAAGGAAAGGATCCAGTTTCAGCTTTCTACTTATGGCTAGCCAATTTTCCCAGCACCATTTATGAAATAGGGAATCCTTTCCCCATTTCTTGTTTCTCTCAGGTTTGTCAAAGATCAGATGGCTGTAGATGTGTGGTATTATTTCTGAGGACTCTGTTCTGTTCCATTGGTCTATATCTCTGTTTTGGTACCAGTACCATGCTGTTTTGGTTACTGTAGCCTTGTAGTATAGTTTGAAGTCAGGTAGCGTGATGCCTCCAGCTTTGTTCTTTTGACTTAGGATTGTCTTGGAGATGTGGGCTCTTTTTTGGTTCCATATGAACTTTAAAGCAGTTTTTTCCAATTCTGTGAAGAAACTCATTGGTAGCTTGATGGGGATGGATGGCATTGAATCTATAAATTACCTTGGGCAGTATGGCCATTTTCACGATATTGATTCTTCCTATCCATGAGCATGGTATGTTCTTCCATTTGTTTGTGTCCTCTTTTATTTCACTGAGCAGTGGTTTGTAGTTCTCCTTGAAGAGGTCCTTTACATCCCTTGTAAGTTGGATTCCTAGGTATTTTATTCTCTTTGAAGCAATTGTGAATGGAAGTTCATTCATGATTTGGCTCTCTGTTTGTCTGTTACTGGTGTATAAGAATGCTTGTGATTTTTGCACATTAATTTTGTATCCTGAGACTTTGCTGAAGTTGCTTATCAGCTTAAGGAGATTTTGGGCTGAGACAATGGGGTTTTCTAAATATACAATCATGTCATCTGCAAACAGAGACAATTTGACTTCTTCTTTTCCAAACTGAATACCCTTGATTTCTTTCTCTTGCCTAATTGCCCTAGCCAGAACTTCCAACACTATGTTGAATAGGAGTGGTGAGAGAGGGCATCACTGTCTTGTGCCAGTTTTCAAAGGGAATTTTTCCAGTTTTTGCCCATTCAGTATGATATTGGCTGTGGGTTTGTCATAAATAGCTCTTATTATTTTGAGGTACGTTCCATCAATACCGAATTTATTGAGCGTTTTTAGCATGAAGGGCTGTTGAATTTTGTCAAAAGCCTTTTCTGCATCAATTGAGATAATCATGTGGTTCTTGTCTTTGGTTCTGTTTATATGCTGGATTATGTTTATTGATTTGCGAATGTTGAACCAGCCTTGCATCCCAGGGATGAAGCCCACTTGATCATGGTGGATAAGCTTTTTGATGTGTTGCTGAATCCGGGTTGCCAGTATTTTATTGAGGATTTTTGCATCGATGTTCATCAGGGATATTGGTCTAAAATTCTCTTTTTTTGTTGTGTCTCTGCCAGGCTTTGGTATCAGGATGATGTTGGCCTCATAAAATGAGTTAGGGAGGATTCCCTCTTTTTCTATTGATTGGAATAGTTTCAGAAGGAATGGTACCAACTCCTCCTTGTACCTCTGGTAGAATTCAGCTGTGAATCCATCTGGTCCTGGACTTTTTTTGGTTGGTAGGCTATTAATTATTGCCTCAATTTCAGAGCCTGCTATTGGTCTATTCAGGGATTCAACTTCTTCCTGGTTTAGTCTTGGAAGAGTGTAAGTGTCCAGGAAATTATCCATTTCTTCTAGATTTTCCAGTTTATTTGCGTAGAGGTGTTTATAGTATTCTCTGATGGTAGTTTGTATTTCTGTGGGGTCGGTGGTGATATCCCCTTTATCATTTTTAATTGCGTCGATTTGATTCTTCTCTCTTTTCTTCTTTATTAGTCTTGCTAGTGGTCTGTCAATTTTGTTGATCTTTTCAAAAAACCAACTCCTGGATTCATTGATTTTTTGGAGGGTTTTTTGTGTCTCTATCTCCTTCAGTTCTGCTCTGATCTTAGTTATTTCTTGCCTTCTGCTAGCTTTCAAATGTGTTTGCTCTTGCTTCTCTAGTTCTTTTAATTGTGATGTTAGAGTGTCAATTTTGGATCTTTCCTGCTTTCTCTTGTGGGCATTTAGTGCTATAAATTTCCCTCTACACACTGCTTTAAATGTGTCCCAGAGATTCTGGTATGTGGTATCTTTGTTCTCATTGGTTTCAAAGAACATCTTTATTTCTGCCTTCATTTCGTTATGTACCCAGTAGTCATTCAGGAGCAGGTTGTTCAGTTTCCATGTAGTTGAGCGGTTTTGATTGAGTTTCTTAGTCCTGAGTTCTAGTTTGATTGCACTGTGGTCTGAGAGACAGTTTGTTATAATTTCTGTTCTTGTACATTTGCTGAGGAGTGCTTTACTTCCAATTACGTGGTCAATTTTGGAGTAAGTACGATGTGGTGCTGAGAAGAATGTATATTCTGTTGATTTGGGGTGGAGAGTTCTATAGATGTCTATTAGGTCTGCTTGCTGCAGAGATGAGTTCAATTCCTGGATATCCTTGTTAACTTTCTGTCTCGTTGATCTGTCTAATGTTGACAGTGGAGTGTTGAAGTCTCCCATTATTATTGTATGGGAGTCTAAGTCTCTTTGTAAGTCTCTAAGGACTTGCTTTATGAATCTGGGTGCTCCTGTATTGGGTGCATATATATTTAGGATAGTTAGCTCTTCCTGTTGAATTGATCCCTTTACCATTATGTAATGGCCTTCTTTGTCTCTTTTGATCTTTGATGGTTTAAAGTCTGTTTTATCAGAGACTAGTATTGCAATCCCTGCTTTTTTTTGTTCTCCATTTGCTTGGTAAATCTTCCTCCATCCCTTTTTATTTTGAGCCTATGTATGTCTCTGCATGTGAGATGGGTCTCCTGAATACAGCAGACTGATGGGTCTTGACTCTTTATCCAGTTTGCCAGTCTATGTCTTTTAATTGGAGCATTTAGTCCATTTACATTTAAGGTTAATATTGTTATGTGTGAACTTGATCCTGCCATTATGATATTAACTGGTTATATTTTGCTCGTTAGTTGATGCAGTTTCTTCCTAGCCTCAATGGTCTTTACATTTTGGCATGTTTTTGCAATGGCTGGTACCGGTTGTTCCTTTCCATGTTTAGTGCTTCCTTCAGGGTCTCTTGTAAGGCAGGCCTAGTGGTGACAAAATCTCTAAGCATTTGCTTATCTGTAAAGGATTTTATTTCTCCTTCACTTATGAAACTTAGTTTGGCTGGATATGAAATTCTGGGTTTAAAATTATTTTCTTTAAGAATGTTGAATATTGGCCCCCACTCTCTCTTCTGGCTTGTAGAGTTTCTGCCGAGAGATCTGCTGTTAGTCTGATGGGCTTCCCTTTGTGAGTAACCCGACCTTTCTCTCTGGCTGCCCTTAAGATTTTTTCCTTCATTTCAACTTTGGTGAATCTGGCAATTATGTGTCTTGGAGTTGCTCTTCTCGAGGAGTATCTTTGTGGCGTTCTCTGTATTTCCTGGATTTGAATGTTGGCCTGCCCTACTAGGTTGGGGAAGTTCTCCTGGATGATATTCTGAAGAGTGTTTTCCAACTTAGTTCCATCTTCCCCCTCACTTTCAGGCACCCCAATCAGATGTAGATTTGGTCTTTTTACATAATCCCATACTTCTTGCAGGCTTTGTTCATTTCTTTTTTTCTTTTTTCTTTTGGTTTCTCTTCTCGCTTCATTTCATTCATTTGATCCTCAATCGCTGATACTCTTTCTTCCAGTTGATCGAGTTGGTTACTGAAGCTTGTGCATTTGTCACGTATTTCTCGTGTCATGGTTTTCATCTCTTTCATTTCGTTTATGACCTTCTCTGCATTAATTACTCTAGCCATAAATTCTTCCACTTTTTTTTCAAGATTTTTAGTTTCTTTGCGCTGGGTATGTAATTCTTTCTTTAGCTCTGAGAAGTTTGATGGACTGAAGCCTTCTTCTCTCATCTCGTCAAAGTCATTCTCTGTCCAGCTTTGATCCATTGCTGGCGATGAGCTGCGCTCCTTTGCCGGGGGAGATGCGCTCTTATTTTTGGAATTTCCAGTTTTTCTGACCTGCTTTTTCCCCATCTTTGTGGTTTTATCTGCCTCTGGTCTTTGATGATGGTGATGTACTGATGGGGTTTTGGTGTAGTTGTCCTTCCTGTTTGATAGTTTTCCTTTTAACAGTCAGGACCCTCAGCTGTAGGTCTGTTGGAGATTGCTTGAGGTCCACTCCAGACCCTGTTTGCCTGGGTATCAGCAGCAGAGGCTGCAGAAGATAGAATATTTCTGAACAGCGAGTGTACCTGTCTGATTCTTGCTTTGGAAGCTTCCTCTCAGGGGTGTACTCCACCCTGTGAGGTGTGGGGTGTCAGACTGCCCCTAGTGGGGGATGTCTCCCAGTTAGGCTACTCAGTGGTCAGGGACCCACTTGAGCAGGGAGTCTGTCCCTTCTCAGATCTCAACCTCCGTGTTGGGAGATCCACTGCTCTCTTCAAAGCTGTGTCGTTTGCGTCTGCAGAGGTTTCTGCTGTTTTTGTTATTTTTACTGTGCCCTGTCCCCAGAGGTGGAGTCTACAGAGACAGGCAGGTTTCCTTGAGCTGCTGTGAGCTCCACCCAGTTCGAGCTTCCCAGCAGCTTTGTTTACCTACTTAAGCCTCAGCAATGGCGGGCGCCCCTCCCCCAGCCTGTTGCTGCCTTGCCACGATATCGCAGACTGCTGTGCTAGCAATGAGGGAGGCTCCGTGGGTGTGGGACCCTCCCGGCCAGGTGTGGGATATGATCTCCTGGTGTGCCTGTTTGCTTAAAGCGCAGTATTGGGGTGGGAGTTACCCGATTTTCCAGGTGTTGTGTGTCTCAGTTCCCCTGGCTAGGAAAAGGGATTCCCTTCCCCCTTGCGCTTCCCAGGTGAGGCGATGCCTCGCCCTGCTTCAGCTCTCGCTGGTCGGGCTGCAGCAGCTGACCAGCACCGATCGTCCGGCACTCCCCAGTGAGATGAACCCAGTACCTCAGTTGAAAATGCAGAAATCACCGGTCTTCTGTGTCGCTCGCGCTGGGAGTTGGAGACTGGGGCTGTTCCTATTCGGCCATCTTGCTCCATTATTGATTTTTTAAAACTCAATTTTAAGTTTTCTCCTAAATTCTACTTGATATTTTGGCACCTGCTGCCGCTAATTTTCATACCATAATCTGATAGAGATGGTATAAGTTTTATCACAAAAGTACATTTGATAACTTTAATTTTACTGTAACACTATTCCATATGCCTCTGCGTTGAGCATCATTACTTCCAATCTCCCACTACTTGAACATACTTGAAAACCTTACTTTAAAATATTACCTTAATGGAATGAAATCAGACCCAACTGACCAATGGCCTTTTAAAACAGATACATTCCTGAACATGGGAATATCTATATAAAGTATATGCCTATTTTAAAAGGTAAAATGACAACAAACAAAAACATATATCTTAGTGTGTATCAGAGTTTGAGAAATATATATTGATTAAGGGAAAGTAATTGATATTGAGGTTAAAATATGATTTTTGCATACTTTTATTCCAATGTTACCCAAACTATAAATTCCTTAAAAGCAACCTAATATATGAGTCAAGATATCCTTGACTAATTACTTATATACTGTTTATTTTAATATTTATCAAAACAATTAAAACTGAATGCTAAGTAGTATTCTGAGCCATCATACGTATGTGTGTGTATTCTATTATTTATGTCATTTGGACCAGTAATAAAGTAAAAGTGCATTGTTGTCAAGATGCCAGTACTACATTAAACCCAATCAATGTTCAAATGTGACATTTTAAGCATTTTTCACACCTTCATAGACAATTCAATTATGTGCACTTAAATCTGCAATATTATAAATGCTCAAGAGGATCTCTGTTGACATGAAATAGGATTTTTTTTCTCATAATGTAATCCTCTGGATCTATATTGTTGTGGAAATTAAATATTTTGAACAGGAGCAATTAAACGTGTATATATCCGAGATTATTCGGGTGCTGCATTAAGCAAGTTCAATAACCTTAACTTTTGACCTCTGGAAACTTATGGTCCAATGGTCTCCTACCATTTATTTTTTTGAGTATAAACTCTGAGTTGGCATTTTTCTTCATTAAGTTTGTAACCTAAATGTTACAATATATGACACATTTTTCTGAATTGCAATTTTTACATTTATTTTGAATAATAGCTTTATGAATGACTCATTTTAACTTTATGACAGGAACTGTGAGTTTACAAGTGCAATGATTTTCATTTTTTTAAACGATTTAAATGATTTTCATATATTTTCTTATGTGAGAGTTGAATTTGATTTTATAAATCTCTTATTTGAAGAAATATGATACATAAATCCAACTAAGTCATTTTCATTCAATTCAAAGTGAAAAATGCTACAGCTTCAACCTGATTCTTTCCGAAACTGACCTGTTGGAAGCCTATGCTAGGGTTTTCAGTAAGCACTTATAGAAGGAAATAATGCATGTTTACATGTTTCATATTGTATGGTAAAATATGTGCTTATTGGATTGAAGGTCTTATTGTCATACTAGATGTTTAGGGATCAAGTAAACCATTGCAAACTCAAAGCAAATTCCTTATCAGTAAGCTACCAGGTACCTTTAATGGCTTAGAACCTAGGCAGAGAAAACACTGTGTATCCATCTGGAATCAGTTAGAAATACGTTATTTGTTATTTTCTGGTTTAAAAGTGTATACACAGAGGAATTGGAGACTTAGAAAACTGTTGGGAAAGCTGGGAAATCAAAGTCAGGGAAACAATCATCCATGATCTCAGCCTGAAGCACTGAATGTGGGTGCTCTTAAGAGTTAATTGGGAAGTGGCTGAGATTTTTGTCTGCAGCAGCAGAGCGATGGTTTTAAAGAATGTGCCAAGAATTGACTGTGAATCTCACACTGGTTCTGGCAACTGCTTTCAGAGAATAATGACTTCTTCTCTTCTGCCACCCAAATCTCTTGTTTGAGGGCCTCTCATTGGAGAAAACTATCCTGCAAACACACGGAAAGGGTATTCTGGGAAATTTATTCCTGGCTTCTTTAGGTGTGCTTGGAAGGGGGTTGGTGCGGAGTTGACCACAGAAAATTCATCATTCAGAGGGAGGCTCCTCTTCCATTTAGGTACATATCCAATAATGTTATTTTTATTCTCCAGTTATCCAAGTTTTATTACCTATTTTCAAGGGTAAATAATATTCTAAATTTTGAAATATATAAATCTCTCTTCAAATGGAAAAAGTTCAGCTGACAAATTTCTCCTGTAATTTAAAGATGATATATCCAAAGTTGTCCTATGCAATGGATATAGAAATTAAGAAACTGGACTCCATGTATGTAAAATATTGTCTGCCCTTAGAATACTTCAAATCACAGACAACAATTATTTTCAAATGGGAGCATACTTGCCTTGAATAAGGCATCAGAAAAATTTGGATGAGTGGGAAGAAAGTAGAGTGTAGTTTGAATTAGTTTACAAGAGTTACTGTTGCTTTTATTTGGTTTTAGTCAAGGCCTTAAATTCATATTGAAATTTAAATCACATTAATGAAGGTTTAGTAGGTTTATTAATAGGAGGCATGGGTTATTGGGCCTAGAGGCAAAGAGCTATGCTGCATATGTCTGCAAATTTTTTAGGGCCAATTCAACTTGTAAAAAGATCCCCTCACCTGCCTCAGAGGATGCAGAGGGGGTTCTCTGAACTCTTGCTGGGCTGTACAGGGAACTGGGGTTTTATTGTCAGTCATATCTATACAGACTGTGATAAAGTTCATTTCAGTGAGAAGAGAAGCCTGTAGAACATTGCCAAGAGAAGCTCATATTTCTGAGGACTCAAGGGAATTCACCTGCTTTTATCTGTATCTCTTGGCAGGTTCTTCACTGTTTTATTATACTTTCTGAACATAATTGGAACAAAGAAGAATTTTTTTTCTTATATTGTTTTCTAGTATTTGGGGGTCTTAAGAAGTGATCATTAATTTTGCCTTTTCATCCTACTTCTGAATTCAGATTTAATTAAGAAAAATGGCCACACAAGTTAGAAAGATGAGAAAAAAAATATTATTTATATTACTGATAAGGTTGGTTGAGGGCTGGAAACTTGGCCTGAGGGCAAGAATTTGAGTCTCTAGATACTTCCTCAACATCTGGAAATTGCAGTGGCCATCTAAGGAAGGGTTTGGATTTGGAGAGCAGATACATTTATCCAAAACCCCTGTTGTATCTGTTCAGCCCTGTCTTGGCTTGATTTTCCTTAGAGGACAGATTCTGGTGCAAATAATTTACTTGGGAGGGAATAGAGCAGGTGAGTCGGGAGTGGATCTAGGGAAGGGGTGGAAGCCAATAGTGTGGTGATAAGCCAACTACTCCAGTGGAAGACCGTGTCTTTATCCCACAGGAAAACTGTGGATGGATATAAAACACATGATTCATCATTATCCCTCCCAAGAGGCAATGGAACTGGAATATTTAGTGATGGAGAAATTCTCCTAGGGAGTGTTAATCCCCAGTCTTTTCTTTGAGTGCCTAGACAAAGGGCCTTCTGTGGTTTGAATAAAAACCCCCAGAGATCAAATGAGATCGGGTGCATTCAGGGTGGTATGGCAGTCAAAGCAATTGCAACAAAAAACTGACAAATGGGACTTAATTAAGCAAAAGAACTCCTGCACAACAAAAGAAACAACCAACAGAATGGATAGACAACCTACAGGATGGGAAAAAATATTTGCAAAGTGCATCCGACAAAGGACTAATGTCCAGAATTATAACGAACTTAAATTAACAAGAAAAAAGACAAATAACCCCATCAAAAAGTGAGCAAAGGACATAACAGATACTTCTCAAAAAAAGACATAGCAGCCAACAAATGTAAGAAAAAATGCTCAACATCACTAATCATCAGAGAAATGCAAATTAAAGCCATAATGAGATACCATCTCACACTAGTCAGAATGGCTATAATTAAAAAGTAAAAAATGGCTGGGCTCAGTGGCTCATGCCTGTAATCCCAGCACTTTGTGAGGCCAATGTAGGTGGATCACGAGGTCAGGAGATCAAGACTATCCTTGCCGACAATGATGAAACCCTGTCTATACTAAAAATACAAAAATTAGCTGGGTGTGGTGGCACGTGCCTGTAATGCCAGCTACTCGGGAGGCTGAGGCACGAGAATCGCTTGTACCCAGGAGACAGAGGTTGCAGTGAGCCGAGATTGTGCCACTGAACTCCAGCCTGGTGACAGAGCGAGACTCCATCTCAAAAAAAAAAAAAAAAAAAAAAAAAAAAAAGTAAAAAAATAAATGTTGGAGAGGATGTGGAGAAAAGGGAGCACTTATACACTGTTGATGGGAATGTAAATTCATTCAACTCCTATGGAAAACATTTTGGAGATTCCTCAAATAACTACCATTCAACCCAGCAATTCCATTAGCGGGCGTATACCCAAAGGAAAAGAAATTATTTTATCAAGAATACACCTATACTCTTATGTTTATTATGGCACTATTCACAATAGCAAAGTCATGGAGTCATGGAATCAACATAAATGTCCATCAACGGTGGATTGGATAAAGAAAATGTGGGACATATACACCATGAAGTACAATAAGCTATAAAAAAGAATGAAGTTGTGTCCTTTGCAGCAATATGGATGCAACCGGAGGCCATTATCCGAAGTGAATTAATGCAAGAACAGAAAACCAAATACTGCATATTCTCACTTGTAAGTGGGAGCTAAAAAAACGGGTGCACATGGACATAAAAATGGAAACAACAGACACTGGGGACTCCAAAAGAAGGGATGGAAAGAGGAAGGGGTCTAAGGGCTGAAAAACTACCTATTGGGTATGATGGGCACTATTTGGGTGATGGGTTCACTAGAAGCCCAAATCCCAGCATCACACAATATACCCGTGTAACAGACCTGCACATGTACTCCTGAATCTGAAAAAAAAATGAAGAAATCTCAAGCTCAGAGATAGACATACTGGCAGTTAGAGGTGACTCAATGCTGCTCACACGGAAGAGCTGAAGCTGAGGAGTCTAAAAGCTTTTGCAGGCAGGAAAGCTTCTTGCAGACAGAGAGAAAAGAAGGGGCTGGGCCCCTTAAGTTGTTTCTCCTTCACTGAGAAGTTGGGAGGGGAAGAGAGATGAACTCAAGTTACCTTCCTAGACTGTACCCTCCAGGAGAGAGGAGCAGAGGTTTTTTACATCATGGGTAAATGTAGAAACATGGGGAGAGGAAGAACAGGTACTAAAGAGTAGTATAGAGATGTGAAATTTAGAATTATTCCTTAAAAGGTGAAGATAATTGTTAGCAACAAAAATAGAGAAGGAACATGTGTGCAAACAACATAGCTTCATTTTTTTGAAAAAGGTTTACAAGATAAATATAGTCACTGAAGTCCTTATATATACATTGGTCTTTTTTTTTTCTATCTCTAGTCCCTTGATGACCAACTCTTTCAATCACTTTGCCCTTCTACTTCTTTCAGTGATCAAAGCTTTTTTGTCATGGTCATAGGCTCTGAACTGCCATAGGTTATATTTGATGAGCAGGGAGAAGGGCAGAGAAGGAGGCAGGAAAAGTAAAACCTGACAGTGGGATGTTTGCACAAGTGCTGGAAATAAGCAAGGGTGGTTTGCAAGAGGCAACTAAGAGATGAGCAGCTGCTGTAGTGAATGGAAAAGAGAGTGGCAGACTGTGGATAAAGCCATAGGTATATGTTATGTACTTAAGTTCTTTATTCTTTTAAAATAAATAACTAACCCAAATATAAGTGTGTTGTTATTAACACAAGGCCAGCCCATAAGATAGTAGAGAGAATAAGCTGCTGTAACAAATTCACACAAAAACACGTGGTCTGCTATAGATGGTTATGTTCCTCCAAATCCAGATGTTAAAACTGAATGCCCAATGTGATAGTATTGAGAGGTGGGTCCTTTTGGAGGTGACTAAATCAGGAGGGTGGATTTCTCATGGATAGAGTTTGTGTCCTTATAAAAGAGACCCAGGGGAACTTGTTGTCCCCTGCCACCATGTGAGGTGAGGACACAGCTAGAAGTCACTGTATATAGGAAGCAAGCCCACACCAGACAGTGCTGGTGCCTTGATCTTAGACCCCCTGCCTCCGGAACTGTGAGAAATAAATATGGATTGTTAATAAGTTACCCAGTTTATGGTGTTTTGTTATGGCAGTGAGAATGAACTAAGACAACCTCAAACAAGATAAAAGTTGCTTTCTTTGTCAACAGGGCAGAACTTGGTGGGCAGGGTAGGTTGGTGGCTCTGTCCAAGGTTCTAGCTTTCTTGAATCTTGATACTACTCCACTCTTGGTGTATGTTCCTAGTCAAAGCTACTCACACCATTTTCTTTCCAGCTCACAGGAGGGATGCAAGAGAGATGTGGAAGGTGAGCGGCTTCTTTTGAAGAATATGACCAGGAAGTTGAACATGTCACTGCTGCTCACATCTCATTGATTAGAATCTAGTCACATGACCATAGTTAACTATGATGGGGCTTAAAATTATATTCTCCATCTGAGTACCCATGTGCCCTTCCAAAACTGTAGAGGGGGTGGGGTTCAATACTAAAAGGAAGAGTGCAATAGAAGAGCAAAAATTGGAAGCAAATAGTAAAAGCATGCTGCAATAGTTTTACAGATTTTTGCTGACCAATTTCATGGAAGTTCACATGTCCTACATTAAAATAAAATGCAAATGTGATTGTGTCATGAAATTCTGGTCATTATACTTACTTTTAGAATTGTTTACTATAATATGCTGTAGGTAAGTTTGATTTTTAAATGAACTTGTTTATGAGTACTGGGTTTATTTTTAGCCTTGTGAAAACAGTCTTACAGATTTTTTCTCCCATATACTATGAATTTTACTATCAATTCTTACAGTCCCAGATTTTTAAATCCTATTTCTACTTACATGCATTTCAAAACTTGCATTTTCCCCCATAGTTTTCTTTTTTGTCATCTAATATTGATTTGAATGTAGCATGGCAAAGGGTAAACAAACATTCTGATATCTTCCAAAACAAACCTTAACTAATTGTCTGGAATTCAGGTCCGCATCATATGTATCTTTGAATCATCCGTGATCTGGAGGCCCCAGAAACATGGGTTAACTCTCAGACCACCCTTGGTTTTTATTGTATAACTGCAAATCTGGTTCAAGTTCATCACTTAGTATCCAACATGGAGTCTTGTACAGTTATGTTCACAGAGCGGATGCTTAATAAATACTGGTTGAATGACTGAATTGAGCTACTCAGAAAACATCAAAAATTGAGGGTCTTTGGACCAAAAGTAACTTGAATTGGTGTTAGACATCTTTTCCAGACAAAAACAATTGCTTTTTTTTGGGGGGGGGGTTAATGATGTGAATAGTAGTCTATGTAACCTAAGTAAATAATATATCAATAAATATAGAAAAGAAGTGTAGAAAGAGCAAAATGTTATACATCATAAGAAAGTTTCTCATTCCTTTAAATAGTATAAAATATGAGAAGCAGCTAACACATTGCTTGGCATAATAGAGTCTCAATAAATAGTAGTCACAGTTAATTGTGTTTTATGTTGTTCCTTAGGTCCCAAGTCAAAGAAGTTTTCCAGCAACATGTAGCAAAGGAAATGCTAGTTTTCTGGCAGTTATTCTTTATTGCAATAGGGAACAAATTCACTGTCACAATGCAGAGAAGAAAGTCAAATTTTGATATTCAAGAAGAGTTGGTTTGAGACATACTGTCTTTATACACACTACCATTTAAGAAGATCCAATAATTATAGAACATTTCCGCAAATTTTACTCTACTTGTGAAATACTCCAGGGAACTCAGAAAGTTTTAACATAATATCAGAGCCTGTGAGTTTGGAAGGCCATATTTATATTTCAACTCTTTCTCTGGCATTTGCCCAGTGATAATATATTGGCATATTCTGGAACCCCCTAGGGGACACCAACATGTTATAGAAGCAGCTTATGGTATCTGTCTCTGATTGATATCAAAAATTATTTTCTAATTATTTGGCAATGCTCTTCCATTTTTCCTCTTTCAAAAAAGAATTCCACTTCATTTTTTTTCAGTCTGTTTCTTCTTAGTAAGTTTATGGCATTAAATTCAGGTACTTTTAGTCTTCTCTATTTCTTTACCTCACAAACCTTTTTAGACCATATTTAAATCTTAGTAATTTTTAAAAGCTGTATGATATGGTCCTTTTGACACATCAAGGCCATCACCATATAGCTTTCCAATGTCTTAACCTTAATAGGATTTACTGGTTTTAAATTCTTCTATCTTACCTAGAATTGACTGACATTTCCCAGAAGGTCAGGATATCAATGCTAATTTTAGCATCCTAACTAATAGAAAACTCTAGGAGTGGTAAAGATGATTATTCCATTTTTGTTTTATGACAACTGTTAATCAAGGAGTTAGTTGATTTTCTTTAAAATCAACTTTTAAAATCAAATCAGTCTTTTCCGTCAAGCTTCAACTATATAAATCTACATCTAAGTTTATATACCATGCAATAGAGGCAGTAGTTTTAATTTTTTGAAATTATGAAGAAACTTCTAAATATATTTGTTTGAATTAGAGTTAAAATTTTTGTGTCAATTTACCTATAAAAATAGAAATAAGCTGGCATAAGTTTAATTCCTGTACCCACAGAGAATGGGAGTGGTCAATTTTACTTCTCTAAAATCCTTATCTCAAAAATATGATGAAATGCTAATTTTTAAGTTAATTTTGAGTAGCGGGTATGCTGGAGTTTGTTATATTACTTTTGTAATTGTTTGTATTACTTTGCACATTGTATTTTCCTCCAAGTAGAATAAAATAAAATAACACTTTGGTCCAAAATCCTTTGATATTTCTGGGCAAGTAGGAAGCTGGGTTATATCTTGATGAAAACAGAAAATTTGCCTGTTTTGTTAGGTTGGGTTAGTGTAGGTGAGATGTACAGATGAGAAGTAAATGAGGGTGAATTTAATATTAGCTCAATTAATGAGTGCAGAAACATGCAAAGAATTAGGGCGTGATTTCAGCAGGGACTTTCTGCACAATTATTTAAAGGTAATGTGTTGTCTCTCTATAAAAGGCATACATTTTCTCATGTATATATGACCCTCCCCACAAAAGTACAGTTTGCCACCTAGATTTTAGTGGTTGTCCTTTTAAGAGGCTGTTTCTGGTAATATCTGTTATATATCTAGTTTATATTTTTCAAACAGCCCCTTAAGTAGGAGTCCAATAATAAGAATTAAAGGAACTTGAGTTTTCCTTAAT